>NW_022436941.1:61005768-61069226 GCF_009761245.1 Sapajus apella
CAAAAAAAAAAAAAAAACAAAAAAAAAACACATTTCCTGCCAGCAGGAGCCATCCTGTCACCAGGGCCCTCTCCTGGAACCAGGGCCAACATAAAGCCTGAGGCTTCTTTTATTTATTATGTATTATTTATTTTTATGGAGACAGTTTCACTCTGTCGCCCAGGCTGGAGTGCAGTGGCATGATCTTGGCTCACTGCAACCTCCGCCTCTTGGGTTCAAGCAATTCTCTGCCTCAGCGTCCTGAGTAGCTGGGATTACAGGCTCCTACTACCACACCCAGCTAATTTTTTTTTGTATTTTTAGTAGAGACGGGGTTTCACCATCTTGGCCAGTCTGGTCTTGAACTCCTGACCTTGTGATCCACCCACCTCGGCCTCCCAAAGTGCTGCGATTATAGGCGTGAGCCACTGCGCCTGGCTGAGCCTGAGGCTTCTTGGGGTACTTGGTCACTCCAGGAGTGGTGTGGGTGTGAGGGACATGGTAAGGGAATGTAGAGGGTCACTGAACACCCAGAAGGAGACAGATGAGGACTGAGTCTCATGCTGACTGGTCCAGGCTTGGGATTCCCTTCGCAGATGGCACAGCTGGCCCTGGCTGCTCTCAGCCACTGGAGGAGGATGTAAACAATTTTGAGAAAGGTGCTTCTGGCAACCAGGACCCATATGGGACCTGCTTTAGACTTGGGGCACCTGCCTGATGGCCATGGGAAGGGGCTCGGAGTCTGAGGCACAGGGTCCAGGGCAAGGACCACTGGCTTGGGTCTACGGGCCAGGCTGATGTTATGTGCCTGAATGCTGGGGAGTAGTCCAGGCTGTTGAGAGAAATCTGTGAGTCATCAAGCTGCTGAGAATGGCTTGATGAAAGAAAAAAATCCTGAAATGTCTAGATCCCAAATTCCACTGTCTTATTCTCAAAATGTGAGAAGCCAGCTCTCTGCCTTCCTAGGTAGATGAAGGACTCTAAACCAAAAATTACCCACTTGATGGTTTGTAGAATGTTTACCTTATGCAAACCTACAAAGAATTCTGAGCCCTAAAAATAGAAACAGTTCATAATATGAAAACCACAGACCCAAATCTCCTTAGAAAACAGTACCTGCGGGGAGGAATGACATTTTCATTTTTCAGCATCAGGCTGAGTCTAGGGTAATAACATTTTCCCTGCCCTCAGAACAGTGTTGTTTTAGTCAGCTTTCTGTTTATCCAGGAGAATAATTAATTAACAAGTAATTCCGCTGGAAACATACCACCAAGTGGCACTCAGTAAATATTTATTGACAATCATGAGGCTATTATTTATCTATATTATCAAATCAGAAACAATTGTGGAGTTTCCCAGCAAGGCATTAAAAACTTGTCGTCCTGTATAATTGAGAAAATTGAAGGCCAGAGAAGTGCGGTGATTTACGCAATGTTTTGCAGGTGGGGCAAAGCTAGGACTTGCACCCCAAACTCTTGATTCTTAATGTCTTCCTCGCTTTTTCTGCTCTGTGACACTAGAGTTTTTGAGCCATGGGTGAATGCCACTAAGCTACCTCAGGTGCTTGGGATGTTAACCTTTGCAAAGAACAGCAAAATCTCATTAAGTCAGAATAATTGGAAAAATGACCAGGCTGACTTGAGAAAAAGTCTGAACTATTTAAAAAGATATTCAGCTTATTCCTTTCAAGGCCATGTAGTAAATTGGAACAAATAACCACAGAATGGGGCCAAGCAGAGGTCTTACTGAACCTGCCCAAAGGAACAAACTGGAATAGTTTCCAAATGGTACATTAACAGTTTACATGAACATGATGACTGCTAAATATATTTCAGGAATTTACGAAAATACTTCTTAAAATTTTATTTATTTATTTTAAGAGACGGGGTCTCACTATGTTGCCCAGGCTGGAGTGTAGTGGCTATTCACAGATGTGATCCCACTACTGATCAGCATGGGAGTTTTGACCTGCTCCATTTCCGACCTGGGCCGGTTCACCCCTCCTTAGGCAACCTATGGTCCCCTGCTCCCGGGAGGTCACCATATTGATGCTGAACTTAGTGTGGACACTGAGCAGCATAGCACACTGCAGCCCAGAACTCCTGGGCTCAAGTGATCCTTCTACCTCAGCCTCCCAAGTAGCTGGGACTACAGGCATGCGCCACTGTGCTGGTGGGAAATACCTTTTTATTAAAAATAAGTGAAATATTTCCTTTAATACATTTCACGTTAATATTTACGTAGGAAACTTCCATAAATTTATTTTTATTTTTATTTTTTTGAGACGGAGTTTTGCTTTTATTGTTGCCCAAGCTGGAGTGCAATCGTGCGATCTCAGCTCACTGCAACCTCTGCCCTCCAAATTCAAGTAATTCTCCTGCCTCGGCCTCCCAAGTAGCTGGGATTACAGGCACCTGCCACTACGCCTGGTTAATTTTTGCATTTTTAGTAGAGATGGGGTCTCACCATGTTGGCCAGGCTAGTCTTGAACTCCTGACCTCAAGCGATCTACCTGCCTCAGCCTCCCAAATGCTGGGATTAGAGGCATGAGCCACTGCACCAGGCCTGGAAACTTTCATAAATTTAAATGTAAACATCTAACCACAAGTTAAATGATCATGCATTTGATTTCATGGCATGTAAATCAACCTCTTTTTACTGTTTTGCTGTACGTGACTTGTTTGGCATTATTCCTGTAACTCACAGCAGCACAAAGGATGACATCTGTCTCTCTTAATTTCCATTGTCTTAATTTTTATCTACCCAGTGCCAACAGAATGCCTCCAGCTGCTTAAAAACAGGAAGCATTTTCTAGTCATTCCTTTCTCTCACCACACTCTCACCAGGTTTACCAAAGGATCCTACCCTTCCTGTTACCATTTGTGAGAACGCTTTGCATTTGCCTGCCTTTCATCATTTTCTGTTCAAACACTAAATATTCCTTCCTGAAGATGTTTGGAAATACTATACTTTGTTATCTCTAATTCTGTTGTTTAACATCTCACCAGGTATACTATTTCTGAAGCCATTCATAAAGCCCATTTTTCTCTCTTGAAATTGACTTCTTCCTCCTTTGCTGTCTAAGAACCAGGGTCCTTGAGCCGGCAGGTAACACATGGGAGGTTCCAGACTGACTGAGTGGATGTTGTTGACTAATAGGGAGACTATTTGGGAGAACAGTTTGCAATGCCCTCAAGCCCTTCAGTGTACTCAAACCTGGAAAAAAAGGTTTCTGGGGAAATGGGGATCTAGTTGGAGATGCATAAAGCCTGCCTGCCTGCTCTCCCCGGCTCCCTTCCTTCCTCCCTTCCTTCCTCCCTCCCTTCCTCCCTTTCTTCCTCCTTCCCTCCCTTCCTTCCTTTCTTCCTCTTTTCCTTCCTTCCTTCCTTTTTTCCTTCCTTCCTTCCTTTTTTTCTTCCTTCCTTCCTTCCTCCCTCCCTCCCTCCCTTCTTCCTTCCTTTCTCCCTCCTTCCCTTCCATCCTTCCTTCTTTTTTTATTCCTGACTCAAAGTTGTTAAAGTCTTTTAATGGGTGCATTGTCCTGGATGTGATTCAAAGATCCACGTCTTAGGAAAAAACTGACCAAAACAAAAAAGAGGGCTACAGACATTTCTGTTGTCTCCTAGTTACAGCTTAGCCTGATGAAATTTAAGTTCAAACTAAATAAGGCTGCTCATCCACTTCCTGCTGGCAACCTGCTGCCCCCATCTGGAGAAGTTGGAAAGCGATGCTTTTGATCCATTCCTGTCTAGTTCCTGTATCCGTTAGGGGTCTGCGTTGGCTTGGCTGTCTTGTCCAAAGGTGCTTTGCTACAGTGTGTCAAGTGTCAGGGTATAAATTACAAACTCTTTATTTAGTGAGTTTACGTGTACTCCGAGTAATGCCAGAGACCTTTATTTTATTCCTGGCTGGAGGATGACTCCTTAGTTTTGTGGACCATCTGTGCTGGTACTGCCCCCCAGGTCCCCCAAACCCTTTAATCAAAAGGCTAAGCTAAAGCTATCTTTCTTGGCAGCCTTGGACTAGCAAGAAGTTCTTCCTGACTTTGCATCCTGCCTTGGTAAACTTATCCTTAAAAGGATAGTTTGGACTTCTGATCTCTAAGGTCCCTCTGGCTCGGAGTCCATAAAAAATAATTACCAGTCAGAAACGTCTATTTAACATAAATAAACTCTTAGGTATTAAATGAGTGTTCTCTATTAATGTAACAAGGTTTCTGGAAATGCACGTGCTTGGAGGAGGGACTGAATTTTTAAAAACTATTTCAAAATATGAATTCTACCACTAGGAGGCAGTGTTGATATGTAATTTAATTCAACAGTATCTTCAACATTGCTCCTTTTCAGGGAAATATTTGAAAAAAACCAATGGATATAAAAATGATTAAAGGTTATAATATTTTGTTGGCAATAAAACTCTGGAAAGAATATTAAAGGGACATGCATTTTGCCCAGTTATAGAACAGCAAGTCCAATAAAATATCATCTGTGAGTGGAAGTTTTTTGTTTTTTGTTTGTTTTGAGATGGAGTCTTGGCTCTGTCTCCAGGCTGGCGTGCAATGGCACAATATTGGCTCACTGCAACCTCTGCCTCCCGGGTTCAAGCGATTCTCCTGCCTCAGTCTCCCAAGTAGGTGGGACTACAGGTGTGCGCCACCAGGCCAGCCTATTTTCGTATTTTTAGTAGAGATGGAGTTTCACCATGTTGGCCAGGATGGTCTGGGTCTCTTGACCTTGATTACAGGTGTGGGC
The DNA here is from genome assembly GCF_009761245.1 of Sapajus apella. Classification (NCBI taxonomy): domain Eukaryota; kingdom Metazoa; phylum Chordata; class Mammalia; order Primates; family Cebidae; genus Sapajus; species Sapajus apella. The sequence goes on from NW_022436941.1 coordinate 61,010,499, forward strand.
CACTGCACCCAGCCGAGTGAAAGTTTTAAATACTGAACTTGGTTTGATAATATAAGAGAAATGGTAGATAACAACTTTGCCAAGAAAAGAAATGAGTGGAGTTCACTCTTGTTTCATTTCAGTCATATGCAGCCTCTGAAAGTTGTGGTGCTTTGGCTGTGCTTCTGTGCATTGGGAGATTAGGGGTGGATTATTAAGTCTTAGTAAGAAAATTCTGGAAATTTCTTTGCCTTTCCATTTATTCACTTATTCACTTATTTGACAGAGTCTCACTCTGTCTCCCAGGCTGGAGTGCAGTGGCGCAATCTCGACTCACTGCAGCCTCCACCTCCGCCTCCCAGATTCAATTGATTTTCATGCTCCTGAGTAGCTGGGACAACAGGTGTGAGCCACCACACCCAACTAATTTTTGTATTTTTAGTAGAGACAGGGTTTCACCATGTTGGCCAAACTGGTCTTGGACTCCTAACCTAAAGAAATCTGCCCGCCTCTCAAAGTGCTGAGATTACAAGTGTGAGCCAACCCTCCTGGCCTATTTTTGTTTTCTAGAATTCCCTGACTGGCTCTCCAGAAAGACCGAGTAGGCCTCTTTTCCTTTTAAATACTGCCACCTGCTCCTTTAAAATTCCAGCATACTTGTGAAGTCAGTTTTTCTTTTAAATAGGTGAAGAAATTGAGGTATAGAGATTTCATATAAGACTTAGCAAATTGTAGAACCAGGATAGGAATAAAATACAAACAATAAAGTCTCACTGCTCTTCTTTTTAATAGCTGAAAAGAATTACAATTTTAGAACAGCTCCAACAATTCAAGAATGTTTAGAAAGCAGCATGACCTCTTTTCTAATACACACTGAGGGTAGCCATGTTTCTTCTAATAGTTTTGTGTCTTTAGAGAGTAGATATTCAATTATCAGAGAAAAATATCATAGTTCTCAATCTAGGAAACCAGGCTAGAGTTTGGAGAATCTCTACTTTTTTTTTTATTATATTTTTTAAAAGCTATCAACTAACACAAGCTCACTCTGCTCAGCCTGATGGCCTAGAGGCACTAGGTGGATCCAGTATTGACCAGGATGGAGAGGACAGAAATATCCATCTCTCCTCCCTCCTCCCTAGTGGTTTATGTCTTTTACTTGTAGAAAAGAGGGTGAGGAAACAGAAGAACTTGGGAACTCTGGCAGCAGGACTCTGGGTATTGGATACTTATTGATGGGGTCTCATATGACTGACCTACTTACAAGAACACTTAAACAGGATGGTCTCCGTATCTGAAGTGTCCTGTAGCAATGTTTTTCAAACTGTGGATCGAAACCCAGGAGTGATCATAAAAATCCATTTGAAAGGTCTCAACTAGCATGTTTTGTAAATGGAACAGAATGAAACAGAAAATACTAGAATGGATCACACATTTAATTTCGACAGGAAGATGTGATGTGTTTTGCTGGGTCATTATATAAATTGTGTTGCTTACTAAGGGTCATTTTCAAAAGAGCTTGAAAGCCCCTTTCCATAACACTTTATCTGTCCCTGGCTGGTTGCTGAGTCATTTATGATGGTGCATGTCTCATCCTCTTTGCTAGCCTACCAACTTCTTCAAGTGGGATTAACATCTGAATTACTTTTCCTGTGCTGCAGAGATTTCCACAACACCTTACACAGGGTGGGTGCTTGTGAACCTGTGTCAAGATTGACTTTGTACTTTTTTCTAAAACATACTTTAAAATTGTCAAGTGCTATTTGTAATTCTGTTTTGTTCAGGTAATACCAATAATATGTGTAGGATGGCATTCATGAAAGCACTGCTTTTTAACTCTCTTTTCTGTATTTGTGGGACCTGTGGCCCAAACACCTAGAAATTCACCAAAAATAGCTTCCATTGAGGCTACTGCGATTTGAATTTTTGTTTTTCAAAAAGCTCTTTCAGCTGCTGCTCAGTCGTGGCTTCTTTCTGCTGCATCAGCTCGGCTGTTCCTTTGGTCACTCCCCAGCCATCTGGCTTTGACATTGAAGGGTTGTATGGCCGGCCTGAGGCTATGCGAAGATTCTCCCAGTATTCCTTCCTGGCCCTGTGTGAACAGAACACACGACATCAGACTCCTCCCCTAGCGTTGGTCTTTATGTCATGGAACCATTAAAAAATATATGATATTTTAAATAATGTTGTGCAGCACACAAAGTCACCTATCAGACATTAAAAAGCAAACGTGTCATGCTCAGCCACCTGTGTGGACAATCTGGTTGTTTCGCGTCACCATCATTCCTGACTTCGAATTTATGTGCTACTGATAAGCCATCATTTGCTTACACTTATCCACACATTAGTACTTAACAGGAAAAGTATCACATACCATTAACACAGTGAAACAACCATGTGCTCAGGGTAATGAAGCAGCATGGTGGCATCACTAGAATACCCATATCAGCTGCTGAATGGCCAACAGCGGCAGGCTTTGTCTACACCCGCAATGCTGTGTTTTGATTAAAGGTTACTGTACACTGTACTTTACTTTTGTAGATGAGAAGAAACATCAGAAGCAGCTGAGGGACTGGGAAGCGGGTCCTCTACAATTCGTTCTGCTGGATGGCTTTTTACAGTGATTCCTCCAGAGGCATCTGCCTCATTAACAACAGTTTTTATCCTAGAAGGTGCCCTTTGATGCAAAAACTGATATGATTTTTTTGTTCTGTTATGAACGCACATTGAGAGAGCCATCATTAGATTCTTAGAGTGCATCCATTAAAACATACATTAATCTGGACTAAAAAATCTGCCCCCTCCCCTCGATCTGTAAATCTAAAATTACTTTGAATTTCTTTTTTTAGACAGGGTCTCACTCTATCACCCTAGCTGGAGTGCAACAGCGCGATCTTGGCCTCTGCCTCCCAGGTTCAAACAATTCTCCTGCCTCAGCCTCTTGAGTAGCTGGGATTACAGGCCTGGGCCACCATACCCAGATAATTTTTGTATTTTTTGTAGTGATGGGGTTTCACCATGTTTTCCAGGCTGGTCTCAAACTCCTGAGCTCAAGTGGTTAGCCCACCTCAGCTTCCCAAAATGCTGGGATTACAGGCATGAGCCACCATGCCCAGCTTGAATTTCTTATTCTGATATGTGCACAGGGATAATCTGGGATAGGAGTACTGTCTGTCCCACTTGTACTACCTCTCCCGCCTCACAGCCTCATGAGCCCGAAGAGTCCAGCTTGGTTGTTCTTCTCCAAACCCTGGGTAACTTCTGCGCTTCTCACTCTGCAGGCTCCACTTCTGCCCTTCTATTTCCTTTGTTCCCTTTTATCTTGAGCCTCAACCTGTCTGCTGTCCCTCCTAGCAAGGCTTTCCTCACACGGCAATTACAACTTGCTAACTTGCTAAGCTAAACTTGCCCCAGGCTACCTGAGATACCTCCCAACCCCCACACCAGGATCCTCTTTGCCTTTGGGATGGGGTCCTACATAACTCAGGAGCATGAATAAAGAGGCTGCCTCCTTCTCCTGGGAGGTGTCTTCCACCAAATTCTGTCTCTGCTATTCTCAAACTTCTACTTTTCCAATGTGTCATTCTCTTTCCACTTCTCAGTGCTTTCCTGCAGGCTATTCCTCTGACAGTGTAATTCCTTTCTCTCGAAATTCAACTCAGGCATCAGCTTTCTTAGAAATCTTTCATTCACCCTCCCTCTGTCCTTTGCCCCATGGGACATTAGCTCAGACCCTGCACACCTATGCACATCTTCATCCTTGGACTTACTATACTCATCGGACACTGCCTGTTTATCATTCTGCCTGCTAGATTGCTAGCTCCTTGTTAGCTTCCCACCTCAGCATCCACAACAGCATCTGACAGATAGCTGTGCTCCATCAGTGGCTGTTGAACAGAGTGGAACTGCTCCTACTGCTTGGACTACCCGTCCTCCACCTGCTTCCTAGATCTCTGTCTGGTAGAAGCCTATTTAGCCTTCAAAATCCAGCCCGAAAACCTTCTTCTAGAATATCTTTCTGTTAGGCAGAGATAGTCATTGTCTTCTCTTGTTACTTTTCTATCTGTACATCTACTAAGGCAGCTACCACAGTATAATACATTGGCTTTTATATTCGTTTACCCAGTAGACTGTGAGACTCTAAGCCAGGGACCATGGCTTTCATTTCCATATTCCTACTGTCCTGCTTAGTGCCTGATATACATTTTTTTTTACTAGTGTATTATTAATCTTCCCCATTGGAATGTAAACTCAGAGGGCAAAGACCTTGCTTGTCTTATTCACCACTGTATTCCCAACTCTGAAAATCATGCTTGATACAGAACAATTAGTATTAGCTATACTTAAGTTATCCTTAACTCTTAAAAATCAATGTAATTTAAGATTGTTGTGTACCACATTAATGGTGCTTTACTAGAGCACAAAATCACATTTCATTGCCACTTACATTTCTTTCCTTTTTTTTTTTTTTGAGACAGAATCTCACTCTGTTGCCCAGACTGGAGTGCAGTACCATCTTGGCTCACTGCAACCTCTGCCTCCCAGGTTCAAGCGATTCTTATGCCTCAGCCTCCCAAGTAGCTGGGATTACAGGTGTGTACCACCACGCCTGGCTAAATTTTTTTGTATTTTTAGTAGAGATGGAGTTTTGCCATGTTGCCCAGGCTGGTCTCGAACTCCTGAGATCAAGTGATCTGCCTACCTTGGCCTCCCAAAGTGCTGGGATTATAGCCGTGAGCCACCGCACTCAGCCTATATTCTTTTTAAAAACTTTTTTTAGTTCTTTTTCTTCTCAAAATCCAAAATCAGGACAAATACATTCTATATTCTTAAAGCGATCAGAAATCACCTAATAAGGATGCTTTATAAACATCTCTGGGAGAGAATTTGGGGATGGCTGATTCTTCATCAACACACAACAAATTCGATGCTCTCTTCTAAATGACCTCACTTGACCATATTAATAATCTAAATTAGTTTGGGTTAGAAAAAAGATACTTACCTTGCTCTAACCCAGGGTTTGGTATGCATGTCTAAACCACTTCCCCAGCTGCCATGTTTTTCTGAAGCCAGTGGCAAAAAGCCCCTTTCTGGGGCCAGCTCCTCTGCAATTGCCCTGATGTGGTAGGGCTCAAATCCGCAGCAGCCGCCAATGTACCTGACCCCCAGGTTGTAGGCCTCTCTGGCATATTTTTGAATATCCCATCTGGTGGCAACTCTGGGTTCCAGTCCTGTAATAAGTGGCATTATGCCATTAAGCATTATATAATCTTTTCATCAAAATTGAAGGTAAGTAGCTACAAGTATATAATTTTCAATAAATGAATTATTTCCAATATTCAATTCTTACATTTAAGAAAAACTTTGCTACTTTGTGTTTATATGTTCACTTTTACATGCTATGGTATCCAGCCTTCAGGAGGGTTCCAGATGACCCCTGCCCTTTGATGTTCTTATCCTCGTGCAGTCCCCTCTTGCATTATAACAGGGCTGGTCTGTGAGATCCATAGAATATGGCAGAAGGACTGACATGTGACCTCAGAGGCTAGGCTATACAAAACATGTTTCTGCCTTGTTCTTTCTTGGGGCACTCACCCTGGGGAAAGCCAGCTGCCATGTTGCAAATATCACATTTCAAGCACGTTTTCAAGCATCACAGTGGAAAGGCCTATGAGCTAAGGAACTGAGGCCTCCAGTCAACAGACAGCAAGAAACTGACATTGACTCCCAAAAGCCAACTAAGCGAGCTTGGAAGTAGATCCTCCAGCTCCCATCAGGCCTTCAGATGACAACAGCCCTGGCCAATATCTGGACTGCAACCTCTTAGGAGACCCTGAACCAAAACCACCTAGTTATGCTATCCCTGAATTCTTGACCTGGAGAAACTGTGAGATAAGAAGGGGTTTTTTAAGCCACTACGTTTTGCATTAATTTAACGTGTTACACAGCAGTAAGTAACACAAATGCCTTGCTGTTCTTCCTTTGTGGTTCCTCCAGAGTGATTGTATTTTATCGTATCTTACTTGTTTAAGGGTCCCTACAGAATATAGGATAAGATGTAAAGTTCTTAGAAGGAAATGGAGGCTGGGCATGCTCTGCCTCTGCTGATCACTCTGGCTTAATTTTTGAGGTCAACCCACCCCCTCTTCCCAAACATGCTGGGAAACTTCTTCCCTCTGCCTGGACTGCAAGTATCCCCTCACTTCATCTGCTTGGTCTCTTCATGAAAACTTGTTATACAGTCACCTGATGATGGTATCTTGCCTGCATTCCCAAAACTCTGGAGTAGCTGAGCCATATTCAAAATTGGAGAAAAGGACCTTAGGGATAACCGGTCTAACCTTGTTTTTCCGATAAGGCATTTGAGGGCTAGAGGAATTCAAACATTTTCCTAAGGTGACAGGACTTAGCAACAGAGCCAGAACTAGAACTAATATCTGTTGATTCCCCCACGGGAGGGCGTGCTCACCAACCCAAAAGTATGCTCATTGGTTGTTTACTTAGATGCTGAATCACCTCAGATTTTATATTTAAGTTCAAAGGCCTTTGTTACTAGCCGGGCCTATCTTTTCCTTCCACTTTTCTCTAATACCAAAGGCTTTTGGGTGCAGGGAGAGAATCCAGGGACAAGACATGAGGGGACGTCAAGCCATCTTTTCACTATGACAAAAGATCTCTGGGTATAGATTTACTTGAATTTATATGAATATCAAGTGAAGATATTGAGATGATTTATCAAATGTTGGTCTTACCAAATGGGAATTCTGGGAGATCGATGAATCCCTGCTTGTTGCAGTCGGGAGTATGGTAAGCCAAGGGCTGGCTCATCAGGTGAGCTTTCAGTCGGGCAGCCTCCAAGCCCTCCTTCATGAGTTTCACTGTTTGTAAACTAATTGTGGGGTCAAAGTGGCAGTTCACACCAACGATGGATGCTCCTGTGAATGGGAAGAACATATTAGCCTTAGGGATGTACTAGATGGAGTCTCATTCTGTCACCTAGGCTGGAGTGCAGTGATGTGATCTCAGCTCACTGCACCCTCCACCTCAAGTGATCAAGCAATGCTCCCACCTTAGCCTCCCAAGTTGCTGTGACTACAGGTGTATGCCACCACGTCTAGCTAATTTTTGTATTTTAAAAATAGTTATGGGGTTCTGCCATGTTGCTCAGTCTGGCCTCAAACTCCTGAGCTCAAGTGATCCAACAGCCTCCTAGACTGCTAGGATTACAGGCGAGAGCCACCACACCCAGCAAGAAGCTTTTAATTGGAATGATTAACTAGAAGCATAGCATTGGGTCTTCATTCCCCACAAACCTTTCATACCTTTGAGTGAGAATGTTTACTAGCAGGCAGGAAGTGCTTTCTGTGAAAAGTGCTTTGAAGAGTCTGGTATAATTAAAGTGTGATTTATGTACATTTGGCTGTCCATCTTTTTTCAAAAAGAATTATTAGAGATTTTTTTAACTTCAAATTTTAGTAGTCAAACTTTCAATGCTTGATATTATGCTGCAAGCACAATAATTTTTCAACTGCTAGATTATACCTGTGTTTACCATGTTGCTTACTTGAGGTGTAAATAAATGCCCCTTTTCACCAGGCCAGCTTAATAATTTCATTAGACTTCTTGGGCACAGCAGCAGAATATAATTTAGAAAAAAGTTTAAAAAGTTTTTCAGACATGTGTTTCCTAGAAGGAATTTTGTGTCTAGGATTAATAGTTCGGGGAAAAAAATTTTCAAAAATCCTTTAACTTCAGCTACTCAATGTGGTTAATAGTCTATCCATCATTTCAACAAGCTTTTCATTAACATTTCAGCCTCCCCAGACTCACAACTATATGAGATTGTCTTGCTAAAGTATTCTTGTAAAATTTGGTGCTGTGCAGTTTGATTGAGAACAAATACGTTTCATTTTTTTCAAAAACTTTCTTTATAGTCATTATGTTCTTAACTATATTTGGACCAAAGATGCTTTATCACGGCAATCGCCAGACACGATTTTGAAAACAGTCTGTGGGTTTCTCCTAAACGAAATGAAACCCAATATTTGGAATGGGTTTACAATTATACAAAACATATATATTGGGTGGTCAATGTTTTATATCAAAGGATCTTCTGATTTACTCCACCAATTACAAAAAGCAAAAAACATACTCGTAATTTATGAGAATGAAAAACTTGGGCAAACAGGGTAACTAACTGAAAAGTTATTAGTGTTTAAAGACCTCGCTTGTAGATGTTAAACTTCCAGCTAGGTCTGGTTCCTCCTTTCAAAAGCCTGGTGTGTGTGTGTGCCTGTGTGTATGAGTGTGTGTGTGTATTTTTAAAACTTCTTTTCCTCTGGGATTCAATATCAATATTCTTACAAAAGTAAATTAATGATTTTTATGTTAACAAACGTAGTATACACCGATTCCTAGACAGATGTGCACTAGTGTGTTATTTTAAGACATACTAATCACAAACTGATGGAAATCTATCATCACCTGCTTTCACCAAGCGCACTGCACACTCTCCAGGGGGTACGCCATGCAAGTCTCCTTCTGGGCCAATGCACATGGTTGCTGCAACAGGTTTGCCAGATGCTATCAAGGTTTCAACTGCCCACACAGCTTCTTCAACATGTTCAAAATACTGAAAGAAGTTAAGGTTAGGGTACTTTTCATCTCGTTTCTCCCCAAACAATTTGAAAACCTATTCCTATTGTTGTTGTTGTTGGAGATGGAGTCTCGCTCTGTCACCCAGGCTGGAGTGCAATGGCACGATCTCAGCTCACTGCAACCTCCGCCTCCTGGGTTCAAGCGATTCTCCTGCCTCAGCCTCCCGAGTAGCTGGGATTACAGGCACACGCCACCATGCCCAGCTAATTTTTGTATTTTTAGTAGAGATGGGGTTTCACCATGTTTGTCAGGCTGGTCTCAAACTCCTGACCTTGTGATTCACCCGCCTCGGCCTCCCAAAGTGCTGGGATTACAGGTGTGAACCACTGCCCCTGGCCTTGAAAACCTATTCCATTGCTTAACAATTTCATTATTACTATTTTCAAACTCTGAATTGTGACCCATTAGCATTTTTAAATAAAATAGAATGGTGATTTCTTACTGTAAATTACAATAAAAAAGTTTGAAAAACACCGTGTTAGATGAACTGAATCAAATTTAGCAGAAGCCCTAAATTGGAAAATGATTTTAAAAGCTAAATATTACTATTCCTCGTTACGGTTGTCATCTAACCCCATGCAACACTCTTGAAAGCAAAAGGTAGAGAAAATGTACTAGGTGCATTTGTCTTATCTTTGACCACATCTTTCTTTACCTCTGCAATCAAGAAGTCCACGTTCTTCTTCATGAAGACCTCTAGCTGTTGCAGAAATACTTTTTTAACTTCAGTTTCACTCTTGCAGCTAAGGTATGAAGGTGTCTGACTCACACCTCCCGCTACCAAAGCGTCTCCTTCATCAGCCACTTGTCGGGCAATGTCACAAGCAGCTTCATTGACTTTCTGGCCCTAAAATGGGTGAGTGTATGAGACAACTAAATTTTCATGTAAAATTAAAATAAAATTTTTATTCAAACATTCACATCTTGGTTATATATTTACAATAGTATCTTATTCCAGAAAAATCACTGTTATGGAATTGTTCAAAGCTTTACCAAGTTGAGCAGTTTGCAATAACAATAACACTAATAATAGTGATAGTAACAATAAACATATGTTATATAGGACATTACATTATACCAAAGATGTGTGAGATGGTAGAAGTTTTTACATTAAAGGATGTTGTCTGCTATCTTCCAGTGCCTAAGCTGCACTTAGGAGAGTCCGTAGCAAATAGTAGTGGTGGTGATGATGATTTGCTTTTATGATTAATAAGATTAAAATTAAATTTAAATAACTATAGAATTCAGAACATTTTTGTCAGTATGTATATTCTCAATTAACAGATAAATGCACAACTAATAAGGCCTTTTCTTTTTTTCTTTTTATTTTTTTTGTGAGACAGAGTCTCGTTCTGTCACCCAGGCTGGAGTGCAGTGGTGCAATCTCGGCTCACTGCAACCTCCACCTCCTGGGTTCAAGGGATTCTTCTGCCTCAGCCTCCCGAGTAGCTGGCACTACAGGTGCATGCCACCACGCCCAGCTAATTTTTGTATTTTTAGTAGAGACGGAGTTTCACCATGTTGGCCAGGCTGGTCTCGAACTCCTGACCTCATGATTTACCCACCTTGGCCTCTCAAAGTCCTGGAATTACAGGCATGAGCCACCTCACCGGCCACCAACTTTTCTAGTTATTTAGAAAAGTTGTTTGTTATGCTCAACAAATGAAAAGTCCCCAAACCCAGCCCTGTACACTCATGGAATTTTGGAAACTTCAGCCTTGATGAGGTAAAGGGGTTTGGTCCAACATCACAAAGCAGATGTGGCTGGGTCAGGCACTATTCCAGGTTGACTAATTCCTTACGCCTAGATCTTTCCTCTACGCCATACTATATTTAAAAGCATTAAGGACAAAAGAATTTGTAAGGACACCCAATTTACTCAGCAACTTAGTCAAAAGACTGGGAGAATCATTCATCATTAAACACCTCTTCTTTCATCTGCTTCACTAAATGCCCTTTTCTTCATTTTGGGCATTCCAGCTAAACAAAACCTAAGGCTGTTATTCAACCTCTAATTTTTTAATTATCAGAAATAAAATGAAACTCGGAAAAGGCTGAACTCTTTTCTCTCTGGTAGCTTTGTTGATGCAATAGGTCAACAATATCCTTCTAAAAGTCCCATGGCTGGTTTTACTCACAGATATCTTCTCTAAGACATAGTTTCCCCTGTTCTCCAGCTTGTCTTCACTTGCATAGAAGGTGAAGGTCTGCATGACGTTTGAGCCAGCTCTGAGGAACTCTCGATGAAGCTGGCGAACTGGGAGAGTGAACGGGGAAAGGTATAATTTCTATCTGTTTATTAACCCACAATGTTTTCAAATGGCTCTCAGATAAACAAGCAGGAAAATAGCTGCTTAAATTTCTGGTTGGTTGACATTTGCACATCTTAGGGATAGATGAGATCTGAAGTCTCTTGGCAACTCTTGCAAACCTGCTAGGCTAGATGAATGGGTGGCTAGAGGGTGCTCACATTCCTGTATTTGCTCATCTTGTTCATTGTTTATTTTATTTATCATTCATTGACTGTATTTGTGGATGGCACCCGCGGACATAAGGATGAACAATCCATTGTCGTGTCTTTGGAGAACTTCACAGTCTGTCCAGAAATAACTGACTACAGCACTGCATGGTTGGGCTATGCAGGAAGAAGAGATCTTTTCTAACTGGGACATGGGACAAGGGGGCGAAGGAGGTCCCAAAGATGAGGAATCATTTGAGCTGCATTTGGGAGAATTAAATGCTAGTGCCAGGCAGAGAAGGTGGGGAAGGGAATTCCCTATAGAGAGAACAGCCTGAGCAAATATAATAGGCAGGAACAGGTGTAGCATTTGGAAGAATGACAAGTACTCTGAATGGCTGGAGTTGATGAATCAGGGAAATATTTAGTTTTTAAGCAACTGGATGATGTGATTAGTACATTGTTTTCGAAAGATAATTCTGGTAGCAGGGTGAAATAAGTTGGAGCAAGATTTCCAAGCAGAGATCCATGGATGAATGCCAAATGGCAAAGTTTTTGTTTGTTTGTTTTTGAGATGGAATCTCACTCTGTTGCCCAGGCTGGAGTGGAGTGGCATGACCTTGGCTCACTTCAACCTCCTCCTCCTGAGTTCAAGCAATTCTTTTGCCTCAGCCTCCTGAGTAGCTGGGACTACAGGTGTGCACCACCATGCCAGCTAATTTTTTAAAAAACTTTTGAGAGACTGGGTCTCCCTATGTACCCAGGCTGGTCTTGAACTCCTGGGCTCAAGTAGTCCTCCTGCCTTAGCCTCCTGAGTTGCTGGAATTAAAGGCATGAGCCACCACAACCAGCTCCTTTATGAGAACTTACAGCAGAGTTCTGCACCAACCTGCTTCTGGGTGCTCCACAGCAGCTTCAGGAGTCCAGGGTCCTGCCTTTACGTAGCCCCTTTTCTCCAGTGCAAAGACAAACCCTCCATCTCCAATCACAATCTCTCCAGCATTTAAACGTTCTAGGATGCCCTAAAATTACAGATAAGGGAGGAAAAGAAGTTACTTGGGTTTTTAGGAGAATTTTCTATTTTTGCTAACATATTCTTAGAGAGGTGTGATTATTTTAGAATTTTCAGAGAAAAGTGTATATTTTATACATACATTTATGGTTATCTATAAGACAAACAACAAGAATGCTCATGTAATAAACATTGTGTATTCCTTTGTATATGCTGGGGGTCTTTCAGAACAAGTTAAAGACTATTTGAAGAATACTATGGGAGGTGTATTTGAAGAACTATCTGCTGAGGGATTAAATGAAAAGATTTTGTTGTAAAGCCTCAAATCTGCACTTAAGCACAGATTCTCTATCAACAAACTAAGGAGAGGGTTACAATTGTTAAAGACATTAAAGTGGCATAGAATGCTATTTTTTTCTTAAAGACAGTGTCTCACTATGTGCCCAGATAAACTTGAACTCCTGGGCTCAGAATATCCTCTAGTCTCACCCTCCCCAAGAGCTGAAACTACAGGCTCCTGCCACAGTGCCCAGGAATGTTATTAATCCATTTTATTTTAAGACTGAAAAGGTGGCCAATCACTCAAAGACTTCTGTCTTTGGTGTTAAAATTCACCACAACAGTAGCTATGCTCTCCAGTCCAGGTTATGAGTGTGCACATTCTGTACTCTATGACGAGAACAAGGAAGAGACATCTAAAGAAAGTATTTGTTAAATGAGTTCCAGCCCAATCTCCAGACTTACTCTATTTACAATACTGTGCAGTAATCACCTTGGTGTTGTTCTACAGATAACATTTGGAATTAAGTATTTTGAAAGGGCTTTCTGAATTTCAAAGCAATTCTCTAGTTTAATAGTTTTTTGTAATTTCAAATAATCATAGACTTTAAAAATAAAAGATATTCAATTCAATTGAGATCTCTCTCTGATTTCACAAATGAGGAATTAAGACCCAGAGTCCCTGAGTAATTTACATATGATCTTCCAGATGGGGAGCGTAGGGCTTCCTGACTCTTTCATGCTTAAATAATATCTAGATTTGATTTTAAATGGGATTGGGGGTGGTGGGACAGCCCTGAAGAAAAACTGTATAAAGGAATAACTTTACACAGTTTTTATCCAGTATTTATCCAATGTGTTCCATTTACTACCAATAACAGCGGATAAAACAGAAGCTGATATAACAAGCATTCCAGAAATCTGTGCGAGACAGTCACAGGATTTGCATCCCAATTCCTTGCCACCTTCTTAGAGCCTCCCTCATTTTCATCCTCTTCCCCTCCACTGCTCCTTCCCATGCCATTTGGACAGCTGGTGCGCAGAGACATGAAACAATGGACATTTCACCTGAGAGCAGCAAAGTGGTAGATTATGCTGTATGTTCCCTAATACACCTTTCAGATCAAAACATTTTCAAGGCATAATGTTGAAGCCATGTTATCTTATGGAAGTCCGTAAGATAACAAAGCACTACAAAAATATAAATGGCTCACATGTCATTTTGAAATCTAAATATTCATCATGATCCCAATGTGTCTAAATGTCACATCTGAAAACTACAACTTGATTATGACATAATTAACATATATTACTGCCAGTACAGTTATATAAAAAACATAAACAAGGGTCACTTAAATGAGATATGACTTGCTACTAACTTTCATTTGGGTAAAATAATTCATGACATTTGGGCAGTTAGCAGCTCTCACTGAGCGTGTACGTGTTTTCAGACTTCAGTATCACCACATTTTAATGTACAGTGTAAGGATCTGATGTTGGTTGGCAGGGTGGGCAGTGGTGATTAAATTACTATGCTGTTCATGCACTTGCTGAGTGATTACCTCTGGAAATACTATCTCTTACATTCGATTGCATTTTAAAATTATCTAGACTTCAGGATTTTCCGTTCCCAAGCTAAACAGATTTTTTAAAAAGTGGAATGTGCTGTGAAAAAAATACTGTTTTGTGAAAAAGGATTACAAAACAGTATGTATAATATCAGCCCATTTTTGTTTAAAAAATACATATTTGCCTCAACAACAAACTAGCAGAATATACACCAGAATTTAACAGGCACTGTTCTTTGTGCTTTCCCTAGTTGAACATGTGCTAGCTTTGTAACATGTATTTAAATTTTAAACTAAAATGTGAGGACATGTTATTGTCTACATATTGTTTTAACACTGACATATGCACACAAACAAATTACTGAGGAAACTGTTTTTTCCATCTTATGTCCATGTGTTGTTTAGATAATTCTATAAAGATAATTCTTTAAAATGTTAGATTTTCTGCATTTGAGTTTGGGGAGTAAGTTAGAATACATGACTATGAGAATGGAGACAAACAAAAATATCTATCTATATCTATAGGAGTCATCCTTCCAAGGCACCACAGATATTCATTTAGTACATTTAGGAAACGGCGAAATTCTCACCCTCCTTGGACTGGTGAGAGCCTACAGTCCTTTGCTACGTCAACACCCACTCATGCCATCAACATGCATCGATGATGCTGTATTTAGAATACGTAACTGAACTGACCTTCTTCCTTGTGTAGAGTTCTTTTTGATTTGGGAGGCCATCCCTTTAGAAACTGGGCACACCTTGGCTGGTTCTCCAGCGGGGCAGGCACTAGGATAAGAGTTGGACCTTTCTCACTGTCCTTACAGCCCAGAGGATACAGTTGGCCTGGCCCCATCTGCCTCCCTACCATTTCCCAGGGGCCTCTGTCACACCAGGCCTGGGACTGGGCATTTTGATACCAAAAGGTCAAGTTTATTCCCTCCTCCCTCCATTCTCCTCTCTCTTCCGACCCTCCGGTCTCACTCCGCGGCAGTCAGTCCATCTATCCATCCCTTCCCCAAATTAGAAGAAGGCCTATCATCTGCACTGAAAATGCTCCTCCTGACAGGCCACTGGGAAAGCCAAGAGATGGACTTGTTAATCTGGAGCTGGAATTGGGTTTTACAATCTCATCAGCAGCCCTTCCTCAATATCTTACAGCCACTCTGCCCATTTTTTCTTTTCTTTTCTTTTCTTTTTTTTTCTTTTTTGAAACGAAGTCTCTCACTGCACTCAGGCTGGAGTGCAGTGGCACGATCTCCGCTCCCTGCAACCTCCGCCTCCTGGGTTCAAGCAATTCTCCTGTCTCAGCTGGTCTAGTAGCTGGGGTTACAGGCGCGTGCCACCATGCCAGGCTAATTTTTCTATTTTTAGTAGAGACAGGGTTTCATCATGTTGGCCAGGCTAGTCTCGAACTCCTGACCTCAAGTGATCTGCCCGCCTCTGCCTCCCAAAGTGCTGGGACTACAGGCGTGAGCCACAGCGCCCAGTCCTCATTTTTTCTTAAACCATGTTTTCGAGGCTTCCGTTGTACATTTTTCTGTTATCACGGACATTAAATTGCCTGTGAAAATCTGCAACTGCCCAAACAGCGCCTGGGCCTTGGGTGCAACCAGAACCTGGCGGGGAGGCGGCCTGGACACCCGCAGTGCCGGTCCAGGCTGGAAATGTCAGAGTGGCGCTGCCTTCTCCTCCCTGCTCTGGGCGCGCAGGTGCACCGTGCGCTTGTGGCGGCCGCCGACACTGATGTGGAGCAGGCGAGGCGCACTGCGGCACCTGGTGGGGACGGGATATCGTCCCTGCGGGGCTAGGAGCAGTATCTCTGGGGAGTTTTCTGGTCTTGGGGTGCCAGATTCAGAAGGTGTGGGGAGGCTCGGAGCTGTGGGGACACCCAGCCGTCGGGGACGGCTCAGAGGGTGCCTTTGGGTCTGAGAGGCAAGGATCACAAAGATCCGGGCGCATCCAAACGGGGCTGGGGATGGAGAGGAGAGACAGGCGCTCTGGGGGCGTGCTCTGAACGTGGGGCAGGGGTGGGGAGGCTCAGAGGCGCTTTGGGGTCCTGCTGGAGAAGTTCTGGAAGCACATTCTGGTCTGAGGCTCAGGTAGGAGGATGCTGGGTGCCAGGCCGTGTCCGAGGGCCCCTCTGCGCTCCCAGAGGCTGGGGTACAGAGCAGGTAGGAGGGGAAGGAGAGCACCCTCGGGTCTCCTGGAGACTCACCTTCTTGGCCTTTTTGCCCCCAACGGGTGGCATCTTTGTGGTGTCCAGATAGGTGGTCGACACGGTTGCAGACCGACGAGACGAGCCTTCCCGCTGCGCAGCCGGGAGCTGCTGGTAGTCCGCAGCCTGCCTCTTTATACCCGCAGCCGGGCGTAGGGAGGGCCTCCCAGCCTCCGTGCCGGCCAACTCGGGCCTCGGGCGGGAACACGCCCACCAGCCTTTCATCAGGCCCGCCCTGGATTGGGAACCTGGCGTGCCGAGGAGGTGATCCAGATTGTTCGTGGAACCACCGAAAAGTAAAATAAGAAAAAACGAGGTTGCCACTCGCTCAGACTTCAGACCTGCTTAGCGTCCGTTTTGCCCCTCGCAGGCCCCCGACCCTGACAGTCCTCTCGCTCGCCTGGGATCATCCACCATGGCCCGCTTAGGCTGCCAGAGAGGCCCCTGAGAAGCCCATTCGATGCTCAAATATTTGTCAAAGGCCAAGGCGTCAAGATTTAGGGGGTGAAGTCCTGGAAGATCCTCAGCCTGGAGCGTGATCTCCTGTGTGATATACATCCAGTATAACGGGACACAAAAGTGGCGTTAATAGAGGAGTCCAATACCAACCCTGAGTGGGTATGTTCTATTGATGACGGATTTAAGGCTTGTTTTATTTTATTCTTCATGTTTCACTGTATTTTCCAAAATATATTTATAATGAGAGCACATTGATTTTTTAAGATAATAAAAACATTACTTAAAAAAATGTACAGCATGTCTGGGCATGGTTGCTCACATCTGTAATCCCAGAACTTTGGGAGGCTGAGGTGAGTGGATCACTTGAGGTCAGGAGACCAGCCTGGCTAACATGGTGAAACCTCGTCTCTACTAAAAATACAAAAATTAGCCGGGACTGGCGGCGGGCACCTGTAATCCCAGCCACTTGGGAGGCTGAGGCAGGAGAATCGCTTCAACCCGGGAGGCGGAGGTTGCAGTGAGCTGAGATCGCACCATTGTACTCCAGCCTGGGCAAAAAGAGTGAAACTCCGTCTCAAAAAAAAAAAAAAAAAAAAAAGTACAGCATGACAGTAAATAGACTACAGAACAACGAAATATCTGAAACACAGTTCAGAAAAATTTACCCAGATAAAAGCACGTAAAAAAATTCTGTATGCAGACAAACTCCATATCAACACATTCAGAGAAGAAAGTTACTGCAGCACATGATGAATTAATACAAATTTAACTGCTAAAGGGACGTGTGTTTAAGATACAACTGAGAAAGTAAGCAGGTCATTTTGCTCCTAAGTATGTCAGGTTTAAAATGGAAAAAAGAAATGAAGAGGTGGAAGGATATACTGTAATTCTAATGATCTGTTATTTCATGGGCTTTTCCACCCCCCACTGTGATCTGGGGTCAGCAAGAATGAGGCATAAGGTAATGTCGTTCTTCACAGTACCTAGATTTTTAAAAAACTCATGAAGGCATTGGAGTATCTGAATAGGTAATAATTTAGTTAGTTAATGCGTTAACTAGTTAAGGTATTCACCTGGTGCGCACTGGTGAGATGAACACATCTAGAGAGAGCCCCGCGGTGGCTGCAGGGAGCAGCCGCAGTAGTGGGTACCAGGCACTAGGGGGCGGTATCAGCACTCTCACAGTTGGTAAAGGCTGAAAGCCAACATTCCCAATTTGTTTCCTGAAAATTTAGCAAAACTTGGGATAAATTTTAACCTAGTAGCATTAAATTTATAAATAAATTATGAATTTTTAATAGGTAATATAGACACATGGGAAAATATTTACTTGTTTTTTCTTTATTTCTCTAAGATAAAACATGGCAAAACAATTTGAAAAGTCTTTCCTTGGCTCCTGCTGCCAGTTCAAGTGTCCTCCCTGGAGGTAACCGCTGTTGCCGGTGACCACCCCTCCAGAGGAATCTTGTGCATACCTAGGTGTATAGATGTATATAAAAGGATTTGTACTCAAAGGTATGGAATTCTCATTTTTAAAAAAACGTATCCACTCCCATGTTTTCCGAAATGTTCATAGGCAGCTGTCAAAATATTTTTGTATATCCTGGGCCTCTCAATTTGTTGTCCTAACTTTCCCACGTCCCCACCCACAATTAGGTCCCTTTTCAAAATCATTCACCTACCATTTCCATAATAGATGATAATATCCACCGTGTATGTAAAAGGCACTAATTAAGACTTGTACTTGTACAACAGTATTTACCCCCACAACGCTGTGGAGGTGGGTGCCCCCTCTTTGTTCTCAAGAATCACGAAGTCAGGAGTTAGAAGGATCATCAGCGTGCTCCCTGAAGTTCCTTCGCCCGCCCCATTCCCTGAGAATTGTCTGCTTGGATATCGCTTAGGAAATGACTTTTTTTGCTTGTTTATTTATTTATTTATTTATTTATTTATTTATTTATTTTTTTTTTTCAGACAGACCCTCGCTCTGTCACCCAGGCTGGAGTACAGTGGTGTCATCTTGGCTTACTTCAAACTCCGTCCTCCGGGTTCAAGTGATTCTCCTGCCTCAGCATCCTGAGTAGCTGGGATTATAGGCCGGTGCCACCATGCCTGGCTAACTTTTGTATTTTTTGGTAGAGATGGGCTTCACCATGTTGGAGAGGCTGGTCTCGAACTCCTGACCTCAGGTGATCCTTCTGCCTTGGCATCCCAAAGTGTTGGGAAGACAGGCATGAGCCACCACATCCGGCAGGAAGTGAGTTTTGTAATAAACTGTCCTTGGGAGGCTGCCTATGCTCTCTGATCTCTACTGGACCCAACCAGATGAGGGAGGTCATAAGACTCAAGTCCATGGTGGTGTACAAAGGTTAAAAATAAATCCCAAAAGAAGAAGAGGGAACTTAGAGCTGGAGATCTGCCCCCTTCATTTTACAACCTCAAAAGAGACTTGGTTATTGCTTTGTCTCTGAGCTGTGCTTTGTTCTATTTATAATTCTATTTATTCACTCAACAAACATTTAGGTACCATTAATACAATATTTTAAACCCTATGTTTGTTGCTGGAGGTAAAGGATATCTTCTCCCTTTTTTTCAAGGAGGAGATAGAAACCATCTCAAATAAGTGCTAAAATGTTCCTTTTGCCAATATGTAGATGGAAAAAATGTCAGGACTTTACAGTTCCCATTCAATTGGTTTCTCTTTTAAAATGAAGCTGACTTTTCACAGGTCTTTTTAGACTAAATATGTTTCATTTAGCCTTCAACCCTTGAAGATACTTTGTTTAACACTGTGTTTAATGATGTTTTATATTTTAACATGATGTTTAATGATGTTTTAACACTGTGTTTAATGGTGGTTTTACGTTTTAACACTGTACAGAACAGTCTTCGCAAACTGCCAATGTGGAAATAGAGCCAACCTCTGCGTTTCCTTTGGCAAAGACAGTGTTTTCAAAAAATCAAATGTGAATTCCTTTATGTGCAGCTTCCACCCTTCCCATTTGCTGGTCTGTGCCACAGCTAGCTGCCCTGCACTCTTCTGGTTCCCATATTCATCTTACCTAAAGGCACTTGGGCTTTCAACTTCCACTCTAAATAGAAGGTATGTTTGGGGTTATAAAATACATATTCCCCCAAGTAGCCCCCAAACCGAAGGTTTTATTTGCCTTACATTTCTCTACCGCCACTAACCCCAGTTATTTTGCATTGCCAGGATGACAATAATAAAAGGTTGATGGGGTGGGTTTTCCTTCTAAGACTCTCTTTTCCAGGTGCACAGGCTTTTCTCAGTTTACCTATCTTGTCCAGCACCCTCTCTATTGCAATGGCCACAAGCACGCATTTGTCCCAAAGACTCATGCATAGCCAACCACACTGTACAATTACTCCCCTTGAGAGGGTCTTGGTTTCTTCATATGGAAAATTAGAAGTTGCAGCTGGGTGACTTTTCAGATTTGTCTTTGCATTTGGCTTGGCATAAACTTAGTGCACAAAACAGCCTTTTCCTTAGGTGCTTTCATTGCCTTTCCCTTGCGGTCAGCAAGCCCTTCCTGAGCCCGGCTCTGATGGTGCCTGTGGCTCGTGCTGGTGCCTCCAGCTTCTGCCCATGCTTGAGTTTTTGCCTTTAATTTCATAGTTATCAGAGAAACCGTAGAATTTGTTTTACATGACAGCTGAGGGCTTCCTTCCACCACAGGTGAGACTGTTTCCTTCAGGGCTTGCAGATGAGCCAGCGTGCCCAGCATCTCCTGGCTTTACGCAGAGCAGTCCTCCAGCTGATATTCCCATTAATTCTGGACACCCCCAGTTTCCCAGAACTGTCCTCCCAGCATGGTAATTGCATCATGAGTTCCTTCTCTAGCTCTGAGATTTCCTCTCTTCTGCATTTCCTCAAATGCTTTGTAACAGGAGGATTAGCCTGCCACATGCCCTTTTGTGGCTTTTCTTTAAAAAAAGCGGATAACTCTGACTTTATGAGCACTTCCTATGTGGACTCAGCTGTGCTAAGTGCTTTGTAAGCATTATGTAATCTTCACAATAGCCCTGTGAGGTAGGGATTTCACCAGCCCGATTTTACTGATGACAGTGCTGAGGCCCACAGAGGCCAAATGAGAACTGTCCCAAGATCATGTCAATAGTAAGCACAGAGCTGAGAGAGGACATCAGCCAGGCTTAATGAAGCCAGAGATCACACTCTTTAGAGTTACGCTATGTTTTCTTTTCAGTAGATTGTTTTTCTCAAAAACTCCCCAAACTCTATAATCTCATCTGATTCATGGTTGTTCCCACTGACCCGGCCCAACCCAGAGGTCCCTTCTCCCGGTCAAGAGAAGTTCAGATTCACTGGACATACGGTTAGTGACCAACAAAAAACAGTCTGTCCTGGCCAGGCTCCCCCACCGAATACACCATGACTTTTGCATTGTGTATAACCCTTGGGTTGCCTAGTCATTCTGAAATGTTGCTATTGTTTTAGACAGGCATTGGGAAACAGAAGCACTAAGTTCTTGGAATAGCCATTTAAATCTTAATTTCTGCCATCTTTGTGAGCTGCTAATAGATGTCTCAGTTCATCCTTCTCTGTTTTAATAGGAAAGCGTTGGAGTGGGTGCTAGAGATCCCTTTTTCACAGGGAGCTGGTACGTGATGTTTAGGTGGTTCATCAGCTTCAGTCTGTAGCTCCTGATCTGGGAGTCATACCCCAAGGACAGCCCTGTGATCTGATCTCAACCCTGCAGAAGAAAGAAATACACAGCAGCCTGGTGGGTGCGTAGTGCAAGAAGGGAGAGATGGCAACAGAAAGATCAATAGCAGCTCAGGGGATACCTGGTTATAGTGGGATGAGATGTGGATTCTAACCCAGGAGAACGTAGACACCAGCACCACACTGAAGAGCTTACATGTGATGGGAAATTCACTACCAGGTTGGAATCCAAGACACCCCCCATCCCCCTACCCTTTTTTTTTTCTCACACAAAACATGCTGTTTTCTCATTTCCACTTCCTGATGGTTTGCACATAACTGTACTAGTCAGCTGCATCTGAAGAGGATTTAGTGAGGGCTTTAGCTGGTGCTGATGCTGGAAATCTTGCCCATGTAAAGCATTTCTTTGGGGTAAACTAATACATGACTTTAGTCTGCTTTAAGATTATTATCAGTACACGGCCCCCCATTGACTTAGAAAAGTAGTAACACATTTTTGACACATTAGCAAAATGATCATCACTCAACAGCCTCTGAACTTCAAGAATAGAGGAAGATATATTTATTTTTTCAAGTTAATACATGCATATAATGAGAACCCCCAAGTATTAAAAAAGGATATACATAAAAGTAGGCTTCTCTTTAACTTGCATTTCCCAGTTTCAACTTATTTGGTATTTGAAACCTATCCAGCTTAAAGAATTTTTGAAAGAAGTTAGAATTTCCAAAAACCAGCTTCCAGTGATACCCTACACACTCACCAGAATAACTAAAATAAAAAATATGAAATTTTGGGAAGGATGGGGGGCAACTGAACTCTCATTACGGCTGAAGCAGTGTAAATTGGTACAACTGTTTAGAAAAAAAAATGTTTAGCAGCATTTTGAGAGCTTCACCTATCTGTATCAAATGATTCCACTCCTGGGGGAAAATGTATACAAATGTTCCCCTTGAAAGACATACACAAGAATGTTCAAAGCAAATCATTCATAAATGGCCAAGACTGGGAACTACACAAATAGCCATCAGTAATAGAATAAATAAGTTGTGGCATATTTACACAATGGAATGATATATGCAATGAGAATGAATGA
This sequence comes from Sapajus apella, assembly GCF_009761245.1. Classification (NCBI taxonomy): domain Eukaryota; kingdom Metazoa; phylum Chordata; class Mammalia; order Primates; family Cebidae; genus Sapajus; species Sapajus apella. The sequence goes on from NW_022436941.1 coordinate 61,032,923, forward strand.
ATACAATATGAATGAATCTCACAAATATAGTGTTCACTAAAAGAAGCCAAACACAAAAGGGCAATACTGTAAAATTACATTTGTATGAGGTAAAAAGCAGGCAGTACAAAGTTATGCTCTTGGAAGTCTCAATATTGATTATCCTAGGGAAGAGGAGAGTGCAAAGAAGGAAATTAGGTGCTGGTAATATTCTGTTTTTTACCTTAGTGCTGTGTAGATGACAGTGTTCCGGTTATGAGCATTCATCAAGCTACACATTTACGACTTGTATTTTTTTTGTACCCCAATACAAATTTAAAAGTAAAAATAAAGATGACATGAAACAGCTTCTTGGCCTTTTGTGGATTCCAGGACAGGCCCAGTTAAATTAAATAAACTAAAAAAACTAACACAAACCAGTCTAGATTTTGAATACAGCCATTTCACTTGTGGTAAGCAGTTATTTAGGTAGACAGTGTTAATTCCAATAGTTTCTTTATTATAAAAGTAATCCATTTTGAAAAATAAATTCAGGTATATATGTATAAATTGAGATATATCTATAGAACCCAAAGTTTAAAAGGTCATTAATTGTTAATGAGATGAACTATACAATCATGATCTAGAATAAACAATAAAAAGGAAAAATTAAAATGCTATTTCATATTTCCAGTTTCATTTTATTTTTATGTGGCTGTTAGAGAGCATTGCATAATGTATACAAGATTCATTTTTGAAAAGTTAATTAATCTCATTTTAATTAATTAGTTAACTAATCAAAATCAGTAAGACAGTCATGTGGCTCAAAATTCAAAATTTTAAAAAGGGTGCCCTGTCCCTCAGGCATCCAATGCCCCAAGTCAACCAAGTTTCAGTTCTTTCATGTTCAGTCAGAAATGTACATACAACAAATGTGTATAAACACTCTTTGCCCCCATTGAACCAAGTGGTAGTACACTAGAAACACCGTCTCCATTTTGCTTTTTTTTTTTCTTAAGAGACAGTGTCCAGATTTGTCACTCAGGCTGGAGTGCAGTGGTACAATAGCTCACTGCAGCCTCAAACTCCAGGGCTCAAGCAATCCTCCTGCCTCAGTCTCTCAAGTAGCTAGGATTATAGGTGTGTGCCACTGCATCTGGCTAATTTTTTATTTTTATTTTTGTAGAGATAAGGTCTCCCTCCATTGCTTAGGGTGGACTGGAATTCCTGGCCTCATGTGATCCTCCTGCCTTGGCCTCTCAAAGTACTGGGATTACAGGTGTGAACCACTGCATCTTGTCCCATATTGTTTTTTGTTTTTTGGAGACAGAGTCACCCAGGCTGGAGTGTAGTGGTGTGATCTCAGCACACTGCAGCCTTATCCTCCTGGGCTCAAGTGATCCTCCCACCCCAGCCTCACAAGTAGCTGAGACTACAGGTGCACATCACCATGCCCAGCTAATTTTTGTATTTTTTGTAGAGATGGGGTCTCCCAGTGACCTGCCCAGGCTGGTCTTGAACTCCTGGGCTCAAGCGATCTGCCTACCTTGGCCTCCCAAAGTGCTGGGATCTATACAAGTATGTTATATAGATATACCAGGATTTATTTGATCTGTTCTTACTGATGGACAGTAACATTATTTCTATGTTTTGCTACTTTTAAAAAGCCAGAACAAATAACTTTTCACATATATTGTTTCATATATTTGAATGAATATCTGTCTAGTAAATCTGGAAGACAAGTTAACATTTTATTATCAGACATTCATTTGTTTCCTTTACTTGGTTATTTTTATTTAGAACTTAGGACAATCAAAACTGAGTTTTAGGATGGGTGCAGTGGCTCATGCCTATAATCCCAGCACTTTGGGAGGCCAAAGCAGGTGGATCACCTAAGGTCAGGAGTTTGAGACCATCATGGCCAACATATAGTGAAACCCCATCTCTACTAAAAATACAAAAATTAGCTGGATATGGTGGTGCATGCCTGTAGTCCCAGCTACTTGGTAAGCTGAGGCAGGAGAATCAATTGAACCCAGGAGGCGGAGGTTGCAGTGAGCCAAGACTGCACCTGCACCACTGCACTCCAGCCTGGGTGACAGAACAAGACTCCATCTCAAAAAAAAAAGAAAGTGAGTTACAAGTTACAAAAGGTTTTCAGGTGGAAGAGATTGAGCCATTCATTCATTTACTCCTTCAACAAATACAGAGTTACAGATAAAAGGGAGCACTTATACACTGCTGGTGGGAACGTAAATTAGTTCAGTCACTGTGGAAACCACTTTGGTGACTTCTCAAATAACTCAAAGCACAACTACCATTTGACCCAGCAATCCCATTATTGTTGGGTATATATCCAAAGGAATATACATCAGTCGACCATGAAGACACATGCATGTATATGTTTATGGCAGCACTATTCTCAATATGAAAACATGGAATCAACCTAAATGCCCATCAATGGTAGACTGGATAAAGAAAATGTGGAACCTATGAGATCGTGTCCTTTACAGCAACATGAATGGAGCTGAAAGCCATTACTCTAAGTGAAATAACACAGGAACAGAAAACCAAATACCTCATGTTCTCACGTATAAAAGGGAGCTAAACCTTGAGTACATGTGGACACAAAGAAGGGAACAACAGACACCAGGGGCATACTTGAGGGGAGGAGGACGAAGAGGATCAGAAAAACTACCTGTCGGGTACCATGCTTATTACCTGGGTGATGAAACAATCTGTTCACCAAAACCGCAAGACACAAAATTTAACGATATAACAAATTTGTATATGTACCCCAAAACCTAAAAGACAATTTAAAAAATTGAAAACAAATATTTATTGAGCCCTGCTTTATGTAAGACACTGTTCTCTACAGTGAATAGAGGGGACACGATTTCCTAATATCTGGTGTTTATATTCTGATGTATGTAAGGAGGTAGGGAGAAGAGAACAGACAATATGAAATAAACAAGTAAATGACAGTCATGCACTGCTTAAAGACGTTTCATTGGTCCCATAAGATTATAATGGAGCTGAAAAATTCCTATTGTCTAGTGATGTCTTAGACACTGTAGCACCCTGGTGCAACATCTTACTCAAGTGTTCGTGATGATGCTGGTATAGATAAACCTATTGCAATGTCAGTTTTACAAAAGTATATCACAAACAATTATGTACTATACATAATACTTTTTAAAAATTGAGATGGAGTTTTGCTCTGTTGCCTCCACTAGAGTGCATTGGCGCGATCTCAGCTCACTGCAACCTCTGCCGCCCAGGTCCAAGTAATTCTTGTGCCTCAGCCTCCCTACTAGCTGGGACTACAGGTGCACACCACTACAACCAGCTAATTGTTTTGTATTTTTAGGAGAGATGGGGTTTCACCATGTTGGCCAGGCTGGTCTCGAATTCCTGACCTTAGGTGATCTACCCGCTTCAGCCTCCCAAACATAATACTTGATAATGATAATAAGGGACTATATGAGTGATTTGTGTATTTAAGATACTATTCTTCTAATCATTATTTAATGTGTACTTCTCCTACCACATTGTTATAGGAGGTGACAGCTCCGTGTACGTTGTTGCTCCTAAAGACCTGCCCGTGAGACAAGATGTGGAGGTTGAAGATAGTGATATTGATGATTCTGACCATGTGTTGGCTTAGGCTACTGTGTTTTTGTGTCTTACTTTTTACCAAAAAAAAGTTTAAAAAGAAAAAAATAAGTTTAAAAATAGAAAAAAGCTCATAGAATAAAGATATAAGGAAAATATGTTTGTACAACTGTACATGTGTTTGTGTTTTAAGCTGTCATTACAAATGAGAAAAAAGTTTTTAAAAGTTTATAGTTTAAAAAGCTACAAAGAAAAAGAATTTTTAAATAAATTTAGCCTAAGTGTACAGTGTTTATAAAATCTACGGGAGTGTACAGTAGTGCCCTAGACCTTCACATTCATGCATCACTCACTCACTGAGTCGCCCAGAGCAACTTCCAGTCCTGCATGCTCCATTCATGGTAAGTGCCTACACAGGTGTACCATTTTTTATCTTTTTAACGATATTTTTATCGTATCTTTTCTATGTTTAGATACACAAATACTTACCATTGTGTTACAATCGCCTGTGGTATCCCGTACAGTAATATACTGTACAGGTTTGTAGACTAGGAGCAACAGGATATATTATATGGCCTAGGTGTGTGACAGGCTGTACTACCTAGGTTTCTGTAGGTACATGCTATGAATTTTGCACAAAGACAAAATTGTCTAACTACTTTTTTTTTTATCAAAACATATTCCTGTCATTAAGCATAGATCCAGCCTTCAGAACAAAGAGAAATAAATCTCTGTTCTTTATATATTACCAGTCTCAGATACTTTGTTACAGCAGCACAAAAATGGACTAAGACATCTGTATACTCCACACAAGTGAAATCATATAGTATTTGTTCTTTTATGACTGATTTATTTCACTTAGCATAATGTCTTCATGGTTCATCCATGTCAAAGCATATGTCAGAATTTCCTTCCTTTTTAAGACTGAATAATATTTCACTGTATGTATATATCACATTTTGTTTGTCCATCTGCTGATGAACACTTGGGTTGTTTTCACTTTTTATCTATTGTGAATGATGCTGCAATGAACATTGGGGTATAGATATCTGCTTGATTCCTTGCTTTAAATTCCTTTGTGTATATATATATATACACACACACATATATGTGTGTGTCATTTGTTCATCTTCTTTGCAGAAATATTTATTCAAGTCCTGTGCCCATTTTTGAATCTGGTTGTTGGTTTTTGGTTGTTGAGTTGTAGGTGCTCTTTATATATTTAATATTAATCCTCAATCATATATATGATTGGAAAATATTTTCTCCCATTCTTCTGACTTTTTTGTTTGTTTGTTCGTTGGGGCTTAGAGTGTGACTTGTCAAGACCATAAATATCTTTATTGGAGTCACAGGAGCTTGAACAAGGGTATCCCTATTCTTTATCTAATCTTCTTTTTTACTATCTGACCTACCCCCTTACCATTTAGTCACATCAACCAACATAAAAGGAGTTAGCCCGATGGCAATTGCTATTGTATAAGTAAAGTATCAACTAGCATTTAAGCTGGTCCTTTGGATGACCTGGGCCCTTGCTGCTATTGCCTCTTCATCTCCTCACCCACCAGTGTGGTGATGCAAATAGAGACTGGACTCAAATGGGTGATTCACTTACCCTAATTAATTACGTAAATTTATTTTCTCCATTATATCCTCCTTAAAATGTTCTGTTCTGCTCTTTAAAATGCTTTAAGAATCAGGTTGGGCATGATGGCTCACACCTGTAATCCCAGCACTTTGAGAAGCCAAGGTGGGTGGATTGCCTGAGATCAGGAGTTTGAGACCAGCCTGGCCAATATAGTGAAACCCCATCTCTACTAAAAATACAAAAATTAGCCAATCACGGTGGTGGGTGCCTGTAATCCCAGCTACTCGGGAGGCTGAGGCAGGAGAATCACTCAAACCCGGGAGACGGGGGTTGTTGTGAGCTGAGATGGCGCCATTGCACTCCAACCTGGGCAACAATAGCAAAACTCCATCTCAAAATAAAGAAATTAATTAAATTAAATGTTTTAAGAATCAGAACATGGTTTGCAAAGGCTATTTATTTATTTATTTATTTTTGAGATAGTGTCTTGTTCTGCCACCTAGGCTGGAGTGCAGTGGTGCAATCATAGCTTCCTGCAACCTCGAACTCCTGGGCTCAAGTGGTTCTCCCACCTCAGCTCCTGCCCCCTAAGTAGCTAGGACTGTACTATGGTAGTGTACCCCCATGCCCAGCTAAATTCTATATTTTTTGTAGAGCCAAAGGCTATTTGTTTACTTTAAAAACTTCTCACTGCTTTACAGTGACAGCTGATGGATTTTTCTACTGCATTTTAAAGAAGAGACTCTCTTTTCCTAGATGGCTCCAGGCCTTTCAGTGAGGACGTCAAGCTTCCATGCCTCAAATAAATCCTATAGCACCAATGCTCATCACTGCAGGCTGCTGCCTAGTGTAGTGCTTGACACAAAGTCGGCCCCCAGTAAATATTTGTCACATGAATGCCACAATGGCACAACAAGGGGAGAGGATTTGTAGGGAAAGGGGGGCCCACACGTTTGATTTAGAAGGGAGAAAGGAGCAGTGTTTCTACATTATGGCTCCAGTGGAAATTGGTTTTATTTCTCTCATTCATCATGTTTGTCTCATTCTTCATGTTTGACGCTCTAGGATACAGCACACCTGGAGGCAGAAATCAACCTCTCCAGAACACAGCAAGCCTAAGCAGCCTTCCTAGCTGGATGGTGGAGGAGGCAAAAACTTGGATCCTTGAGACCAAAGCATCCTGCTTTGGGATGGTTTTTGGGGAGGCCCTGCAAAAGGATTCTTGAAAAACAATGAAACTATTTTGCCTTTCAACATGATTTCTTTTTCAACCATGACCTTGAGTAAATCACTGAACTTTCCTGAGCCTCTGTTTCCTCACATCAACAATACGGGAACAATGAGGAAAGCAGGGAGCTTCCCCAAGACAAGTTACTTGTTCAAGGCACCTAGCTAGAAGCAGCAGGGCTGAGATCCGAACTCAGGCAGTATGGCCCACATCCAGAACACTCCTCTATGGCTGTACATTCATGTCACTGTGAGAGTTTCCATTTAGTTATCACTGTCCATATTCTTCATGTTTGAAACTGCTGCCTTCTCATTGTGAAATGGAAAGTCAACAGTTGCAATTGAAGCAGGAAATAATAAAGACTCCTACCCCCTTTTTTTAAAAAAAAAGAAAAGATAAAACTGAGCCCACAAAACAGACCACAACCTTCCCCTCAATTTTCATCAACAAGAAAAGATATTCTCCTTGGGCTCTAAAATGCTTTGTATCTATTTTAGTATTTTATTTGAAAGAAAATTTAGGAAAATAAATTTAGCAAGTCTAATAGTTAAATGTAAATACTCTTTTAAATCAAGTCCTCATGATTATTAAAATTTATAGAAAACTTAAATGGATTCCCCTCCCTCATTTATTTTTTCACTTCAATGATCTCTAACTTGTAGTCTCGCTTATAAACTCAAATATGTACTAAATATGATATATATCTCATACATATGATTAGGTTCTAATGTAATAAACTCATAGGGGTATTTCTAGTCAAAAAGTGATGATAAGACATAAGCCCTGTCTCTGAAAGCCCATATCTATTGCAAAGTTGAGCATCGAACCTTGGGCTATTTAATAGTTGTAATAATACTAAACATTAATGAGCACTCACCCTGCTCCAGGCACATGGGTTTACTCACCGCATCCTTCCTAGGTGTAGGTGCAGCTATCATTCCTACAGATGAGGCCGGCAAGGAGCTTCCCCAAGCCAAGTCACCTGTTCAGGCACCTAGCTAGAAGTAGCCGGGCTGAGATCCGAACTCAGGAAGTCTGGCCCCAGAGCCCACATTCCTAATACCCCTCTATGGCTGTACATTCATGTTGCAGTGAGAGTTTCAATGTAGTTAACACAATTTCTACTCTTCATGTTTGAAACTACTTCCCTCTTCTTGTAAAATGGAAAGTCAACGGTTGCATTTGAAGCAGGAAGGAATAAAGACTCCTACCCTGTTTTCTCAGAAAAGATAAAATTGAGCCCACAAAACAGCATAACTATTTCCTCAATTTCCTAGGACTAGAACGAACCTTCCTTCTTTCCTCCCTTCCTTCCTTCTTTCCTCCCTTCCTTCCTTCCTTCTTTCTGTCCGTCCGTCCGTCATTTTTCTTTGAGATGGACTTTCACTCTGTCACCCAAGCTGGAGTGCAATGGCGTGGTCTCGGCTCATTGCAACCTCCGCCTCCCGGGTTCAGGCAATTCTTCTGCCTCAGTCTCCCCAGTAGCTGGGACTACAGATGCATGCCACCACACCCGACTAATTTTTATATTTTTAGTAGAGATGGGGGATTTCATTATGTTGGCCAGGCTGGTCTTGAACTCCTGACCTTGTGATCCACCCACCTCGGCCTCCCAAAGTGCAAGGATTACAGGCTTGAGCCCCCATGCCCAGCCTGGACTAGGACTTTCCAAAGGATTATTTCAATGCTTAGCTTCCTGTCTCTGCTCTTACCCCTTTGTGGCTTCTTCTTAACACAACAGCCAAAGTGAGTCTGTTCTTTCCCTGTTGAAAACCTTCCAATATCCTCTCATGTTGCTCAGAGTAAAAGCCAAAAATACTTGCTAAGACACAAGTCCTCAAATAATCTGACTCCTGATATGTCTCAGATCTCATCTCCCATTCCCCCTCCCTCTCTCACTGTGTCCCCACCAATGTGGCTTCTTGGCTGTTCCCCCAAAATGGCAGGGAAGCTCCTGCCTCAGGCTTACACTTTCTGGACGGCTCTTCCCCAGGATATCCATGCAGCTATTGTCCTTATCTGCTCCAGGTCTTTTCTTGAAAGTAAGCTTTCTAGTAAAGGCTTTCTGGGGCCTCCCTAGCTAAAATTTCAATCCCATCTCACTGATGTAGGCTCAAGGATGACCAACATTGGCCCAGGACAGAAGGGGTTCCCAGAACACAGGACTTTCAGTGCTAAACCTGGGCTAGTCCTGGGGCAAACCAGGACAGTTGTTTACCCTATGTAGTCCCAGCATCTAAAACAGTGACTATCTTATAACAGCCTGAACAAATATTTGTTGAATTGAAATGAATGGATGAATAAGCAAGTAGGTAAGAGAAAGAAGTACTTTTAGAGAGGAGTGTAGGATGGTATTTATTGCCTCTAAAATCAGAACATATAGGTGTATCTGTCCATTAGGACAAATTGTAAGGCGTCTTCAGCATGGAATGAGGCCCAACTTCTATGAATGGGGGATCAAACTTTATCTTCCTATCAGAAAAGTATTCTTTATCAATTTTGCTGTTATTGAAAGTGGTTTGAAATAGTGTATCCCACACTCATGTTTTTAGTTGAACAATTAAAATGCTTGTGTTGGTTTTACTTTCTTAAGACTTTAAAATGGTTCCCATTTTTTTTTTTTTTTTTTTTTAAAAAGAGTCTCACTCTGTTACCCAGGCTGGAATGCAGTGGTATGATCTTGGCTCACTGCAACCTCCACCTCCTGGGCTTAGCAATCCTCCCACTTAAGCCTCCTGAGTAGCTGGGACCACAGACATACGCCATCATGCTCAGCTAATTTTTTGTATTTTTGGAGACAGGGTTTTTCCATGTTGCCCAAGCTGGTCTCAAACTCCTGAGCTCAAGTGATCCATACACTTCGGCCTCCCAAAGTGCTGGAATTACAGGCATGAGCCACCATGCCTAGCCAATGATGCATTTTTGAATTTGCAATTTTTTCCATTGCCAATGACCCTGAGTCCTAACTCTCTCCTCTGTCCTAAATGCTTCCTCATCTATTCCAGTCTGGGCCTTCTCGGGGTTGCCTCTGAGCCATTCTGTTTACACAGCCTGGCATTTCACTTTCTGATGCCCTTCCATTTCCTCCTTCCAGTCTTTTCAACTTCAGCTTCTTTAAACTAGCACAATTTGACGTTGGTCTGTCCAACACCAGTGCGTATTCTTCAAAATACTTTTGGCAAGAGGATTCAGCAAGGCAACATTAGACAGAGGCCTATTCATCTTTGCATTCTTTAACCCTAGCTTGGTTTGTACATTCATTTACTCATTCATTCATTGAATAATTTTTTTTTTTTTAGTTTTATAATGTGCCAGGTGCTAAGTATACAACAACTAACAAGATGTTTTCACTGCCCTGTTGAGTGGGGAACAGGCAAGTAAACAGAAATGACGAAGGGAGTATTAAAACTACATTGAACTGGAAGGGCATGCGCGCCTGTAATCCCAATACTTTGGGAAATCAAGGCAGGTGGATCACTTGAGCTCAGGAGTTCAAGACCAGCCTGGCCAACATGGTGAAACCCATCTCTACTAAAAACACAAAAATTACCTGTGTGTGGTGGCGGGTACCTGTAATCCCAGCTACTCAGGAGTCTGAGGCAGGAGAATTGCTTGAACCTGGGAGGCAAAGACTGCAGTGAGCTGAGATCATGCCACTGCACTCCAGCCTGGGTGACAGAGTGAGACTCTACCTCAAAACAAAAACAAACAAAAAACCCAAAACAAAAGAAAAAACAAAAACAAATAAGCAAAAACAGTATTGAACTTATTCCTGAGAAATATAGGGTACTATGGAACATATAAGAGAGACTACCATAGTCAAGCACTAAATAAATGTTACTTGAATAGTGAATGAATTAATGAGTGATTGAATGAGTGAATAAGTGAAAGAATGGGTAAACATGATTAGTTATGAAAGCACAGGCTCCTCAAGGTGAATGGTCACCACCAGATGAAAAGATACTTCTCCACCTTCACTGTTTTGAAGGGCCAGCTTCTCTGCACCTATGTCATGGAAAATACAACTTTTATTTCTCTTTCTTTCCTCTTCCCACCTCTCTGCTCCAGATAAATAACGGAGGTTATAGATGAAATGTGACTGCCAGAGTGCCAGCAATAGCACCACTAGCATGCCTCATATACTTTTCTGAAAACCCTGATGTCAGGCAAAATCGCACCCTTCTGCAACTCTTTTCGGCATTTTCATTACTGATTAAACAAAATATGGGCTCACCTTCAAGGCAGCTGACTGTACAGCCAAAGTGAGTTGCTTAACTTTGCTTACAATTTTGCATAAGGTGTCAAATCATGACTGTGATCATTGCAAAGCAGGAATTGTTTTTCCAGCTGAACTTCACCCCTAGTTTCAACGAATCTCTTCGATTCCTTTCAGGTAGTTTCTATGCCAGCTATTTGGGTCTACATTGCTAAGTCTAAGCACAGCAGGGTTTATCAAAGGGCCATCTGCTATTCTTGATAACTCTAGTACAGCAAACATCTGCTGAAGAACTGGAAAAATCTTGTTCAAGTCAGTTTTTCTTAGTTTCACTGGTCATTTTTTGTTTTTTTTTTTTTTTTACAGACAATTACCCAGTTCCTAATTTCTTCCTACCAAATCACAGCCTGTAGAAATCTTGCCTTTTAAAAATGCCTCCTTTTTATATGCTAAAATATTTAAAGTAAGTTATAAATAGTAACATTTAGAATGCATTTAAAAAAATTGTATTTTTCCAAAAGTTAAGAACATTTTCCTCCATTGTCAAAATTAACCTGATTCCTTAATCGAATTTCCCCAATTATTCACAAAAGACCTTTTGTAGCTAGTTTGTGCCAGCCAGGACCATGCATTTTATTGATTTGTCATATAAAGACGAGCAGCCCCAACATGCTAAACTGCGGAAAAGACCAGCCCAGCCGGCCTGTAGAATACAGAATTCACCTGATTGTGGTTTTTATCTTGTTCCTATATCCCTTGATTTCACTGAATTGGAGGTGAAATCCAAAGGCTTGATTAGATTCCCCCAACACTTTTGGCTGGTATATGTCATCCGTGATGTAGCATTTCCCATTCTGTATCACAACAGGAAACTCATGTTACCTGATTTTTCCCCTTGCAATCAGAAATCTTGACATACATTTTTAAACTAATTTATTTTGTAGAAAAAGTAATACCCCAAACCATATTAACAAATTTAGACGCCAAAGAAGGGTATCAGAGAAAAGGAAGTCTTCCTCTTACACCACACTTTCAATCACCAGTCTTTTTCCTCTAGGAGGGAAATATTCCTTCTTGAAATATTCTATGTGCACACAATGGGAGCATACTTTCATTTAACAATATATGGAGGAGATCCTTCCATCTTAGCCCATATTGCTCTAATGTTTTCTTTGTAATGACACCATGCTTTAATACCCTGTAGATGTTCCATAATTCACTTACTAATATGTCATTGATGAATATTTAGGTGGTTTCCAGACATGCACATTTGCATACATACAAACATAATTGCAGGCTATATTCCTAGAAATAAAATTGCTCATCCAAGGGCATGTGAATTTTAAGTTTTGTAAATATGGACAAATTGCTTTCCAAATAGTTTGTACCGGATTACACTTCTACAAAAAGTATACGTATGAGAAAGTCTTTTCCCCTGCACCCTCAATGACAGATATTATCCACTTTCTGATCTTAGCTGATGATAGATGAAAGAAGGTATCTCGTCATTTTGCTGTGCATTTACCTAATATTGAATGTGTTTTCTTATCTTTTTCTATATTTAATGGATTAAGGTAATTATTTCTTAATTTATAGATTAAAGAAAGTATCCCTTAGTTTATCAAATGTATACAAATATGTGTGGCAGATGTTAGCATTCCTATTGCTTCAATCTGTAAATGTGTTATTCTGTCTCCCCCACCCTTTTTTCCCAGCACTGGAATGATATAAAGCAAATATTTCCCACCTCTAATAAGGATGCCATTGAGAAAAGTAGATTTCATTTTCCTATTACTTTTGGTGTGATGTCCTTTTATAATAACAGATGAAGAAGAAAAGAAGGTTTTTCTGAAACCCTTAAATAGTTGTGGGCATTGAGGGAGGTGGGGAGGAGGCAGTACAAAGGGCATGTGCAGGGCACAGGAGCTGGCACTCCATGCCTAGAAGTTGCCCAACAAGAAAGAGGACCTGCTCCTTGGGAAGGGAAGAATCAAGTGCGGCTGACAGGTACCACGTTACGAGATACCTTGTGAATGCTCAGAAGCTGTCTGAGCTCTGTGTCAATACCTGCAGATTCAACGACCTGGCCCTCACATCATCTCCACGAGGAGCGTTGTGCTTCCTAGGGCACCTGATCCACAGCCTCACAGCCTACACTGGAATGGTGATCATCAAAACGGCTGATGGTGATGATGCTGGTGCTGACCCCAAGGCTTTGCTTGGTCCCAGCTGTGTACACTGCCCTCTCATAACACCCTTAAGCCTAAGAAAATGGGGTGGAGTGGGGTTCTGAATGCCAGTCACATAGGTGAGCCCCCCTTACAGCATCTGCATGGGTGGGGGAGGTTTCAATGAAAGCAGCTCAAGACCCCTTTACTGGAAGAGTGGTTGCTGACCTCTGTTACACATTTTTCCTATTTGCCTTTGTTTAGAGTATTTTTGTGTGAGTGTTCATACATTTAATGTTTTTATATATCCCCTTCCTTCCTTCTTTCCTTCCTTGCTTCTTTCCTTCCTTCCTTTCTCCTTCTTCCCTCCCTCCCTCCCTCTTTTTCTTCCTTCCTTCCTTCCTTCCTTCCTTCCTTCCTTCCTTCCTTCCTTCCTCTCTCCTTCTTCCCTCCCTCCCTGTCTCTTTTCCTTCCTTCCTTCCTTCCCTCCTTTCTTCCTATCTTTATTCCTTCTTTTTCTTTCTTGACAAGGTCTTGCTCCATCACCCAGGCTGGAGTGCAGTGGTGTGATCACAGCTCACTGCAGCTTTGACCTCCTGGGCTCAAGCGACCCTCCAGCCTCAGCCTCCTCAGTAGCTGAGACTATAGTTATGCACACCACCATGCCCAGCTAATTTTTGTATTTTTTGTAGAGATGGAGTTTGCCATGTTACCTAGGCCGATCTCGAACTCCTATACAGTTTAGCACTCCTGCACTTTATAGTAAGTAGATAAAAGCCTTCGTTTGTGCTGTTGCAGACCCAAGGAAGGGGTTCAGCATGGAGACAGCTCTCCCTCCTGATGTACCTTCTTCACTCTTGATATTCTCATGTCCTGAACTGCCCTCTCCACAAAATCTATAAAGCAAGCAGGAGGTATTATGTAAACAGTCCTCTCCTGGAATGTGGCGTTTGGGACCAGATACTAACAACAAGCAGAGCCTTTGATACCAGAGTGTTCCCAGAAGAGAGTCACCGTGAGGATTAGGGGATTGGAAACTAAGTCAGCATGATTATACTGTGTAATGTGCAATGAATGCCAACAATACAACATGCACTTTCTAACTAACTTATCTCATTGAATCCTCAGAGCACCTCACTGAGAATGGTTCTATTTTACCCTCATTTTACAGATGAGGAAATTAAGACAGAAAGCTTAAGTAGCTGTCTAATGTCACACAGGTAATATTTGACAAAGCACATCTTAGCCTATGCCTTTTGGTTGAAAGAAATGAGGACAAGTAAGTACAGGAAAGCCATACAGCTATCTTTAAAGTTTCGAAGAGTTATATGGAAGAAATTATAAATTTGCTTTATGGGTGCTCAAAGTCTACAGGTGAAGGTCATTGATAAATAGATTTCTCTTTAATATATGGAATAACTTTCCAAGAATGAAGTGTTTCTTAAAAAGGAGTAAGTGATCTTCAGGGGTAGTAAGTTACTATTTAGGGGTTCCAAACAGAGACTGGATGGTTCTGGTGAAGATGCTGGCAAGGACAGTCAGGTATTTAATTGGTGGCTTGGATTAGTCACTCTTAAGGACCCCAAAGGTCTTGAGATGATGGCAAATTATTCTAATTTCCAGCAAGGTAGGGTTGTGTATTACAGGTAAAATGGCTATCTCAAAGAAATTCCAGGTTGTCAACATTACAGAAGCAGTCATGGCAGGTTTAAAGAGTTAATTCATAATAAGGAAAGTTGATAAAAATACTTTGGACCTAGTGATAGAAAAATCTGGATAGATTTTTGACAAAAAGCAGCAGCTGTATACATGACAGATGCAGCGCAATACAGTAGCTGAGGACATGGATTCCAGAGCCAGCCCCATGGGTTCAAATCAAAATGTATTCATTTCACATTTACTAATTGTTTGACCTCAGGCAAGCCTAACCTCATTAGACTTCAGTTTCCTTACCTGTAAACTGCTGTGTTAAACACTAATTTTGAATCCCTGGATGGGGGGTATATGTACATGAGATCATATTTAGAACAAAGCCTGGACATAGTGAGTAATAAATATTTGCTAGTATTATTCCAAAGAATGTTCATGACATTTTTGACATTCAAACACTATAAAAGGTAAATAACTTTTAATTTTATTGCCACAAATTGATAAATTGTTGTAAAAGAGAAACTGGCACAATGAAATAACACAAACATAAGAAAATATTAGACCAAAATAGATTTGAACTTCATCTCCCAGGCTGGAGTACAGTGGGGCAATCTCATCTCACTGCAACCTCTGCCTCCTCAGTTCAAGCAATTTTCCTGCTTCAGCCTCCCAAGTAGCTGGGATTACAGGCACCCACCATCATGCCCACCTAATTTTTGTATTTTTGTAGAGACAGGGTTTCACCATGTTGACCAGGCTGGTCTTGAACTCCTGACCTCAGGTGACCCGCCAGCCTCAGCCTCCCAAAGTGCTGGGGTTACAGGTGTTTGTGAGCCACCTAGCCCAGCCGGACCTTATATCTTTAAGTGAAAATCATCTTTGAAAGTGATCACATTGAGGCCAGCCATGGTGGCTCACGCCTGTAATCTAAGCACTTTGGAGGCCAAGGCGGGTGGATCACCTGAGGTAGGGAGTTCAAGACCAGCCTGACCAACATGGTGAAATCCCGTCTTTAAAAAAAAAAAGAAAGACAGTAATCACATTGGATGGTTATACATTTATTTCAATAATCTTGACATTGCTCAGAACATTCTTTGAATCTTTGGGGATTGCCTTTGGAGTCAGTATATAAATCATTAAAGAAAAGCAGACTCGGCCAGGCACGGTGATTCACACCTGTAACCCCAGCACTTTAGGAGGCCAAGGCAGGTGGATCACAAGGTCAGGAGATCGAGACCATACCAGCCAACATGGTGAAACCCCGTCTGTACTAAAAGACAAAAAAAATTAGCTGGGCATGGTGGTGCACACCTGTAGTCCCAGCTACTCAGGAGGCTGAGGCAGGGGAATCGCTTGAACCTGGGTGGCAGAGGATGCTGTGAGCTGAGATCATGCCACTGCACTACAGCCTAGGTGACAGAGCAAGACTCTGTCTCAAAAAAAAAAAAAAAAAAAAAAAAAAAAAAAAAAAAAAATCCAGAAAAGCAGATTCATTCCTTTAGTTTAGTGTCACTCTATCATCCTCAGGTACCTAGCTTAGTCACTTGAATTATTTGCTAGTTTTGGGTCTCAGTGACTTTGGATTATTTTAAAGTGTCAGATTCACCCTTGAAAACAAGCTTGGCTATTCTTGATGATCTTCAAAGGAATGCACTGTAGCATTATTGGACTGTAAGTTCTTGGAGAACAAGTTGCCTCTCTTGTTCCTCTTTGCATCTCTGGTAATGTCTGTTGTGGTGCTTAACCACAGCAGGAGCTCAATATGCATGCACTTGTGGACTTGAAGGGAAGGGGCTGCAGCACCTCAGAAGCTGGAGACAGCAGGGCATGGTGAGGTCACCCTCACCATGGTGAGGAAGGGTTCCAGGTTGGGCTTGAGGGCAACTTTCTCTGTTCTATTATTTCAGGATTTTCTTTCACCACTCCTTAGTCATCTGGCTTTGACAGCGAAGGACAGAAAGGTCTGCCTGAAGCTGGCAGCAGATTCTCCCAATACTCTCTTCGAGCCCTGTGTTTTAAAACATACGTAATTAATTAATTAAAGGTCTTACTTGTAAGTCCAATATGTCATATGCATATATGTGAATGTGTGTGTATATAAGCACACACACAAAGTCAAAGCTTGGTGGATAATCAGGCTAAAGCAGAACTTTTGTTTCCACATACAGACAGAAAACTCTGTCCATATCCATTAATGCCAGGGACCTTTCTCACATTTCAATAACAATCATTAGGTTTCATACCACCTTTCAGAAAAATTCGATGTGTTTTACTTTTTCTGAGTCAGGGTCTTGTTGCCCAGGCTGGAGTGCAGTGGCGCAATCTTGGTTCACTGCAGCCTAGACCTCCTGGGTTCAAGCAATCCTCCTCCCATAGCCCCCAGGTAGCTGGGACTATCGGCGTGCCAGGATAATTTTTGTATTTTTAGTAGAGACAGGGTCTCCCCACATTGCCCAGGCTAGTCTCAAACTCCTGAGCTCCAGTAGCCCATCTTGGCCTCTCAAGGTGCTGGGATTACAGGCATGAGCCACCATTCCCAGGCCTAAATTTCATATATTTTTATGAATTATATTTATTCTGAAATTTCTAACAGAGTCATTCTAACTCTATTAATATTTTAATGTAATGAGAAGGCTATGAAAACAGTTTTTAATATGAGTCAAAGTATACTTGCCCAAAAAGTAACTAAGAAAATAATACAAATTACTTTGTCAATATTTGTTTCTTCTTGTTAGACAAAGGAAGAAGAATACAGAGGTTCGTGGTCACAGATCTTTGTGATAAATATATTTTTAAATATTTTTTTCCACTTTACTTACAAAACAACAAATAAATCAATATTTTTGGATGATGAGATGTCACAAATCTGGCGTTTATTGTGTAATCATAAATTTCTGTAAATATCAGTAGGTTTGGGAGTCAGGGTACAAAGGGTATCTTCTTGCTTTGGTCTATAGAATAATGTTTTAATTCTAATAGCTAAAGAATGTTAAGGATTTCTAGCAGATGATCATTAAATAAACTATTCACTTATTTAAACTATTTTAATCATCACCAAAGTATGCTTTCCTCACTTTTTAATTATATTTATATTTAGTACTTTTTAAAAAGTATGATACTACACAAACCGTCTTCTCTGGTAAATATCCATATCTCTTAGAAGAAAGGTTTGGCTAAAGGATTCTTGCCTATTTTTACAACCTAAGTAAATTTATATTAGGCAAGTTTTTCCAGTTCAAAAATGAAGACTTTTAAATCCCACTGAAAACTTCAAATCCCACTGAAATAAATAAATAAGCACAAAATGGGTGAAGTATGTGAGAGTACTGAACAAAGAGAAGACAGCAGAGATTGTGACTAGTTCTAGAAGATAGAAGATGGAATTGTATTAACAGATATACATACATATGTATATGTATATACACACATACACACACAATATACTGTATGTCTATATGGAGAGATAGAGGAGAGGGAGTATCAGTGTGTGTGTGAAATACAATCATCCATAGCAGAACAGTAATTTTCTTGGGGCCCCAAGAAAAATGTCTTCAATAATAAAGTGATTTACTGTAACAAACAATATAATTTAGAAATTATAAGACCTCAGGGAAAGTGAAGCACTGTTATTTTTATTTCAACAATGAAAAAGGAAGTTAATCAGAAATCCCTGAAAACCAAAGGCAATACAAAGAAAGTCAGTCCAAGTATGAAGCAAATTGAAATATGGCATGGATTTGGACAATAGATCCATGGGAATGTAAGAGAAGAAAATTATTTGACCTTGATGCTTGGAACAGTCTCCAACAAGTAGCTCAAGTTTTGCAAAACAGGATTACTTCTCTTTCTCTGTGGTCCCATGCATACTTTGTTCTGCAGTGAATGTTTTCCTAAGTGCATTAATTTTGTATTATTTCTGCAACAGAGTATTAGATTGGAAGTTTTCCTGGAAACACCAAGGCATGATGGATTTTAGGTATCAAAGGGAGTTGCAAGACAAGACACTGAGCAGAAGTTTAAAGGAGGCGGCCACGAACCAGCCAGATGGCTCACCTGGCTCTCCCCTGGGAAATCTAGACCACAAGAGAACAATGGGCCAGCTACTTTGCTTGTGAGCAAAAGGGGTGCTGTTAAAATTGGGGTCAGACCACACTCTCAGGGCTTGTCTATAGAAAGGAAGGGTGAAAGGTGTTTTGAGCCTTAGGAAAATGAGAGAGCCAGCCTGAGTTATCTAAAATCTGGCCCAAGAGAATCACCAGGAAGCACGATGGGATCCCCAAATCAGAGTACATCTGGAATGACCTGGTTGAGAAAGCCACTGCCTGAGGCGGAAGTCACAGTCCAAGAAAAATGCCTGTGGCGTGAGAAGTACAGAAAAAAGTTTCCAGTGGAAGCCTCTGAAGACCCATGAGTGTGCCCACAGGGATCTTCCAGGCTCAGAGGATGCCGGCTTCCTATCAGGGTGCCCAGCAAGCAACAACAGCCTCACTCCTTCCTCCATCCTCTCTCCTCTTACTTTGAATCTGAGGAGGCCAGAAGCCAAGATGGGAAAGGAGGGTTGGGGGCATAAGACTGAGAAAGAGAGAAGCAGCACGCTGGCCTCTCCTGGTTTCCTGCCTGTGGAAGGCTGTTGCTGGACAAAGGGAGACGCTTCATGTTTAAAACATGCTCTGAGTTTTGATGTGACATATTTTTTGTTTATATTTTATGTATTTTTTGTTTTTACGGTTTTTCATTTGTTTGTTTTGTTTTGAGACGGAGTTTTGCTCTATCTCCCAGGCTGGAGTGAAGTGGCGCAATCTTGGCTCACTGCAACCTCTTCCCTCTGGATTCAAGCAATTCTCCTGCCTCAGCCTCCTGAGTAGCTGGGATTATAGGCTCCTGCCACCACGCCAGGCTAATCTTAGTATTTTTAGTAGAGACGAAATTTTGCCATATTAGCTAGGCTACTCTCGAACCCCTGACCTTAGGTCATCCACCCACCAAAGTGCTGGAATTACAGATGTGAGCCACTGTGCCTGGTCCTAAACATTTTTGATTACTGAACTGAGACTATCTCTGAAGAAAAGTAATCATGGAACTTTCCATTGCCTAAGAGCACCCAGAGAAGTTCTAGATTGTGTCAGTATTTTCAAATAGGAACAAAGGAAGGAATTCACCCATTGAGTAGGTTTAAAGGGATAGAGAGAGACAAAAATAAATGTGAGCTCTAATTATGTTTCATGAGTCCTGCTTGTTTAATGTAACAATTATAAAAATATTGTAAATGTTATCCACTGACTTTATATTTTTAGGATCAACCTACAGAGAAAGCTTGAAAGACAATTATAACTACAGAATATAATAAAATAGTTATAAACATTGATGATAGTATAGTCAAACTTAAAGATGCCAAGGGGTGGATGAGAGAGGATAGGTGGAAAGAAGCAGAAGGGAATCCATTCTTACTTTACAGAGACTGGAGTCAAGAGATTCCTGCCGTATACTGATAAACTAAGAAACAGGTGGTTGAATACATCATTTTAACCTAAAAAGACAACCAAAAGAAGAAATAAAAGTGTAACAAATCAAAATTGGGAAAAGGAGAATGGGGTAAAGGGGAAGACTATGTGATTTCAATCCCTCAGCATTCATAAAGGGTTAAAATAATTACCACTTCAAACTGAGGACAAAAGAAATCTTAAAGCACAAATGATGAACAGGTTTCCTCTGTGCCGTGGTCTGATCGTCTGTGTCCCCCACAAGGCATAAGTTGAAACCTAGTCACCAATGTGGTGATTAGGAGGTAGAGTCATTTTCTAATGGACAAGTGCCCTTAGAAAACAGCCCCCAGGGAGCTGCCGTGCCCCATCTACCAAGTGAGGACACAGCAAGAAGGCATCGTCCATAAGGAATGCCTGCTTCCTTATTGATAGCCTTCACCATCTATAAAGGCTTCACCAGACACTGAATCTGCTGGCATCTTGATCTTGGACTTTGCAGCCTCCAGAACTGAGACAGAAATTTCTGTTGTGTATAAGCCACCAAGTTTATGGTATTATTCTAATAACCCAATGGACTAAAGCCGATTTTGGGTATGGGACTGGTGTCAAGAGGGGAATGATTTTTACTTTTCACTTTATATGTTTCTATACATTTTGCCATGTGCATGCATAACATGTACAACAATAAATAAAATGAGATTAAAGGAAAATAATAAGAACGTTAATTTAAAAATTCTTACCTTGCTCTAACCCAGGGTTTGGTATGCATGTCCAAACCACTTCCCCAGCTGCCATGTTTTTCTGAAGCCAGTGGCAAAAAGCCCCTTTCTGGGGCCAGCTCCTCTGCAATTGCCCTGATGTGGTAGGGCTCAAATCCGCAGCAGCCACCAATGTACCTGACCCCCAGGTTGTAGGCCTCTCTGGCATATTTTTGAATATCCCATCTGGTGGCAACTCTGGGTTCCAGTCCTGTATCACAATAGTTACAGCATTTCTGTTACTGTTCTCATTTTCGAAAAATGGATGCTGTAATGAATGAGTAGTTTTTCCAATTAAAAAAACTGTAAATTTTAGATGATGCATTCTTCCAATAGCTCATTTTCAGTTATGCAGTCTTATTGTACAACTGGGCCATAGTTTATTACAGCCCTTTGGATTTTGTCACAAAGAAATACCTCCACTATGAGAGGACCTCTACTTAGCTTACCAAAGGGATATTCTGGGAGATCCACAAACCCCTCTTTGCCGCAGTCGGGTGTGTGGAACCCCAGGGGTTGCACCATGAGGTACGCTTTCAGCCCTGCCCGTTCAAGACCCTCCTTCATGAGCTTCATCGTCTTCAAGCTGGTCTCGGGTCCAAAGCGGCAGTTCACGCCAACGATGGAAGCCCCTATGCAAAGAAATAACACTTACATTTTATTACTTATTTGTTTCTTCTTTTTTTTTTTTCTTTAACAGTTGGAAGGTACCTTAAAGATTAGCTATCCCCCTCCCCCTCCCACAATTTACAGATAAGGAAACTGATTGCCGTTAATTCTTTTATTTTCCAAACTGCTCTCACAATATCAGACTTTGTTAAATTTCATAAACAGCAGCTGAGCTGTGTATCCCTGCATGGGTCCAAATTACCTGCCTTCACCAGCCTCACAGCACATTCTCCAGGGGTTACGTCATGCATGCCTCCCTCTGGGCCTATGCACATGGTAACCGCCACCGGTCTATGCGATTCTTTTAAGACTTCCACAGCCCACACAGCTTCTTCAACATGCTCAAAATACTAAGATAAATGTCATTTTTTCTATTGGTCCAGACATAAAGCAGATTTTGAATGGTAAAGGTAAATACAGCAAAACAGTTATACAAATTACCAAATAGAATATAAACATACATTTGATAAAACTTGCTAAGAAATGTGTGTCTATCAGACTGAATAAATAATATTTTCCTGAGTAAATATTTTCATTCCTATGACAATAAGATACAGTTTTTTTGTTTTTTTGTTTTTTTTTTTTGAGACAGAGTTTCGCTCTTGTTACCCAGGTTGGAGTGCAATGGCGCGATCTGGGCTCATCACAACCTCCGCCCCCTGGGTTCAGGCAATTCTCCTGCCTCAGCCTCCTGAGTAGCTGGGATTACAGGCATGTGCCACCATGCCCAGCTAATGTTTTTGTATTTTTAGTAGAGACGGGGTTTCACCATGTTGACCAGGATGGTCTCGATCTCTTGACCTCGTGATCCACCTGCCTCGGCCTCCCAAAGTGCTGGGATTACAGGCTTGAGCCACCGCGCCGGCCTAAGATACAGTTTTTTAGTCAGGGATCATTGATTCAGTCAGATGATGACTATTAGTAAAAAAGAAAAAAACACACCCAGAGGTTTTCAAAGTAATCGAGTATTTAAAATCATAATTTTGAAGGAAGAAAAGTTTTGCTAATAAATTTCAGATTCATCTCTTATAAAACTGGGGTAATCTCTGAAACAATGGGTAGTTTATCATGCGTTATACTTCAAAGAGCTTTTATATTCACTTCTAGTTAGATATTCATAAGCGCTCCATAAAGTAGGAAGGGAAATATTTCCCCAGATGAGAAGATTGAGGAGCCTCATGGGAGAGATAGCTACTGTTTTTTTCTTCAGACAGGACACCTTGTCTGGTAAACCCACATCATCTTATGGGGTGCTTCCAGGAACCCCCTTCAGTGCCACAGCTGAAAAGCTGACCTTAAGGCAACTAAAGAAAAGCCAGAAATCTTCCCGTTTCTTCCCTCTTGAGTTAGAAACAAATTCTGCAGAAGCAGTGTGAGAAATGACAGAGATCATCAAAAGATGAGTTCTTAAACAGAGTGGTGTCATCATCCATCTGGACAGCACAGACGGCAGAGTTTGTGCTTATCCTGCAGATGACTCTTCCTAGTGGGGTTGGCCAGGCGTGGGCAGGTGGATAAGGCAGGGTTTTCAGTAGAGTCCAGTGGGGTGACTAGGAGGAATAATGGTGGGGCTATTTTCTCTCTCTCTCTCTCTTTTTTTTTTCATTTGAGATGGAGTCTTGCTCTGTTGCCAGGCTGGAGCGCAGTGGCGTGAAAACTTGGCTCACTGCAACATTCGCCTCCCAGGTTCAAGCCATTCTCCTGCCTCAGCCTCCTGAGTAGCTGGGACTACAGGCACCCACCACCATGCCCAGCTAATTTTTGTATTTTCAGTAGAGATGAGGTTTCACCATGTTGGCTAGGCTGGTCTCAAATTGCTGACCTCATGCAATCTGCCTGCCTTGGCCTCCCAAAGTGCTGGGATTACAGATGTGAGCCACCATGCCTGACCAGGGGCTATTGTTTGGAGTAAAAATGTGGGTGGAGGACTTGACCCTAGGCAGTAGCAGTTATGTCGGGAAATGAGGAATGAGGGCTTTCCTTTTGGAAGTGGAGGGAAGAGAACGCTCTGGGCCTTCATGTCCAATCAATGACCAATTCTTACTGATTCTATCTTCAAATTGTAACTCATGTGTCATAGCTTGAGTGAAGGCAGAGAGGTAAGAAGAGCAAGACATGGATGGAGGAGGCTATGGAAACTATTGGGTGCTGAGCATTATTGGTGGGACCTGGATGAGCCTGGACAGCCACGACCTTCATCTCTCTCAGTCCCCAGCACACACATGCAGTGCCCTCCTGCCTGGCTTCTCCCTCAAGCGAGGGTGCTCCCTGAGGCACTGTCCCCTACGCTTCCCTCTAGGTTACAGAGTCCCCCGAGTCAGCTTCTGCAGCTACCCTGACCTTAGAAGATCAAAGGCTACGGTCAGGCCTCTCTTGGGTCTGTCCTTTGGCTCCAAATGAACACAGCATACAAATGAGGGAATGTTGGCCTTGACTACCATGCATTTAAATGATCCTTTGATCATTCATATGGAAGAAATGAGGACATAAGGCAGTCCAATACCCTAAAGAAATGTGAAGACAATGCAGTTTTGCTTGTCAAAATAGGTTTAATCCTTTTCCTCTAATACTAGGCTTACCTCTGCAATCAAGAAGTCCACATTTTTCTGCACAAAAACCTCTAGCTGTAGTCGAAAAAGTTTTTTAATTCTAGCTTCATCCTTGTGGTATTTGTATACCGATGTCTGGCAGATCCCGCCTGCTACCAAAGCATCACCTTTGCCAGCCACTTCCCTGGCGAGGTCACAGGCAGCAGCATTTACATCTTCCCACTGAGGTTAGACAGCAAGAGTTCAGATGACAAGGCTAGCAGTTTGAAGGTAAAATATAAGCGATAACCAAAGGAACAATAAACAAGTAAGATGAGTATAGGCCAGTTGTTTCAATGCAAATGAAGAAGACCAGCAGCGTTGGGTACAGTATCTTCTGTTACCATAACCTTTTATTTCCATTATCGTACTTACCACACTGGATTTTAATAACTATTTGTTTGCCTCCCATGCTTGACCTTGAGCCTCCAGATGAGGTCTACACCTTTGTCTCATCTTTGACTCTAACACAGAGAATGGACTGTAACAGATACTCAGTACATGTTGGTTGGCTGAATGTATTAATGGGCATTACCATTTATATGTATTAACATTTTATATTCAGAGTATTTCACAATACTTCCATGTCCTTGATCTTACTTACTGTTCTCAACAGGTCTATGGACTTAAGCACTACTGTTATCTCCATTTTGCAGAGAGAAACCAATGCTCAATGCAGGTAGGTGTCTTACATAAAGCCACACAGCCCATAGGTGGCAATGCTGAATATCAAACCAAATTTTTCTCATTTCTATGTCAGTGTTGTGTTTTTTAGCACCTCCCTGTCTCCAGAAGAGAAAAATGTGAAATGAGAAAGTGAAAAGAGCATCTATGAAATGCTTTCTCCCTAAAAAATAGCAGGAAGATGGCCATGCCCTTCCAACGGTTTATTTTACTGCTAGTCCTGACCTCTCCTCTACCTAAATGGGGAGAGAAAGCTAATTTATTTAGTATATATTATTATTATTTTTTTTGGAAATGGAGTTTCGCTCTATCATCACCCAGGCTGGAGCGCAGTGGTGTAATCTCAGCTCACTGCAACGTCCACCTCCCAGGTTCAAGTCATTCTCATGCCTCAGCCTCCTGAGTACCTGGGATTACAGGTGCCAGCCACCACACCTGGCTAATTTTTGCATTTTTAGTAAAGACAGGGTTTCACTATGTTGTGCAGGCTGATCTGGAACTCCTTGGCCCAAGTGATCCGCCCACCTCGGCTTCCCAAAGTGCTGGGATTACAGGTGTAAGCCACCGTGCCTGGCTTATTTACTACATATCTCTATGTGACAACTAAAACATAGATATTTATATGGACTTTGTGATAAAGTATAGTAACACATGAATTCTATAGCTTCCCATGAAGAGGTTTTTTTTTTTTTTTTTTAATAGATGACTCCCTCCTCTGCACCCAACCATTGCCGTTTACCTTGCTTTCCATATTGTCCTCACTGGCAGAAAAGGTGAAAGTCTGCATGACATTTGATCCTGCTCTCAAGAATTCCATGTGAAGTTGACGAACTACAAAGTAGTTGGGTTTTCAACATTGAAATAAATAAATAAAAAAGAAATATTACAGAAGCTATCATTTTTAAAAGCAGCAGTAGCTCACTGACTCCCATCTCTTTCAATCATACCTCAGTTCAAACCTAGTTGTGATAAAAAGTTATAGACTAAGGTCAGTAGAATGCATGGGCAGGACGTACTGTTTAGAGTAGCCTTGTATTGTTTTGCTGATGGGCCTCAATGACTTGGTGTCATCACCTGCAGAGATTAAGGCCTGATTGGCCACTTGTCTCTTGGTCTCTTGGTTTAGAGAGGTTTATTCTACACCTGAGTTGTGAAGGACATAGCTGGTCTACTATAGTCAGCATTGGCAGCCCTCAAAGTAGAATGAGGAGCTTCTCACAGAAAGCAAAATGTATGTGGGAGGCACCGGCATCAAATCGAGTCAGCAGCAAGCAGCTGGGGACATCAGAAAGCAGTCTGGAAGCTTTCCCTGGCTATCAGAAAGTCACCCCTTCCTCTCCTTCACCACCGTCGCCCCTCCTCCTGTATCCTTACTCTTACTATCCCAGCACTTTCTTCCCAGTTTAGCAAAATGATCTTCTAACATTAATAACAAGTTCTTCTCGGGCCAGATGAAAACATCCTGTTAAGCACCAAAGGGACAAAACTTGGTCCCGCTCTACCACCGAACTCAAGGTGTCCGATGCAACAATCATAATGGCCATCGTACTGACGATACGCAGGGCACTTCACATGGGTTAACTCGTGAGTCCTCACACCTAGCCCATATTGTGCCCTCATGAAACGGATGAAGATATGGATCCTTGGGGAGGTCGAGTGACTTGTCCAAGGTCACACAGCTGGTCAGTGGAAGAACAAAGATAGGACCCTAGGTTTATCTAATACGCTGTGCAAGTATACATAAAGTCAGAGCGAATCAAAAGTTCTAGTCTCAGCTAGTGTTCTGTTTCACTCATTTCATTCTTTGGCTTTATTTTCCCACTTTAATTTAGGGGAACAAACACAAAGAAAGAGTCAGAAGAGAATTCAAGTTCTAATTTCAGGTAGCTAATCCTCATCAGAGTTACTACCTCTAGCTCTTTTTTTTTTCCAAGCCAGGAGGATGATATAAAGCTCTGTTGATTTTCTTGCCCTCCCATCCCCAGAACCTGGCTGTCCGTGCTCTGTTACACTGTGACTATCTTTAATCACCCTCACTGTAGACACTGTCACACTTCAGCCGCACACTGTCAGCGTGAATCGGAAGCAGGAACAATTTTATTGTTGTAAGGAAACTCTGAATATCTACAAGACAAGTATTCATGGAACAAATATTAAGATGTATATTTTATTTTATTTTTATTTTTATTTTTGAGGAGGAGTCTCACTCTGTTGCTCAGGCTGAAGTGCAGTGGTGTGACTTGGTTCACTACAACCTCCGCCTCCTGGGTTCAAGTGATCCTCCTGCCTCAGCCTCCTGAATAGCTGGGACTACAGGTGCCTGCCACCACACCCAGCTAATTTTTGTATTTTTAGTAGTTACGGAGTTTCACCATGTTGGTCAGGCCGGTCTCGAACTCCTGAGCTTGTGATCCACCTGCCTCAGCCTCCCAAAGTGCTGGGATTATAGGCGTGAGCCACCATGCCCAGCCAAGATGTATATTTTAGCACTGCCTATACATTAAGATGTAAATGTATGTGTGTAAGAGTGTGTGTGTGTGTGCATGAGGGTGTGTGGGTGTGTATGTGTGTTTGCGGTATGTGTGGGTGTGGGGGTGGGAGTGTGTGTGTGGGTGTGTGGATGTGTGGGTGTATGATGTGTGTAGGTGTGTGTATGAGAGAGAGAGAAAGGAAGAGAAAGGCCATTTTCTTCCGTATAGTTCAGCCTGCATGCTGCTATTGTCTCCTTATCTTGGCAATTTTAGCAAGCAAAACAGCCCTTTGAAACAGTTGTTATTTTTTTCTCGATCTTCCCTCCAACAGATTTAAATAAAATGCCACTCAGGTAGACACTCTTGGGATGTGGGCACCAACCTGCATCTGGATGTTCTATCACTGCCTCTGGAGTCCAGAAGCCAGCCTTCACGTAGCCTCTCTTCTCCAGAGTAATGAGAAAGCTGCCATCTCCAATCACAACTTCCCCACTCTCGAGGCGTTCCAAAATCCCCTGAAGAAGAGAAAAAAGCACCTAAGCTCCACTCTACTTTCTTTTTTCTAAAAGCAATTTCTAATTTTAGGTGAGGTGATATTATGTTCTTAGAGCTGTAGTTTTGTTAAAAACATGTGCTCTAATAATATTTCAGAAAGACTGAGCATACTATATTTCTTGGCCAATCCAGGTACCTATTTTGTACAGTGAAAGGGCTGAGACTATTTATTCTTAAATAACATTTAATCTGAGTCCAATTGTGGTGCCGATTCCATGATAGTTATTCTGGCTTCTCAACATGTTTGTGGCAACACTGCTAGTTGTCTAACTAGTGTGTATTCTCTCCCTTTTTCTTGTGTCAGGGGACAATGCCTCCAACTTTCAAAAAATTCCCAGGCTCCCTTGCCACTGGGAGCAGCCCTGTGACACAGGGATGGCCAGGGAGACACATATGGAAGCTGGTGGAGGATTTCCGGAAAAGTTTTGCTTTCCTGTCATGGGTACCCACTCCCTTCCTTCTTGCCCATTTTCCTCCTTCCTGACTGGAATGTCCACAAAAAGCCTGGGAGTCCAGCAGTCATCTGACGGCCATATGAAACAGATTTCCTTTTTTTTTTTTTTTTTTTTAGACGGAGTTTCGCTCTTGTTACCCAGGCTGGAGTGCAATGGCGAGATCTCGGCTCACCGCAACCTCCGCCTCCTGGGTTCAGGCAATTCTCCTGCCTCAGCCTCCTGAGTAGCTGGGATTACAGGTACGCACCACCATGCCCAGCTAATGTTTTGTAGTTTTAGTAGAGACGGGGTTTCACCATGTCGACCAGGATGGCCTCGATCTCTTGACCTCGTGATCCACCCGCCTCGGCCTCCCACAGTGCTGGGATTACAGGCGTGAGCCACCGCGCCCGGCCTGAAACAGATTTCTTAAGTCATCCTTGGGTGTCTGCAGCAGCCATGGGCTGGCACCCCTGGACCTCTTGTTAGGTGAGAAAAAGAAACCTTTTATTTGTGTCAGCCACCGAACAGAACTGTCATGGACACAATGCTTCATAATCATGCAATGTGTTCACACTCGTATTATCTTTTGGAACTCCCAGCAACTCTGCAAGTGAGGCAGGAGAGACGGTTTTTATTCTCAGGTATAAATGAGGAAACTGAGGCTCAGAATGATTGACTTGCCCAAGATCACAAAGCTAAGTAAAAAATCAGACTAGCTTCTAAATTCCTACTCTCTTTTCCTTCTATTTTACCATCTTTCTATTTAGCCCACTCATAACTTATTTAAAAGGTTCCATTCAGAGCAGTTAGCCATGGGGTGCAGTTTCCTTTTGAAACAGGAGGGGGCCAGGGAAGGGTGGGGTTGCTGGCAAGGGTTTCACCTTGGGCTTGTGCCCACAGACCTAGGTGAGGACAGGCACTCCTGTTTTTGCACCCAATGCTGCATTTTCCAAGACCACCCTGGCCCACCGTCCTGTGCCTATAAAAACCTCAAGAACCTAGCAAACACAAACACAAGTGGCTGGAAGTCGAGAGGAACACACAAAGGCAGAAGAACACACAGATAGACTCCAGCAGGCCATAGACGGCAGAGACAGAATGACACATACGTGGAATTCGGCCAGGGAGTGGTCAGAGGACAATCTGGCTGCTGAGCCACCCGACTCCAGGGGAAGACCACCTTCCCACTCCATCCCCCTCTGGCTCCCCATCCATCTGCTCTACCTGCTGAGAGCTACATCCAGCACTCAATAAAATCTTGCATTCATTCTCCAAGCTCACCTGTGATCCATTTTTTCCAGTACACTGGCAAGAACCCTGGGATAGAGAAAGCCCTCTGTCCTTTCGATAAGGCAGAGGGTCTAACTGAGCTGATCAACACAAGCTGCCAGTGAACAGCTAGGCTGAAAGAGCACACCGGAACACATGCCCACTGGGGCTTTGGGAGCTGGAAACACTCACCCCTAGATGCTGCCCATCTGCATGCTCCCCACTAGGGGTTTAAGCTGCAGGGCACTGAAGAAGTGAGCCACACCCCATCACATACCCTGCAAGGGGGATAAGGAAACTTTTCCCATCTCACTGTGTCTAAACCACATCTCCCCCAGGTGCCCTTGGGGTCATCTCCTCACTGCCTTCAGGGCTTTGGTCAAACGTCATCTTTTCAAAGATGCCCTCCCTGACTGCTGCAAACCACCCACCCTTCCAGCCCCACACAGCAGTCCTTATCCCTCTTTTCTGGGCTGCATTAACAGAAGATGCAACCTTTTTTTGATAACAGGCCAGTTCATTTCAGGCCTGCTCAGAGCTGGACACAAAGAAATGAATGGATCAGCGAGAAAAGACTCAGATGCCCCTTCTAACTAGTGTCATCTGTTCTGTGAAATCAATATAACCCCCTCAGTTCCTGAATCCAAGGGAGACATCAAGCAGGGTACAGAGGCAGCTTACTGGGCTGCGTGTTGGGGGTAGGGTGAAGCTAAGCTGTGTACAAAAGAGGCCCCCACAAACAGTGGCTTTCCTCTTACAGATGAAAAGGAAACTACTTTTATTTAAAGTCACTGTTTGTGGGGGGCCTCTTTTTTACAGAGTGTGCACCAAAGTGCACAGTCTTTTCTTCTTATCACTTTGCCATTCCCTATGGCAGGGGTCAGCACATGACAGCCCACAGACCAAACCTGGCACATCACCTGTTTTTGTAAAAACAGTCTTCTTTTGTAAAAACCCTGCCCATTGATTTATATATTCTCTAATGGCCACTTTTCCACTTTAGCAGAGTGGAGTATACTAGCAGAGTTGAGTAGTTACCACTGAGACTGTATAGCCCCCAAGGCCGAAAATATTTACTGGCCCTTTACAGAAAGCGTTTGCCAACTCAGCCCTAGGGTACTGCCCTCTTCAGCATGGGGAGGAAACTGGATCAGAGTCACATTCATACTCTGTCTCAAACGACGAGGAAACAAAATATGGCAGACCTAGAAGTGGCTCATCTCATTGACATTTACATTTTCTGCATGAGAGTTTAGCCACATGGCTCTGCCTTGCTGCAAGGGAAGTGAATGCCCATGTGTCCGGCTCCAACTCTAATCCTACAGAAGGAGGGGGAGAGGTTTTGGAGAGAAACTGCTTCTGTTCTAGTGTCTGGCATCTGCTATTTCTCCTTTGCTTACTTCACACACAAAGTGACCAACCCGAGGTGTCAGGAGCAAGCTTCCTAGGACACCAAGGAACAAAGAGACACCGACCATATTTTGGCCACGTTGCTTGATACACTATTTTCTCCAGTCATTTTCCAGGAGGCCGGAAGGCCATGAAGGCAACAAAGAGTAAGAGGTAAGCTAATTTAATCTTGGTTACAGGAGTCTTTGTCCTTACCTGGGTCATTCCTGGATCTAATAAAAGCAAGCAGAAATTAAAGCAGACATGTGAGGATCTTCCCACAGAGCCTCCCAGGACAGTCCTGTTAACAGTATAGAATCAAACACGGGAGGCCAAATAGGGCTTGAATGATTTCTCAATCTCCATAGAATGGCATGACTAGGGAGGGGGTTATTCTGAATTTATCCCCTATGTCCAGTTCAGCTGCAGAAGTACAAACTACTCTGGCTAAGCAGAAAGGAGTTTCATATTGAGAAATGGGTACATAAAACTTTGCATTGGGCTTCCAGGAATGACCCCTAGAAAAACATGACTGAATTGGCCAGCTGGGGCTGCACGTTTTGCCACAACTAAGAGAAGCCACTATTAAACTGCTGGCTTGGGGAATATAGCACACAGCTGCCATACAGGGAGAAGGAGGCTGCCGTGGCAACCTCAGCTGCCCCTCGCAAGACACTAGAATGCTGTACTACGGCCATACTTGCTATGTTTCCACCTTCCCAGACTCACGCTGGTGCATCTGACTGGGGAACCTAGTTCTTTATCAAGATCCTAGCTGCAAAGGAGTCTGGCAATGTGGTTAGTTTTCTTTCCTCTGCAGTGCAAGAAGGTCCATTAGAAGGGATTTAACTAGAGGCTAAAGACCAGGTCACCATAGCCACAGCATCTTCTTTTTACTGTGCTCTTGGAGGGCAGGCAACTGGACCCCAGCTGTGTGAACTCTGTTAAACATAAACACTGTTTTGGCAGAGAGAGCTCTTGACTCTGGTTATTTTTCCGCATTTTTATATCTAAAGCTGAATTTTAGCTGAATGCAGAGGTGGTGTTAATATTTACTATGATGCTCATCTCTTTCTTTCTCCTTCCTCCGTAAAAATGCAATTCACTCTTTTCGGTTTGTACTTTTGAAATATAAAAAAGGCCTTAAAATTTGAACATTTATTGAGACCTTGGGCAAGTGGGATAAACATCAGAACAAGACAAGGTCTCTGCCCTCCACAAGTTCAAAGTCTGGTTACTTTGGGGAAGGCCAATAGATCAACAAACAATCACAGCAGAATGTGACAAATAAATGCTACACAAGAATACAGAAGAGAAAGTCAGAGGTACAGTTACTGTGTACAAACTCTTTTCCTGAAAATCGAATACACTTCATTAGGTTCACCATGTTAAGAATCAAATTTAGGCCAGGTGCGGTGGCTCACGCCTGTAATCCCAGCACTTTGGGAAGCTGTAGCAGGTGGATCACTTGAGGTCAGGAGTTTGAGGCCAGCCGGACCAACTTGGCAAAACTCTGTCTCTACTAAAAATACAAAAATTAGCCGGGCATGGTGGCAGGTACCTGCAGTCCCAGCTACTTGCAAGCCTGAGGCAGGAGAATAGCTTGAACCTGGAAGTCAGAGGTAGCAGTGAGCTGAGATCATGCTGCTGCACTCCAGCCCAACTCTGTCTCAAAAAAAACCAAAAAACAAAAAAACAAAACGAATAAAATTTAATCAAACAAATGTTGAGAGCAAACGCTGGCACAGAATTTGGCTGTTGTAGGTTAGTCTCTCACCTCCCACATCCAATCTGCCACAGAGTTATGCCAAGTGTATTACACATTTCGCAAATACCCCACCAGCCTCACTGCACCGGATTATTGAAATGGTCTCCAGTTCTCTCCAGCCCTATTCTGAACTGTCTTCCATTGCTACCAGAGCACAGGCTCGCTGACCCAGTCTCACCTGTAATTACACCCCCTTTGTGTCCTGCTTAGCTTCACAGATCCTGCATTCATGCATCCCCCTATACAGCAGTATCTGGTTACTTACCTGTCACCTCAGCTTGACTGTAAGAGGCTTGGGGACAGCTGACATATCCTATTGCTCTATATCCCTACCACCTCATATAACAACTAAAATGAGTAGACACTTAAGAAACTATGCCAAGAATAAGCAAACAAACGGGACTGTTTTGAAAACGTCAGATGTGTTGCATATGCTAGAATTTTTGTCTTGAAGTAGAAAAAATGTTACTCTGTAGCAGACAATTAGGTGGGTTTTAAGAAAATTATAGTATGTATTTTGACTGTATCTTCATGATACCAAGTAAAGGTAAGACATTTTCATTTGTTATCCGGATATTTGTCCACCATTTTAAATTTGCCATTTTTCTACGTCGCCATTAGCAAAATAACTAAGTTATCAAGATTTGAATTCAGAGCATCTTTTAGCCCTTCCTTCGCTGCTATTCTAACTTCCTCAATTTATTACTATACCAGTATGATCCCTTCTTTAGATTTTTTTTAACTTTTAAGTTCAGGGGTACATGTGCAGGATGTGCAGGTTTGCTACATAGATAACCATGCATCATGGGGGTTTGTTATACAGGTTATTTCCTCACCCAGGTATTAAGCCTAGTATCCATTTGTTATTTTTCCTGATCCTCTCCCTCCTTCCACCCTCCACCCTCCGATAGGCCCCAGTGTGTGTTGTTCCCCACCATTATACCAGTATGATCTAAAGTCAGCTCTGTAATTATAGAGACAGGAACATGTAAAATAAAGAACACCGTAAATTAATGTTGCAGTACATTCATATTCTCATTCCATCCAACCCTTTGGTTTGGCAGTAAACCTGCCTTGGATCTGACAGTGAGTTCTAGGGTGCATTTATGCCCCTTTTGCAGATACTACTAACTAAGACCCCTGGATCTAAGATCCCTGGCTTCAAGGCACCTCTCTTCATACTCAGGGATCAACTTCGCTGTGTGGTAGGAGGTGACCAGAGAAACCCAATCTGTCTAAAATATCTCCCCTTCTTCCTAGAATTGCCAGCAGAACTGCTTTTTTGGATTAAAGATCTAATTGGAGGTCTTGTCTGTAGCAATTAAACGAATTCTTAATATACCTGTTGGCGGGGCACAGTGGCTCATGCCTGTAATCCCAGCACTTTGGGAGGCCGAGGTAGGTGGATCACCTGAGGTCAGGGGTTCGAGACCAGCCTGGCCAACATGGTGAAACCCCATCTCTACTAAAAATACAAAAATTAGCTGAGCGTGGTGGCAGGTACCTATAATCCCAGCTACTCGGGAGGCTGAGGCAGGAGAATCGGTTGAACCCCGAGGCGGAGGTTGCAGTGAGCCGAGATGGTACCACTGCACTCCAGCCTGGGGGACAAGAATGAGACTTCATCTCATTAAAAAAAAAAATGTACCTGTTAGCTGAGGAGAGACTTGAGATTAGTTCCTTCCCATTAACACCTTAACTCCCCAGGTACACAGTCACATGGATTAGTGTGTGATAATCTTGGTGTTGTAACAGCACAGGCCCCAAAGAAATTGAACAAAAACAGCATTTTAAAAACCTTTAAAAACATGAACTGTAAAGATGAACACAGCATTAGAGAAAGTTGAGAGAAAGAAGTCAGCACAATGTTCTTTATTTTTTATAAACTGTATTTCTTTCAATGCTCACATTTTACTTTTATAATCTGAAAAAATATCCTAAAACATGCCTTTTAAACCAATATTCCACATCTTGTGTAACTATTACCATTATTGTGTACTTCCTTACAGTGTGTATAGAAATGTTTGTATACAGTTGGGATCTGTTTGTGATATATTTCCTTTTGCAACTTAACATTGCCAAGGCACTTTGCCAGTTCTCATAGTTATTTAATTGGCTGCTAATAACTCAAGTTGATGAACCTTAATTTATTTAGAATCCCCTATTGTAGAATGTAATGGTCGTTCCTAACTTTTCAGTATAAATAACTCGGTGGTGTACATTTCCACACATATACTGTCCCTCCTCTCCTCCTGCCATTCTGAATACAGGGCCGGCGGAGGTGGGGGTTGCTTTGAAGGGTCCTGGGGATGTTCTTCGTCCAAGCTCATGTCATTCCTAATTTTGCTTAATCACCCCTTCCTCCCACCCCCACACATACCCGACGTAGAAATGGCTGGGCAAAAAGCCAACATCTGGTGACCGGACCAGGAGCTGGGGACCGGGTGGGAACAGGTGGAGGGGTCCTAGCGAATCCCCCCTGCCCTCCGCCCTGCGCCGCAGTTCTCGGGGCTTCCTTGCCCAGGACTGGTTTCAGGCCAGCCGGCGACTCGCAAGGCCAGGCTGCTTGGCCAGGCTGCTGACAGTCCGAAAAGTTCTGGGGCCCATTAGCTCAAGGAGCTGCGGGTGTGGGTCGGTTGAGGGCAGAAAATGTGCTCGCGGCCTGAGTCCAGACTTCGGATCCCCGCTCCCCCCGGGGCTGGATCCGCGACCCTGCGCTGGTCGCCGGACTCGCCGAGCCTCAGTTTCCTCACCTGTGAAATGGGGATAATTGTGAAGCTGAGGAGACAACTTGAGCAAAGCACTCTGTGCAGCGCCGGGCACCGAGTAAGGGCTCCCTAAACGCTAACCAACCCGCGGCTGAGGAAAATCGAGGCTCGGGGCCATCCCGTCCAAGTGTTTTGCCGAGGCCCCCGGGCTTGGCTAGGGGTCCACGCGGGGTGTGAAGGGAGTCGCTCGCAGCCCAGCAGCCAGGGGCTCCGCAAGGATCGAGGGGAGGACACTCACCTTCTTGGCCCCCGGGCGTCCGGCAGGTGCCATGGTGCGGCGGCTCTGCTGGCGCTGGGTCCCCGGGCTCGCGGCCGTCCAGGAGCCCGCCCCCGCCCCCCGCCCCGGGGAGGGTCCGGCCGCCGCCCTGCCGGCCCAGCCGCCTCAGGCTGCCCGCTGGCCTCGGAGCAGGCGCCCGCGCCCTCGGCCTCGGCCTAGTCATGCTCCTCCCGGGCGCGCAGCGGCTGCGGGGCATCCTGCTGCGGAGCTGCGGGTCGCTGGGCTCCCCCGGGCGCCCGCGCTCGATCTGCGGCCGGGAAGGGTGAGTGGGGCCCCCGCCTGGGCAGAGGCGGCGGGGCGGCTGCGGGGTGGGAGCCAGAGGCTGAGGCAGGCTCTGGGGTTAGGAGCGCTCCAGCCTCCAAGAAATGGACCTTCAGATACCCTCTCGAATTGTCAATTAATTATAAAGTGAAACAATATCCAAAGGTTCCCCGTGTAAAGTCTCTCCTGCCCCAATCCCTTCGCCCGGTCAATTGTTAATAGTGTCTTCTGAATCTAACCGTCTGAGCATAGACAAACACAGGTCAGTATAGGTTCTTCTTTGGCTTATTGACATCTTGCTTTTCACAATTATCAACGTACCTTGGAGATTGTTCCATATCAGCACATACTGACTTGCCTTGTTCCTTTTAGTGGCTGCGTAGTTTTCCATCCTGTCAATATTCTGCACTATAGCTCAATAGTCTATTCGTTAACATTTAAATGGTTTTTGGTTGTTTATTACTGCAAATAACCTGCATATGCATCTGTCTTTGAGTACCTATC
>NW_022436941.1:61069326-61072709 GCF_009761245.1 Sapajus apella
CAATTCTCCTGCCTCAGCCTCCTGAGTAGCTGGGATTACAGGCACGTGCCACCATGCCCAGCTGATTTTTTGTATTTTTAGTAGAGACGGGGTTTCACCGTGTTGACCAGGATGGTCTCGATCTGTTGACCTCGTGATCCACCCGCCTCGGCCTCCCAAAGTGCTGGGATTACAGGCTTGAGCCACCGCGCCCGGCCTTTTTTTTTTTAAATCTTTGCTAAATCTGATAGGTAAAAATGGCATGTCCTTGTTTTGATTGATCTGTATTTAAATACGAGCATTGCTGAGCATCTTTCAACTTCTTATGTTTGTAGATTATTCCAAGCTGCCAGGAAAGGCTTGTTTAGCAGCAACGCTTAACGTGATTATGGGTTGATTCGAATTTTATTTTATGTCTTATGATCTGAAATTCTGGAATCAGAAGATCTACTTTTGAGTTCCATCTATCCAGTCAACAAATATTTACTGTGTGTTGTGATGTACTAGGCTTGTCTCTAGTGCTAGGAATACAATAGACACCAAGTCACAGTTCCTGCGCCATGTGTTACACAGAATGTGATCTTACAGTTCTGAGTTTGTTTCCTCGTCTATGAAATGAGGGTACTGATTTTGCTCTATATAACTCAGAGGATTGCTGTGAATATTAAATAAGAGAATATGAAAGTGCTTTGTAAAGTGTCACAAAAATATCTGTAAAAATGATGAATGTTTTTTAATCCAGTGCAAAATAAAATGGAAATTTAACAAATAAGTTGCTCTGTTTAAAACTGATTAGACAAATAAAATACAAATTTCAAGAGTACCCAAAAAAATTATATTTTGGCTGGGTGTGTTGGCTTATGCTTGTAATCCCAGCACTTCAGGAGGCTGAGTTGGGCAAATTACTTGAGGCCCAGAGTTTGAGACCAACCTGATCAACATGGTGAAACTGTCTCCACTAAAAATGCAAAAATTACCCTGGCATTGTGGTGTGCACCTGTAGTCCCAGCTGCTTGGGAGGCTGAGGTGGGAGAATCGCTTGAACCTAGGAGGCAAACGCTGCAGTGAGAGCCAAGACTGCACCACTGCACTCCAGCCTGGGCGACAGAGACTCCATCTCACAAACACAAACAAACATACCCAAAATTTGAATTATTTTATTTCAATTGCATATTCTTTATATACTCAATTTCAAACTATCAAAAAAATGTTTTATTTTGGAAAGCACTTGAACAGGCACACAGTCAAGTTGTGCTTGTCATTTCTAATACAGAAGATAGCTGACCTGGGTTTTTTGCATGGATCCTAACTTTTATTTCAAATACTTTTATGACCATCCTCAACTACATTCAGATGGATTTTAAGATAGTAATTCACGTAATCAAAAACACTGCACCTAATCTGAAACCTGTTATGGCATGCTGGGCAGAGGAAATACTATATATTTGATAATGCTTTATCATCTGTTGCCAAACAGAATGTTCCCAGCTCCATTTTGCAAATGAGAAAACTTTGAGAGCCCTGTGTAAATTTCTCTAAAATAGCTATTTAATTGGACTGGGGATTCAAACCCAGGTTTTTTTTATCTTAAGTTCTTTTTTGTTTTTGTTCTTTCACCTGACCACTGTCCTAAAAGAAATAATTCTTTCTTTTGAACACACACAAAAAGAACCTTTAAGATTATTTTTTTTGTCACCACTATAATGGTTCCAACTAAAATATAAGACATGCCCAGTCTATTTAAAAATGGATTTCTGTCCGAAGTAGTTGAGTCATATGTACAGTATTTTTTTCGTACACAGCACACAAACAAACATTAACAGTCATTTAAAGACTGGTTAAACAAAAGTACTGAAATATGTGGCACCAGGAAATAAGGACATGCTCTAATAATCATATAGCCACAAAAGCATGCAGGAGTCAACTTAAAGAACCTCCTGCCAGCGAAATCTAGGACAATTTGGCATTAAAATAAATGATGACTAGTAATGGATTGTTTCTACTGAAAACAATAAATATCCATAAATTAATATTGATATAAACAACAAACAAACAAGAGTGAAAGAAAAGTACTTCCTTATTGTAGAATGCCAACTATTAAATATAATAGGAATGATGGGGTTAGGAAATATCAATAGATGTTAAAGCCACTCAGTAGAAGTTTGATGAGGACCAGTATATTTACATGGTCTCAAAGTAAGACTTCACATTATTACTTATACAAGGGAAACAATGGTAGCTTTACTGGATAAATCCAACAGACACCACTTTAAGCAAGTCATCAGATAGAAACAACACCAATATCGGGGCAAACCAACATCATGTGCTTCCTCATCATATGCTGACAAGGAGTCAGCATCACTTTCATGTTTTTGCCAAAAATGTGTAACACAAGTCTCATCATAAGGAAACAACAGACAAATTCACAATAACAAGTGTTCTGGATGGGCATGGTCGCTCATCCCTGTAATCCCAGCACTTTGGGAGGCCGAGGTGGGTGGATCATAAGGTCAGGAGTTCAAGGCCAGCCTGGCCAATGTAGGGAAACCCCATCTCTACTAAAAATACAAAAATTAGCTGAGCATGGTGGTACACACCTATAGTCTCAGCTACTCAGGAGACTGAGGCAGAAGAAGCTTGAACCTGGGAGGCAGAGGTTGCAGTGAGCTGAGACCGCACCACTGCACTCCAGCCTGGGTAACAGAGTGAGAGTCCATCTCAAACAAACAAACAAAAGAAGTGTTGTATAAAATAACTGGCTAGTACTCTTAGAAAATGTCAAGGTCATAAAACACAAAGGAAGTATTAGGAATTATTCTAAATTAAAGGGGATTAAAGAGACAGAATCCTGGGTTTATAAAAAAGTAGCTATAAATACATTATTGGGATCATTTATTAAATTTAAATATGGACTATAGATTAGATGATAGTATATCAATGTTAACTTCCTTGACTTTGAGAACTGTACTGTCGTTATGTAAGAGAACGTCCTTTTTCTTATAAAACTAGCACAAGAATATTTAGAAGTAACTGGGTATGATACCTGCAATTTACTCTAAAACTCGTACACACATATAATATATGTATAGTTATATGCCTCATAATGATGTTTCAGTCAATGATGGACCACATGTACAATGGTTGTCCCATAATATTATAATGAAGCTGAAAACTTCCTATCACCTAGTGATATCATAACTGTCATAATGTCATATGCAACACATTGCTCATGTGTTTGTAGTGATGCTGGTTAAACAAACCTACTGTGCTGCCAGTCACATAAAGCTATAGCACATGTGATTATGTACAGTACATAATGCTTGACGATTATAATAAATGACTGTGCTACTGGTTTATGTATTTACTACACTATACTTTTTTTTTTTTTTTTTTTTTTTTTTTTT
>NW_022436941.1:61072809-61393094 GCF_009761245.1 Sapajus apella
CCGCCTCGGCCTCCCAAAGTGCTGGGATTACAGGTGTGAGCCACCGCGCCCGGCTACACTATACTTTTAATCATTATTTTAGAGTATACTCCTTCTACTTATAAAATAAGATGTTAACAGTAAAATAGGCTCAGACAGTTCCTTCAGGAGGTATTCCAGAAGAAGGCATTGTTATCATAAGAGATGATAGCTATGGCAGGGCCTGGTGGCTCACACCAGTAATCCCAGCACTCTGGGAGGCCAAGTCAGGCAGATCACTTGAGGCCAGGAGTGCAAGACCAGCCTGGCCAACATGGTGAAACCCCATCTGTACTAAAAATACAAAAATTAGCTGGGCTTTGTGGTACATGTCTGTAATGCCAGCTACTCAGGAGACTAAGGCATGAGAACCGTTTCAACCTGGCAGGCAGAACTTACAGAGATGACACCACTACACTCCAGCCTGGGTGATGGAATGAGACCCTGAGATGACAACAGTGTATACATTATTGCCCCTGAAGATCCTCCAGTGGGATAAGATGCAGAGGTGTGAAGACAGTGATGATGATCCTGACCCTGTGTATGCCTTGGCTAATGTGTGTGTTTGTGTCTTAGTTTTTTGTGTGTGTTTTTTTGTTGTTGTTGTTGTTATTGTTGAAGCCTCACTCTGTTGCCAGGCTGGAGTGCAGTGCTGCAATCTCGGCTCACTGCAACCTCTGCCTCCAGTGTTCAAGTGATTCTCCTGCCTCAGCCTCCTGAGTAGCTGGGACTACAGGCGTGCACCACCATGCCCAGCTAATTTTTGTATTTTCAGCAGAGATGGGGTTTCATCATGTTGGCCAGGATGGTCTCGATCTCTTGACCTCATGATCCACCTGCCTCGGCCTCCCAAAATGCTGGGATTACAGTGGGCCACTGGGCCCAGCTGTGTCTTAGTTTTTGATAAGAAAGTTTGAGGCTGGGTGCAGTGGCTCATGCCTGTAATCCCAGCACTTTCGGAGACGAAGGAGGATAACTTGAGGTCAGGAATTTGAGACCAGCCTGGCCAACATGGTGAAACCCCGTCTCTACTAAAAACAGAAACATTAGCTGGGTGTGGTGGTGTGCACCTGTAATCACAGCTACCCGGAAGGCTGAGGCAGGAGAATCGCTTGAACCGGGTAGGCAAAGGTTGCAGTGAGCTAAGATTGAGCCACTGTACTCTAGGCTGGGCAACAGAGTAAGACGCTGTCTTGAAAAAAAAATTGAAAACTTAAAAAAAAGAAGATATTTTAATAGAAAAAATTTCCAGAATAAGGATATAAAGAAAGAACATGTTTCTGTAGAATGAGTTTGCATTTTAAACTGTGTTATTAAAAAGTCAAAAAACATTTAAAAGCTTATAAAGGTAACAAAGTTATAGCAAGCTGTTAACTTATTATTGAAAAAAGAAAAATATATTTTAAAATAAACTTGGTGTAACCTAAGTGTCCAATGTTTATAAAGCCTACAGTAGTGTACAGTATCTCCTAGGCCTTCACATTCACTCACCACTTACTCAGACTCATCTAGAGCCACTTCCAGTCCTACAAGCTCCATTCATGGTAAAGTACCCAGATAGATGTACCATTTTAAATCTTTTTTAT
The DNA here is from genome assembly GCF_009761245.1 of Sapajus apella. Lineage (NCBI taxonomy): Eukaryota > Metazoa > Chordata > Mammalia > Primates > Cebidae > Sapajus > Sapajus apella. The sequence continues at coordinate 61,074,414 of NW_022436941.1, forward strand.
TATTATTATATATATTTTTGGACAGGTTTGAGTGTAGTTGCACAATCATGGCTCACTGCAGCCTCAACTCAACCTCCTGGGCTCAAGCAATCCTCTTACCTCAGCCACCCAAGTAGCTGAGACTATAGGCATGTACCACCACACCTGGCTAATTTTTGTATTTTTATAGAGATGGGGTTTCATCATGTTGCCCAGGATCATCTTGAACTCCTGGGCTCAAGCAATCTTCCCACCTTGGCCTCCCAAACTGCTGGGATTACAGGTGTAAGCCACCAAACCCGACCTATTCTCTAGATTCTTTGAAAAAAAGAAGCTACTGTTTATTTCTTTGGCTATAGTAGCTTCAATGGACCAGAATCATTATATGGAATGGGGCTCAAATACTCCTCCCCCAACCAGGTTGCCTAAGTCACAGTTTAGACGTTCCAAATTATTAAATCAGTATCATGCAAATCTCAGTCAGTGGGTGTTAAGTATTAGAGAAACCGGTAAGGGGAAGTGCCAGGACTATAACTACCATCACCGAGTAAACGTCCCATTTTAACTTCATCTCTTCTAGAGAGGAAAAACTACCTTTATCTGCAGAAACACGGTGGAAAGACAGAGCAGAAACAGTGATAATTGGAGGTGGCTGTGTTGGTGTGAGTCTGGCTTATCACCTCGCCAAAGCGGGGATGAAAGATGTGGTCCTGCTGGAGAAATCAGAGCTCACGGCTGGATCTACCTGGCATGCAGTAAGTAAAGCACCCCAAACTGTCCTAAGCGTGGAATTGTGCATGAGTGTAGTCCACTTCCTTCTCATTCGCAACTCCCAACTGTGAGCTCTTTAGAGCTTTCAATAGAGTTGGAAGTGCAGTTGTAGTTTAACTGGTGTACTTCCAGATGACGACCAATATTTATGATGTTTTATCTTGAACATATGGCTTCTGGATTCAAATCCTGGCTCTACAAGTTTCTACCCTTGTGACTTTTGGCAAGTTATGTAAGTTTCCATTTTCTGAAGTCTTAATATGAATATATATATATATTTTACTGTATTGTAACATGTTTATTAAGCATGAACCCCTATCAGTACTCCTAAACTGTAAACAATGAGGAACTGAGGTGTAAAAAGAAACATATTAGGGATCATATTAATAGACAAAACCTTTAAATTTTCTTATTGCATTTATACAATCACACAATAAGCAAAATTGAATCCTTACTAAGCAAACATTTTTGCATATACTGCCTCTCTTTATGTTTCTGTGTCTTTATCATTTGTTTGACTTTCAGCAATTCTGCCTGGATAGCTTTATCTTCTGGTGCTATCTCCTGAGCTTTTTTAAGATCAGTCAATGCTTGATCATATTCTTTTAATCCTTGCCATCCTTGAGCTCTTCGGTACAATGCCTTGGTATTTGATGGGTCTATTTCAAGAGCCTCCAAACTGTCAATTGCTTCCTGCCAATTTGACATCGTCAGTTTACAAGCACCAATATTCAGTACACAGCTTAAAGCTATAGGTTGCAGCTTGGCTCTATCTGCTGTCTCGATAACAGCCTTTGAACTGTCAACATATCTTAAAACTTTTGCATATTTTTTAATGACCATCTCCCAGTTCTGGGATTTGAAAAAAGTATTTCCAATGTTTTTTAAGTCTTCCGTTATTAATAAAATTTTATCTACATCTTCTAAATCTATATCTGAATCCTCAGGGAAATCTGGATGACTGTCGCCAGAGCCATCTTTTGGGAATATTCCCCAATCATCTCCTTCCTTCAATTCTCCACATTCTGCAATAATGCAAAATTTGGCAGGTTTTTCACCTTTCACTTCTACGTTTTCCAATATCCTTGCCACTCCTATTCCTTTAATTACTTGGCCAAACACCACATGTTTCCCATCCAAATGAGGAGTTGGAACTGTTGTGATAAAAAACTGAGTGCCAGCCGGGCGCGGTGGCTCAAGCCTGTAATCCCAGCACTTTGGGAGGCCGAGGCGGGTGGATCACGAGGTCAAGAGATCGAGACCATCCTGGTCAACATGGTGAAACCCTGTCTCTACTAAAAATACAAAAAATTAGCTGGGCACGGTGGTATGTGCCTGTAATCCCAGCTACTCAGGAGGCTGAGGCAGGAGAATTGCCTGAACCCAGGAGGCAGAGGTTGCGGTGAGCCGAGATTGCGCCATTGCACTCCAGCCTGGGTAACATGAGTGAAACTCCGTCTCAAAAAAAAAAAAAAACAAACTGAGAGCCATTTGTGTTGCGGCCTGCATTTGCCATACTCAGTAAACCCTCCCGATCAAGCTTATAATGGAAATTTTCATCTTCAAATTTTTCACCATTAATACTTTCTCCACCTGCCCCATTCTGATTTGAGAAGTCTCCACCCTGGATCATAAATTTCTTAATAATTCGATGAAAAGGGCATCCTTTGAAATGGAGAGGTTTTCCAGTCGTGACAGGTCCAATGCCTTTTTCTCCTGTACACACTGCACGAAAATTTTCCGCAGTTTTGGGTACAATATCTGCAAACAATTCTAAGACAATTCGACCCACTCGCTCCCCTCCGACGTCCACGTCAAAGAAGACTCGAGGGTTACTGGGGTTGGAGGGCTTGGCTTGGGGGGACAGGTGCGACATCTCGACTTGCAGACGCGTTTGCAGGCAGGACCCCTAATATGAATATTAATAGTACTTACCTAATAGAATTGTGAGGAAGATTGAGTTAACATGTGTAAAATTATTAAACACATGGTGTTGAATAATATATGTTAGCTTTTGTATGGAAGGATACTCTCTGGGTGAGCCTGGATATGGGCCCAAGATCCTTAGCTATACTCCCCTCACTTGCATTTGGTGGTCCTTTTATTTACTTATGGTTTTAATTTTATGCTGTGAGATAATAGCTTGACCCTCTGAGGTCTTGAATATGAGGACTGCAAATGTGTGGTCCAGCTTTTGTGCTGCATAAGGCACAAGGCCAAGTCAGTCTTGTTTACTTCATGGTGTGCATAATTCGTTCAGGGCTGTGCCATAATTGATATTGCTGTCACATTGTCAAACCATGGATTTCTGACATCAGCTAAGGATGGGAGAGGAAGTTTATATGACTGCTGGTGCAGTTTTCCTGTGGGCAGCATTAGCCCCTGCTCATCATCCCATTTCATCATTAACATTCCTCTACTGAGAACAGATAACAAGAGGGAGCCCTGCTGTAAGGGGCTTTTTGACATCTAGCATGTGCTCAAAGCACAGGATGGAGAGTCTAACATGAAAAGGGTTGCCTGCTTCCAGCTGAATCTGGAGGAGAGTGCTGCCCAGACATAAACCCAAAGTTCTTACCCTTGTAGAGCTCACATTCTGGTAGGACAGACAGAAAACACCCATCAGTGCTAGAGAGTAATCACCATGAAGAAAAGTAAAATACAGTCCAGGGTACAACATGATGGAGGAGGAGGAGAAGGAGGTGCTAGGGAGGATGTTTCAAAGAGTGACCTGCCAACAGAGACCAGGGATCAATGAGCCAGGGGCCTTGAGGCAATTCAGGAAAGAGCATTTAGTAGTAGGGGAATTTAAGCAAATGGAAATATCCTTTGACGGAGGGCTTATACCCTCTCACCACTTCTGAATTGTTACTCAGTGCATACACTTTAATGTTTGAATGACTTATTTGCTCACTTATATACTGATTTAATGTGCCCTGCACTGTATTTTATTAGTATGATTATTATCATTATTTTTTGAGGTAGGGTCTCTCTCTGTTGCCCAGGCTGGAGTGCAGTGGTACAATCATAGCTCACTATAAGCACAAACTCCTGGGCTCAAGCAATCCTCCTAAGTAGCTAGGACTATATAGGTGCACACTACCATGCCCAGCTATTTTCTCAATGTTTTTAGGAATGGTAGTCTCACTATGTTGCCCAGGCTGGTCTTGAACTCCTGGCCTTGAATGATCCTCCAGTCTCAGCCTCCCAAGACTTTAGAAGTACAGGCGTGAGCCATTGCAACTGGCCTGGCCTGCATTTTAGAATAAGATACAGGATTTCTTGGGATTTTATTTCTTAGGTATCCCATGAATAAAAAGCAACATACCCTTAATCTAAAAGTTAACTATGCAAAATAATTTTTCTTAAAAATATACCAAAGTGAGTGGGGAAAGGCGTTATCCTGCTTTGCACACAAGGTATTAGGCTGTGGTTTACAGAATGAGGATCCATGCAGTGTGAGTTCAAGGTGGAATCAGATATTGGAAACCAGGTTATTTGGCCCCATGGAATAAAAGAAAGTTGTCTTAGGAAGTTGATTCTAGGGTTTTTGTTTTTTTGCTTTTTGAGACGGAGTCTTGCTCTGTTGCCAGGCTGGAACACAGTGGCACAGTCTCGGCTCATTGCAACCTCTGCCTCCCGGGTTCAAGCGAGTCTTCCACCTCAGCCTCCCAAGTAGCTGGGACTACAGGTGCATGCCAAATGCCTGGCTAATTTTTGTATTTTTAGTAGAGACGGGGTTTCACCATGTTGGCCAGGATGGTCTCAATCTCTTGACCTCATGATCCACCTGCCTCGGCCTCCCAAAGTGCTGGGATTACAGGCGTGAGCCAGCGCTCTAGGGTTTTTTTCTGCAAGTCAAAGAGGCCTCCCTCTGAGCAGGAGCATGAAGAAATCCAAACATATTAGGTGTTTTTGTTGTTGTTGTTTGTTTTTTGTTTGTGTTTTGAGACAGTCTCACTCTGTCACCCAGGCTGGAGTGCAGTGGTGCGATCATGACTCACTGTAGCCTCAACCTACAGGGCTCAAGCAATGCTCCCTCATCAGCACCTCTAGCTGGGACCACAGGTGTACACCGCCACACCTTGCTAATTTTTAAAATTTTTTGTAGAGACAAGGTCTCCCTACATTGTCTAGGCTGGCCTCAAACTCCTGGGCTCAAGGAGTCCTCCTACTTCAGCCTCCCAAAGTGCTGAGATTATAGGCTTGAGCCACTGAGCCTGGCCATATTAGGAATATTTAACACAGAGATATTCGTGGAGTAGATATGAGAATAAGGAAAGTTGCAGAGCCAGCTAAGGGGGAGCAGACTATCAAAATAAGGACTGTTTCCCTGAAGCATGATATGTGCTTCATGAGGGAAATATCTGGAGGGTATAGGAATCAAATGCTTGGAGAGGAAGGCACAGCCTGCAAAATGAATCTTCTAAATGGAATCACAAATCCATAAATCCTAGGGTTTTAACAAGACTGCTTTGTCAGCTCACAATACTACCAATAGTATAGGGCATTTCATGTGGATGCAGGGAAACAAGTAAAGATGGAGTAAGAAGGAGTTTTGGAGCTTGGGATCTCCAGAATGGGCTGCCCCTGGGGATGGTACCAAAGTAGATAGTTGGGATGCTGAGGACTAAATATTCAGGATGATCCATTTGGGGTATAGGAAGATGATATAAGAACTTTTCCATTTGTTTTTGTCTGCAAATGTAAGAAAGAAGTTAAACTTTACTGATATTTATAAATAACCCTCACATTTGATGTGGACGATGTGTTGTGTATGATTTCAAGGTTGACTAAGTGGGAAGTTGGCACTTCATGTGGGGGGTGTCCTCATTCTTTCCCTTGTTTTCCGTATACTATGACATAGTGCAAGTTGCCTGCTATAGGATATCACCATTGTGATTAGTTTTATAGAAAACAGTGCTTTAAATAATATAATGTGGGTGGGAGATCCCAAGATGGCTCATTAAGAGGCAGCTCCAGAAAGCAGCTCCTAGCAAGAGAGACAAAGAAGCTGAGTCATCTCCACAATTCCAAACAAGGTACCAGGTTCATTTTGTGGGTCTGGTTGGACGGTGGGTATAAACCAAATAGGGCAAGTTGAGGCAAGGCAGGGCACTGCCCCACCCAGGAGGTGCATACAACCCACCGGAGGACCAGGGGATCTCCTCCTCTTGGAGTTCGGTTTGGATACAGTGCTCCACCCAAGCCCTCTACAACCCACAGAACAGGAGATCCTCACTGGGCTGAAAAGCCTCAGCAAGCTGCCTGAACAGGGCAGCACAGGGCAGAACAGAAACTTCGGCCAGCGCTGGGGGCTGTCAGCATAGATCTAGGTGGAAGCACTGGCTGACTCCGAGAAAGCCAAAAAGCCGGCGGGACAGAGCTACGTGCCTCCCAGTAAGAAGGGGAACTGAATGCAGTGAAACAGCCCAAACGGCAGGATGGTTCCCCTCTGCCCCTGCACAAAGCCCAGCAGGCTAAAAAACTCTCACTCCAGAGTTATGCACCCAGAACATCAGTTAGAGAGCAACCAGGAATGATCGAGCTCAGCGAGGGGAAGGGAAGCCGTCATTGCAGAAGCCGTCCTAATTTTCCTGACTAAATGAAAGACGCAGCAGCTCCACTGAATCTGTGGCAGCCCAGCAGCACCTCTGCAGGCAGACAAAGGAAAGGCCGCCTCCTCAAGCAGTTACCTGAGATCAAAACTATATAAATCCAACGAGATGGGAAGAAACCAGTGCAAGAAGAATGAAACCATCAAAAACCAGAAGGTCTCTCCCCCACCACGAGATCACAATTCTTCACCAGCAAGGGAACAAAGCAGGTTGGAGAACCAATTTGACGAATTGACAGAAGCAGGCTTCAGAAGGTGGGTAATAACAAACTTCTCTGAGTTAAAGGAACGTGTTCTATCTATCCCAATCCAAAAAAACTGAAAACGGTGAAAAAAGGCTAGATGAAATGCTAACTAGAATAACCAGCTTAGAGAAGAATATAAACAACTTGATGTAGCTGAAAAACACAGCACAAGACTTCACAAAACATACACAAGTTTTAATAGCTGAATAGATCAAGCGGAAGAAAGGATATCAGAGATTGAAGAACAACTTAATGAAATAAAACGAGAAGGCAAGAAAAGAGAACAAAGAGTGAAAAGAAATTAACAAAGCCTTCAAAAAATATGAGATCACGTGAAAAGACCTAATCTATGCCTGATTGGTTTACCAAAAGATGACGGGGAGAATGAATCCAAGCTGGAAAACACTCTTCGGTATATTATCCAGGAGAACTTCCCCAACCTAGCAAGGCAGGCTAACATTCAAATGCAGGAAATACAGAGAACGCCACAACAATACTCCTCTAGAAGAGCAACCCCAAGGCACATAATCATCAGGTTCACCAGGGTTGAAATGAAGGAAAGAATACTAAGGGCAGCCAGAGAGAAAGGTCGGGTCACCCACAAAGGGAAGCCCATCAGACTCACAGTGGATCTCTCGGCAGAACCCTACAAGCCAGAAGAGAGTGAGGGCTTGTAGGGTTCAACATCCTTAAAGAAAAGAACTTTCAACCCTGAATTTCATATACAGCCAAACTAAGCTTGAAAAGTGATGGAGAAATGAAATCCTTTACAGATAAGCAATTACTGAGAGATTTTGTCACTACCGGACCTGCCCTACAAGAGCTCCTGAAGGAAGCACTAAACACAGAAAGGAAAAACTAGTACCAGCCACTGCAAAAAAGAACAAAATGGTAAAGACCAACAATGAAGAAATTATGCCAACCAAAGGGCAAAACAACCAACCAGTAATAAAATGGCAGGACCAAATTCACACATAACAATACTAACATTAAATGTGAATGAACTAAATGCCCTAATCAAAAGACGCAGACTGGCAAATTGGATAAAAAGCCAAGAATCATTGGTGTGCTGTATTTAGGAGACCCACCACATGTGCAAAGACACACATAGAATCAAAATAAAGGGATGGAAGAAGATTTACCAAGCAAATGGAGAGAAAAGAAAAAAAAAAAGCAGAGGTGGCAATTCTAGTCTCTGATAAAATGGACTTTAAACCAACAAAAATCAAAAGAGACAAAGAAGGGCATTACATAATAGTAAAAGGATCAATACAACAAGAAGAGGTAACTATTCTAAATATATATGCACCCAATACAGGAACACCCAGATACATAAAGCAAGCCCTTAATGATCTACAAAGAGACTTAGACTCCCGCTTAATAATAGTGGGAGACTTTAACACTTCACTGTCAATATAAGACAGATCAATAAGACAGAAAATCAACAAGGAATTCCAGGACTTGAATGCAGATCTGGACCAAACAAACTTAATAGACATTTACAGAACTCTTAACCCCAAAACCACAGAACATACATTCTTCTCAGCACCACATCACACTTACTCTAAAATCGACCACATAATAAGTAAATCACTCCTCAGCAAATGCAAAAGAATGGAAATCATAAAAATCTCTCAGACCACAGTGCAATCAAATTAGAACTCAGGATTAAGAAACTAACTCAAAACTGCAAAACTTCATGGAAAATGAACAACTGGCTCCTGAATGTAGACTGGATAAACAATGAAATGAAGGCAGAAATAAAGATGTTCTTTGAAACAAACAAGAACCAAGACACAACATACCAGAATCTCTGGGACACATTTAAAGCAGTGTCTAGAGGGAAATTCATGGCAATAAATGCCCACATAAGGAGCAAGGAAAGGTCTAAAATTGACACCCTATCATCAAAATGGAAAGAGTTAGAGGCACAAGATCAAAAAACTCAAAAGCTAGCAGGAGACAAGAAATAACTAAGATCATAGCAGAACTGAAGGAGATAGAGACACACAAAAACTTCAAAAAATCAACAAATCCAGGAGCTGGCTTTTTTAAAAGATCAACAAAATAGATAGACCACTAGCCAGATTAATAAAAAAGGAAAGGGAGAAGAATCAAATAGATGCAATAAAAAATGATAAAGGGGACATCACCACCAATTCCACAGAAATACAAACTACCATCAGAGAATACTACAAACAACTCTGCACACAAACCAGTAAATCTGGAAGAAATGGATACATTCCTGAATACTTTCACTCTCCCAAGACTAAACCAGGAAGAAGTTGAATCCCTGAATAGACCAATAACAAGGGCTGAAGTTAAGCAGGAATCATTAGCCTACCAACTAAAAAAAGCCCAGATCCAGATGGGTTTACAGCTGAATTCTACCAGATGCACAAAGAGGAGCTGGTACCATTCCTTCTGAAACTATTCCAAACAATACAAAAAGAGGGAATCCTCCCCAACTCATTTTATGAGACCAACATCATCCCAATACCAAAACAAGGCAGAGACACAACTGAAAAAGAAAACTTCAGGCCAATATCCATGATGAATATCGATGCAAATATCTTCAATAAAATACTGGCAAACAGAATGCAACAGCAAATCAAAAAGCTTATTCATCATAATCAAGTAGGCTTCACCCCGGGGATGCAAGCCTAGTTCAACATACTCAAGTCTATAAATGTAATCCATCACATAAACAGAGCCAAAGACAAAAACCACATGATTATCTCAATAGATGCAGAGAAGGCCTTCAGCAAAATTCAACAGCCCTTTATGCTAAAAACCCTCAATAAACTAGGTATCAATGATACGTATCACAAAATAATTAAAGCTATTTATGACAAACCCACAGCCAATATCATACTGAACGGGCAAAAACTGGAAGCAGAACTCACTTTGCAATCTGGCACAAGACAATAATGCCGTGTCTCACCACTCCTATTCAATATAGTATTGGAAATTCTAGCCAGAGCAATCAGGCAAGAAAAAGAAATAAAGGTATCCAATTAGGAAAAGAGGAAGCCAAATTGTCTCTATTTGCAGATGACATGATTGTATATTTAGAAGACCCCATCATCTCAGCCCAAAATCTCCTGAAACTGATAAGCAACTTCAGCAAAGTCTCAGGATACTAAATCAATGTGCAGAAATCACAAGCATTTCTATATGCCAATAACAGACAAGGAGCCAAATCAAAAGTGAACTCCCATTCACAATTGCTACAAAGAGAATAAAATACCTAGGAATACAACTAACAAAGGATGTAAAGGACCTCTTCAAGGAGAACTACAAACCACTGCTCAAGGAAATAGGAGAGGACACAAACCGATGGAAACACATTCCATGCCTATGGTTGGGAAGAATGAACGTCGTGAAAATGGCCATACTGCTTAAAGTAATTTGTAGATTCAACACTATCCCCATCAAGCTACCAATGACCTTCTTCACATAACTGGAAAAAACCACCTTAAACTTCATATGGAACCAAAAGAGAGCCCATATAGCCACAACAATCCTAAGCAAAAAGAACAAGGCTGGAGGCATCATACTGCCTGACTTCAAACTATACTACAAGGCCATAGTAATCAAAACAGCATGGTACTGGTACCAAAACAGAGACATAGACCAATGGAACAGAACAGAGGCCTCAGAAGCAACACCATACATCTACAATCATCTGATCTTTGACAAACCTGAGAAAAGGAATGGGGAAAGGATTCCCTGTTTAATAAATGGTGTTGGAAAAACTGGCTAGCAATGTGCAGAAAGCTGAAACTGGATCCTTTCCTGACACCTTACACTAAAATTAACTCCAGATATATTAAAGATCCAAACATAAGACCTAACACCATAAAAATCCTAGAAGAAAACCTAAAACCTAGGCAAAACCATTCAGGACATAGGCATAGGCAAGGACTTCATGGCTAAAACACCAAAAGCAATGGCAATAAAAGCCAAAATAGACAAACAGGATCTAATTAAACTCCAGAGTTTCTGTACAGCAAAGGAAACAATCATTAGAGTGAACCAGCAACCAACAGAATGGGAAAAAATTTTTGCAATCTGCCCATCTGACAAAGGGCTAATATCCAGAATCTACAAAGAACTAAAACAGATTTATGAGAAAAAACAAACAAACAAACCCATTCAAAAGTGGGTGAAGGATAAGAACAGACACTTTACAAAAGAAGACATCTATGAGGCCAAAAAACATGAAAAAATGCTCATCATCACTGGTCATTAGAGAAATGCAAATCAAAACCACACTGAGATACCATCTCACACCAGTTAGAATGGCGATCTTTAAAAAATCTGGAGACAACGGATGCTGGAGAGGATGTGGAGAAATAGGAACACTTTTACACTGTTGGTGGGAGTGTAAATTAGTACAATCATTGTGGAACACAGTGTGGCAATTCCTCAAGGACCTAGATCTAGAAATACCATTTGACCCAGCAATCCCATTACTGGGTATATACCCAAAGAATTATAAATTGTTCTATTATAAAGACACATGCACATGTATGTTTATTGCCGCACCGTTTACAATAGCAAAGACCTGGAACCAACCCAAAGGTCCATCGATAGACTGGATAAAGAAAATGTGGCACATACACACCATGGTATACTACGCAGCCATAAAAAATGATGAGTTTGTGTCCTTCATAGGGACATGGATGAATCTGGAAACCATCATTCTCAGCAAACTGACACAAGAACAGAAAACCAAACATTGCATTGTTATCACTCATAGGCGGGTGTTGAACAATTAGAACACGTGGACACAGGGAGGGGAGCATCACACACTGTGGTCAGTTTTGGGGGGCTAGGGGATGGACAGTGGGGAGTGGGAGGGTGGGGAGGGATAACGTGTGGAGAAATACCAGATATAGATAATGGGGGGATGAAGGCAGGCAGCAAACCACCTCACCATGTATGTATCTATGCAACAATTCTGCACGATCTACACATGTACCCCAGAACCTAAACTACAATAAAATATATATATGTGTGTTTATATATATATATGTGTGTTTGTGTGTATATATATATATATAAAATGTGTGATGAAAGGGAGAGGGGTGAACTTTAGAGTGTTGTATTACATAGAGGTTTGTTGGTTATCTACTAGCAGTGGTTAAAAGAGTTGCGAATACAAATGGCTGCCAGTCATTTCTGCATAGCCGATTATATATTTAAAAAAACAGATGCAGCCTGTCCCTTCACAGTAAAAGTGATGCTTTCAGTAAGTGAGAAATAATCGCCTTTTGTAGAATAGTCCTGTTGGGAAGAGAGCATTTTGAAAAGGGAAGTTTGGAAATGTTGGTATTATTAGGTTTTCTGCCCCAAAATGATATATATCACATAGGAAAACTCTCGTGTATGTGAGAAACAAATTTTTAGCCCATTTCAAATTTTTCTAAATGAGGAGTTTCAATAGGATTTGTTCCCGTTTACTTAAAATACAAAAAAAAAAATGCAATACCTTCCAATTAGTTTGTAACAACAACTGGCAGACCCGAGAACATGAAGTGTCATAGTGAAATGTGAAGAGAAACCTTCGTGTGGGTGTTGACTGAGGTGGAGGAAGGGGTGTCAGGATGCAGAGACACAGCCAATCACGTGCTTCTTTCACCTGGGTCTTTGCATCACTGAGTGGTGTCTTCTGCAGCTATACAGCCAGTAAAAGCAGTCTCAAAATAACATAAAACCAGAACGAGGCCTTCACATTGCTGTTACAAATGTTAATGTAGCATAGATAGTTAAATAATGAAATGTATTAATCACATAGCTCTCGCTAAAATGTTCTTAATAAGCTTCATATTCAAAAGCTTTTCTACACAATACATAAAATAAAAAAATGTTTTGAGTTCTTCCCTTATTCTAAGTTGTGTGTTTATGATGTCTATTAATATTTATATATCACATGTAAGGAAAGAAATATACATATTTTAGTGGTGATGTTGAAAACTTTGTATTGGGTGTAAATGTATGAGAGAAAGATTTGGAACCACTGGAATATAGGATGGTTTGAGATCAGTCACTGGACTTTCTGAGTTAGTAGAGGCTGCTGAGAGCGGGGAGGATTGTTAAAGAGATATGGGAAGCACTAGTTAGCATCCATTATGCTGCCCATTATTTAGCATTCAGTGATGAATTTTCTAACTCTATCATTCCTTTTATACTTATTATTGTCAGTCTAAGGAAGAGCTTTTTCTTCTCCTCTACTTATTTATTTATATCAACAAAGATTCATAAATTCTTAATTTGTTAAGAATTTATAAATAAAGGGTTATAAGAACTCATAAAGGGTTATAAAAAGAATTTATAAATAAAGAGTTTGTAATTCTTAATGATTATATCTCTGTTTTATCTTCCCTCCCTTATCTTCTCCACCAACTATAATCACTTTCTCCATATGATAGCTAAACTCCTTTCCTATGCCTTCTGTGACCTTTCTGGCATCTTCTTTACTTAGTTTCATAGTTACTATGTGTCTGGCACTCAATCATTTACCCTTGATTTAAATGTTTCATGTTTCATGTATGAATGTTTCATAATCTCAATCAGACTATAAAATCCTGAGTGATAAGAACAATGTATTTTGCCTTCTTTCAAACTTCTCATTGAATATGTTCTTGTTGAAGTCAGAGAAGAAAAAAACACCGTGCTGTCTTTATATTCAGGCCTGGCACTTAGCAATAGATACCACGTGCAATGTCACTTTCAAATAATTTAAATGGAAGCACTAATCTGGGTGGCCCCAAATTTTAAACACAGATTTTAAAAAGCCAATATATAAAAGAAAGGATATAAAAATTAAGTAATTTTATGTCTGAGTGAGAAAATTGAGTCCATATCTTACTTCTCACTATTGTAGCAGCAGGGAAAAGAGGGTAGTGTCCATTGTTCGGTAGAAATAGGTATACGGTTGCAGTAAGGAAGACTAACTTTTCCTTGACCACGAATTTCTAGAAGAATTCGTTACCTACACAATGTACATTGGGCTGTCTTCAGTAAGAGTTTTTGAAAAATGAACCAGTGTGACCTTTTCAAATGAAAGAGAATTAACTTAAAATTTCTGGAGTGAGGAAGAAGAGGATTGTATAGTGTAGATAGATAATTTTCCAGTGGTCTAGCTTAACTCACATATAAAGCTTAGAGGATCTTGAGGAGTGAATGGGGATCAGTACCCTAGGCCAGTGCTTGTGATGATCAGATTTCTCAACATAATTATATATAGGAGATACATTGAAGACAAAATAGGGATCACTAGCAGATACCTGAAGGCCAGGGATTCTCTATTATTGAACCAGAAAAGTTGGTATGCACACTGGATACCAACACGTAGAAGAAGCAGAGCATGTTTAACCATGAAGTAGAAGAGCCTGACTTATAGTTGCCTTGTAATGGAATCCCTTCTCTGCTTTCACATGGAGCTGTGCTACTGGATGACCTATAAGCTGGGGCAGGATTTTTCTTAAAAAAAAAAAAAAGCCATGGGTATGTCCAGATGCTTGAACAAGTGCTAGACAGAAGCCCCAGGGTTTTGATTATAAAGGATGATTGACAAACTTTAATGGAGTATTTGAGTTCAAGAAGACCAAATGCTCACCACTACCATAAAAGTACCTTATAAATACTCCTAAGTAGATTTTATTGTGAACAGATTGTGTTCTGATGAGCTTTCCAGAATAAATCAGCTGCCCAGTGAGGGCCCAGACACTTGAGAGAAAGCTGCTTCATATAATTGCTTAGAATTCTTTGTCTGGATTCCACATGGCATCTGCCAAATTTGAGAAAAGGGGTTTTAGTGTAGCTAATATTTAGATACTTCTTTTTTCTGAGACTAATCAATCAGTATTTATTCAACAAAGATTTGCGGTATATCACCTATGTGCACATCAAACAGGTTAAGCTTTGACAAAAGTCTGTTCACCTATTCATCAGGCTCCAGTGGTAAGGAATTTTCTAATTCTTAAATTTTGCAATTCTGGGAAAGGGACAGGAGGGCTGCTCCATTTAAGAGAAGGGTGGAGACTGGGTCAAAGAAGATCCTACGTTAGTCCATGGTCCTTCCACTTAAGGCAGCACACGTATGTTTTGCTGGCTTTAGTCCACATCATATGCCATTCCCCCATACTTTTTTTTTTTTTTTTTTGACACAGAGTCTCACTCTGTCACCCAGGCTGGAGTGCAATGGCGTTATCTCAGTTCACTGCAACCTCTGCCTCCCAGGTTCAAGAGATTCTCCCACCTCAGCCTCCCAAGTAGCTGGAATTACAGGTGTCCACCATCATGCCTGGCAAAATTTTTGTATTTTTAGAAGAGACGGGGTTTCTCCATGTTACCCAGGCTGGTCTCGAACTCCTGACCTCAGGTAATCTACCTGCCTCGGCCTCCCAAAGTGCTTGGATTACAGGCGTGAGCCACCGTGTCCAGCCTCCCCCATATTCTTCTTAATAGCATGTAGTCCTAAACCATCCATCTAAATCATTCCATTTTTTAATCTCTATACAACCCTATCCATGTTAACTTTCAGACACTTATCATGTATGTTTGTTGGCTAGCTCTCACTTTACTCACGTAGTTCACATTGCTTCTTAAAACCTGTCATGAGCCTGATGCTCCCGTGTGCACAGACTGGTGCTGATGTGTTCTCATCCCAAAGGACTGGCTGGTGCTTCTCAGTTTCTTTCCAGCATTAAATTACTGTTTAACAGGTAAACTGTCAACATTTTGAGAATGTTAATTTTTTTCAGTATTTCTTTTCCTCTTTGCTTTTAAGGCAGGTTTAACAACTTATTTTCATCCTGGAATAAACTTGAAGAAAATACATTATGATAGCATCAAACTTTATGAGAAATTGGAAGAAGAAACAGGGCAGGTAAATGCATTTAACTTGAAACTGTGAGGTTGGCTTCTCAGAAACATGTAAGATTTCCAGAGGATTTTGATGCATCGTTGTGTATCACTGTGTGAGTGCTTAAATATGATGAGAATTTAAGGTAAGAACCTCTAGAGTTTGCTTAACTTAATTTTAACCTCTAGAATTTGCTCAGCTTAATTTCTCAAAGTACATTATTCGTGTCATAAACCATTCTTTATTTTTTAAATGAAGAAAGAATAAAAAGCAGCTTTCAAAAGTATCTTTAGCCAGTTACTATGTCTAGAAACTAAGAAAGCAGAGTCTTTCAGCAATCTTATTGCACAGGATCTGACAACAGTATGTGCCAGATTGTCACATGCCTTCGAACAGTACTTCATAAAAGCCCCTCACTTTCATTTTTATCCTTTCTCATATTTACTCACACTCTCAAGATAAAATGGCAGGCAAAAGAGTATCCATAGGCTAAGACTGAGGTCTGCTCACATTTTCCATGCCACTTCCCTTGCCTAAACCATCCAATGGCTCCCCACAGTCTACTGGACAAAGCCAAAGGATTAGCATGGCCTTAGGAACATGACCTTTGTCAGCTGACCTCTGCCTGCTGTCCCAACAGTTTCTTTTGCCACTCTTCCCTCTGCTTATCTGCTTCAGCTACTCTCAATAACATATAGTTTTGGAATGTGCTGAGCTGTCTCAAATCACTGCTTTTTGTTTGTGTTGTGTGCTGTTTTCTGCTGCTTCCTCTGAAACAACATTCCCCCTGGCCCTGTCTTTAGCATCCACCTTCTCCGGGGTCATCCCCTTTGAGAAACCTTCCTTGACTTTTCCTGTCTGCTAAGCAGGTCAAAGCTGGAGATCCCATCTCTTGGTTTACAGAGCATTTGTGCACACCTCTCTTTTAATTTGAATCTCTCTTTATTGTAATTGTTGATTTACTTGTTGGTCCTCCCTACAGATGATGAGTAACTTCAGGGCAAGAGCTATACTTTTATCTCTGTAACTGAGTGCTTGGCAAACTGAAGGACTTTTAAGAAATGTCAAATGAATATTTAACTCAATTCAGATAATCTAAGCATTGCAACATTTTGATTCTATGTAATTTCTCCATAAATTTTTTGTCTTTCTCTTTTTCATATGATTTTTTTCACTCTGAACATTAACCCTCATTCCATGCTACTGTAATTTTGCTATTAGTTGTCTGTCTTCAACTTTGGGGTATAAATGCTATTTAGGCAGAGTCTTTGCCTGTCTTGTTCACCCCGACATCTGTGGGGCTTAGAATAGTGCCTGGCACGGAAGAGGCACTTAGTAAAGACAGTAGTTGCTGAATGAGTGTCTTTTAATAAGATGCAAATATTTTCATAATTATTTATTTCACTCATAATAAATCTTTCTGTACAGCTGCATTTTCATTATACTGGAGCAGAGCCATGTTTGAGTACCAAATAATGACTTATTTATATGCTTTTATTGGAATTATTGTCACAGGTGGTGGGATTCCATCAGCCAGGTAGTATCAGACTTGCTACAACGCCTGTAAGGGTAGACGAATTTAAATATCAAATGACTCGGACTGGCTGGCATGCAACAGAACAGTATATCATTGAACCTGAAAAAATTCAAGAGATGTTCCCTTTACTCAACATGAATAAGGTATTTATCTGAAGGGCATTTTTACCATTTGTTGACTTAAGTTAAAATTAGAAAAAGTTATTAAGAAGAATAACTAAAACCAGAAAACTTTGTACACACCTTTTAAATGTGGCAACATCATATGATTAACTTTGGAATTTGAGTAATTTAAATGATATATAAAAAGGTAATAATGATAAATCTTGTTAGTTTTTCAACTCTGACAACTGATTAAACATTTTCAACACCTTTCCATTATTGTGTCCCCCAGATGTAAGGGTTTTCATACACAAACCTTCTGTTTGAGAACTGCAGAGAGAATGATAACCTGATATGATAAATGTCTAGAAAGACTGTGATATTAAAATATTTTAAAAATCAAATTAAGAAATATCATGGTACATTGTGCTACAAACATCACCTAGCTTATAGCTATACTTCCCTTACAGACTCTGTGCCAGGTATGGATCTAAATTTATACCACATTTGCCTGAGAGAATCTACTTGACATGAAATTTAGTATTTTTTCCTGCTGGGTAATAATTCTTTTTGAATAACAATAAAAATGACTAACACTACAGCACATATTTATGTACCAGTTAATATGCTAAGTCCTTACATGCATAATTTCATATAATCTTCACAATAATATTATGAGGTAGGCCAGGTGCCATGTCTCACTCCTGTAATCCCAGCATGTGGTAAGGCCAAGGTGGGGGAATTGCTTGAGGCCAGGAGTTCAAGATCAGCTTGAGCAACTTAGTGAGACCTCATCTCTACACACACACACACACCACACACAAACACACAATTAGCTGAGTGTGGGGTAGTAGGACTTCATCTGTAGTCCTAGCTACTTGGGAGGCTGAGGCAGGAAGATCTCTTGAGCCCAGAAGTTCGAGGTTACAGTGAGCTATGATTACGCTACTGCACTCCAGCCTGGGCAACAAAGTAGGAGCCTATTTCTAAAATTTAAAAGATAAAAATAAAAAAAAATTACATCTATATCTATGTTATGAGGGATATATTACTGTTAAACAGGACACGTAGCTTAGACAGTTTACCTAGTAAGCCCAAGCTCATTCACTAGAAAGAGCTGGAGTGGAGATTTGAACCCTGGCTCTCTGACTCCCTTGCATTATACATACTGCCCAAATGTATTAGATGGGGCTGTTGGGGAGGCACATGCTTATTTCCTTGCTGGTGGCCACTGCAGTAGTTCTAGTCTCTGAGGGCTCATATCATTGACCTGGGTGCTAGGGTTGTTTGTACTTGTGAGTCTTCGCAGGCTGCTTGCTGGCCGTCCCTTGACTGTAGTTGTGTGTGACACCAGTGTAATGGCAGATTGGCATTTCACTGCATTGTCTGCATTGAAATTTTACCTTCACTACCAGTAAGGGTATTCTTATATTTGTTTATATGTCAATCCTGAATGCTTTGCTGGAACTCCTCACTATCATAAATTTTTCTCAAGGGCATTCATTAAGCAATGGGAATATATGTGAAGGGTATCTTCTGCCTCTGGGACAGGGTACCAAACCAAAGAGATGTGGGATTGCTACAACAAGGTTGTATCCATTTTAAAACACCAGTGTGACATTTGGAAGCTTTTAGAAATGTGAATTCCCTTAAAATAAAAAGTCCCTTGCACAAGACTTATAATAAATGAAAGGATTGAATTTGTAATCAAAAACTTCCCACAAAGAAAAGCCCAGGCCTAGATGACTTCACTGGTTAATTTTACCAGATATTTAGAGAAGACTTAATACCAATCTTTCACAAACTCTTCCAAAATCGAAAAGTGAATGCCTCTCAACTCATTCTATGAGGCCAGTATTGCCCTGATAACAAAATCAGACAAAGGTATTCCAAAAAAAGAAAGATTGGTATCCCTTATGAACACAGATACAAAAATCCTCAACAAAATACTAGCAAACTGAATTCTGCAACATCTAAAACAGATTATACAGTATGACCAAATGGAATGTATTTCAGGAAGGCAGGGTTGGTTTTACTTCTAAAAATTAATCAGTATAGCAATACCACATTAATAGAATAAAGGACAAAACCACACAATTATTTCAATAGATACAGAAAAGACATTTGACAAAAGCTCCTTGCTTGTATTTGGCGCTCAGCCAATTTTTGTTGAATAGATGAGACCTCCATATAATACTTCACTAATCATTCTATCAACCCATCTCATCTGAGTTTCATTCTTTGTTTTTCCCGCAGTACCTTGCCTGAAGCCCTGACACAAAGTAGATATTCAAGAATTAGTTGTTGAATGATTGAATCAAACATAAATTTCCTGACACCAGATATATTATTTAACATGTGGATTTATTAACAGCATTAAATAATTAAATATAAATTATAATTGGTATGTCAGTTAGAATTAGATTTGGCTTCAAATGTCAGAAACCAAAATAAGAAGGCATAAAAAAAGATTGAAGTTTATTTCTTTTTCTTTTCAGCAGTCTAGGACTTGAATGGTGCCTTTTTTTCATGAAGTCTTCAGGGACCCAGTCACTTCCCAGATCAAGAAACACTTTTAAATCCCAGTTTTACTAAATGTTTGCTAGCAGGATATATGTTTACTGAGTAATAAGTATGTATGTGTTTCTATATTGACTCTGCTATGATTGATTCAGGTTTTAGCTGGATTGTATAATCCTGGAGATGGTCACATTGATCCTTATTCTCTAACTATGGCTCTGGCTGCTGGAGCTAGGAAATATGGTGCCCTTTTAAAATATCCTGCACCAGTAACTTCTCTGAAACCCAGGTCAGATGGAACATGGGACGTTGAAACACCACAGGGGTCTGTGAGAGCAAATAGAATTGTGAATGCTGCAGGTAAGCGTATCGTTTTTTTGAAATTTGCGGGTTTTTTTTCGAATGCCAAAGAAAGAAGATGTTTAACCATAACGTTTCATACTATGGACGTTGTCATGAAGTACTGTCATTCTCCCAAGTTAAACATGTTGTCTGTTTCTGTTACAAAGTCCTCCCTCCATCACTTTGCTGTTGGTGGATGCACTATCACTCTGTCCTTGGCTGTCCATAAAAAGTTGCTTATTTTCTACATTGTGCATTTTATTTTGCTCCAGGTTGTGTTTTTCCAAATGACGCTTCTTTTTCCTTCCTATGTTCACTGTTTCTCTATATTAATAACTGAATTCTATTGTTGAAATTCATAAGCATCCTCTTGGTTTCCAATTTGCTTTTTAGAGCAGATTTGATCACTTGTGTTCGCCCTCATCGATTTCTGATGACTTTTGACTCTAGTCAAAAAATTTTAAACACTTTTCCTTCTAGAACATTATTAAACATATTTCATAATCTTCTCTTTTGGTTGTTCTGATACAGTTTGGTCTCAGAGTAGTGAAGCCAAAAAGAATATTTGGGATAATCCAACAACACACTCATTTTCCATTTGCAGAGGCAAGGTCCAAAAGGGTCATGTTACTTGACCAAGCAGCAGGCAGAGCTCGTTATGTCAGAGCCCGGGCTGGGATCTGGGCCTTTTGATTCTTGAGTTAATACATTTTCTAAGAGGTTGATTGCATGTCAAGTCATTTTCAACTATCACACATGCAAAATAAATTATAGTGAAAATGCTTGTATAATCTAAACTGCGATAATAGTTTATATTTTTCTATAAATATAAAACCTAAAATAAGCATAAGGCAGTGACTGGGTTTGAGTTCTTGCTTAAATTATAAAATGAAAAAAATCTTTATTATTTAACAGATCAAATGATATCCGATGGGGACAAGCCAGAAACCCATACCCTTATGATTCTTTCCTCTGTATTGTAACTTTTGATTGATATTATTTTTAGCAAAGCATTTTTAGTGGTCCTAGAAAAAAGTCATGTCTTCAATATTTAAGAGTCTAAAGTAGTTACTTCTGAATTTCTCTCACCCATGCCTCCTATTTGAAAAACATAAAAATCTCATGCTTTCTTTAATATAATTAGAAATTTGCAATAATATAAAATGACTTGCCTAAAAAATAAGAGCAGTGGCACAAAACAGCATCGCTTTGTTTTTGAGCCTCACTTTCAGTCTCCATCTGATACTATCCTCTCTTAATGTCCTTAGGCATCTCTGGTCTAAATTCTGTCAGAAGGCTTAAGGCAATAAACTAATTCAGACTTTTTTTTCCCAAGTAGCAAGGATTCTTCGTTATTTTGCAACTTTTTCTATGGTCTCACGAATTCAGGCCCTAAAAACATTTGACTGTTTTCATCATGATAGCAAATACTAAAGTAATATACTGAGATTTCCACATCCAGCTCCTGTAGCAGATTGCTAATCAATTGCCATACTCATTTCAGATGGGCTTGGACAAAGCCCCATCATTTTTCTCAATGCAGTATTTCAGGCAATCATATATTCTTAATTGGCATTTTGAGAAATAACATAGAAGATCTTAATTTAATACATTTATCCATTGTTTTCCTAAAATGGATAAACACATGTACATAATAAATTGTCATTGTAATATATATTTTTTTCTAAACCACATACTTTAACAAATAAGGAATCACTGAAGAGGAAGATAGAATAATTTCTGAAAAGATCTGACTGAAACCTATTACTCTGGTTACCAGATGAAGCTTTCTCTGCAGCTGTGAAATCTTGTGGGGTAATGGGGTGCAGGAGGGCAGGGGCAGGAGGTCCTTGAGGACAGCTTTCTCATGCTGGCCCGGAAAACAAGTCCCTGAAGTTATGACAGTGTGGTGCCGCATAGAGTGGTAATGCCTCCATTTTTCTTTTTTCTTGTGCTTTTTGCCTAGCTACTTCCACTCCTTTTTCCTGGTAACTCCAGGCAGCTCCTTGCTGAAACTTGTGGGAAGTAGCCTATCTCAGTTCTTTATCTCATTCACATCAGGTCTCTGCTCCCTAATCTTTTTTTTTATCTTTTTCTCCTCCATCTCTTTTCTTCCATTGGGTAAAAGTTAGCAAGAAAATCTAACTGATTACATATTAGTAGTCCACAGGACATGTAGAGGGCCGTGTGTGTGTGTGTGTGTGTTTAATTATCTGTAAGTCTGTTTTCAAAAATTCTTTACTTAAAAGATAGAAGATCCCCCAAAGGGTAAGCCTCAGTAATAGAGAACAAAAGTTTGGATATGCTTCCTTCTAGAACTGAAGCTAACAAAGATCAATTTTATGAATAAAAGCAACCATCTGCAGAAGGCATCATGCTATAATAAAATGACTGGACAGTGTGTGGCTGGTGGAATGTTTCCCACAGTTTCTCAGTGTAAGCAGGGTATCTCCCAAATTCAGGTGAGGCCCTGAGACCAGCACTGAAATCTGATTAAAGGAGCCAGGATATGGACTTGGAAATACAACCAGAATGAAAAAGATGTAAAGGCTGCTGGGTCTGCAGGGTATCCATAAAAAAAAAAATTCTATGAGTAAAAATTTGTCAAATGATGTGTTTCCGGCATTGTCCATGACAGTAGGTGCTCTGTGGCCCAGGGACACATTGCCAACTGAGTGACTTAGGCAAGTTACTTATTTGTAAAACGAGGATAATAGTCCCCATCTTGAAAAGTTATTATGGGTAGTAAATAAGCTAATTCTGTAAAGTGCCCAGAGCAGGGATCACCAGGTAGAAAGCACTACAAAAATTAGGTATAATAATTATTATGATTATTGCAATTATTTCCTTGATATTCCATGCCCTAGTCTGGGAGACACTAGCATCAGGTTATGATAGCTTCTTGGTGCCAGACTTAAGATTGCTCAACTCCTTTCTTTTCCAATTTACTAGCAGAGTGGGTGCAGAATCCAGCACTCACTGTGCTGGTAAATTGACTTCCCAAAGAGCTTGGTTATCAAGCTCGTGTGCATAACAATCATCTTGGGAAGTTTCCCAAGCTTCAAATGGATTCTAAGTCAGGTGGTCTGGGTAGTGACTCAGAAGCTGCATTTTAAATAACTACTTCAGGTACTGTACTGTCTGTACCAGATGATTTGCAAGAAAATCTTTGAAAAAACACTATGGTACAGGTGTTTCTACAGAAGAGAGTATATAATGACTGTATTCTTGAGCTAGCAGAACTGGGGAAGTTTCTGACGATCCCGACCTCTTGATGGGCAGTAGTCTAAGTTGCCTTTCGTTACTGAAGCTTTCCAAATTGGCTTCACTCTACCCTTTCCCTCAGGTGCAGCTCAGGGACATGGGCAGGTGCTAGTTATTATGATGCAGGCTTTTCTATGCATAGTGCTGAACATTTTTGTTTACCTAATTTCCAATTGATCGGTAAGTCTGAGATAACTTTGTAAAATTTACTTAAGAATTTCCCTAAGATGGAAAATCAGAAATGTGATTGGGTTGTGCTGACATGAAGCTCGGTGTTCAGCCAAAAAGAAATGCTTAATTTTGCCTGATACTCTGCGTCAAAGCATGAAGCCATCATTGTCATCATATAAACCATCTAGCAGAAGTAAACTTGTCTGTGAAACTTCACCCTGCATTTTAACCTCATTTTTACTAATCACTGCATTTTTAAAAAATGAAAGCCATTTCCACTAGTCATTTTTTGACTTTTCAGTTGTTTTTCAGGTGATAGTGGTAGATTTTAGAATGAGTCTTTCACATTTGTCTCTCTTCCCTTTGAACCTAATGGGTGATCAGGCAGGAGCTAAAGTGTAACTCTAGCTAGATTTAGGTTAATTTGATTGACATATAGAAGAAGACAATGCTAAAGGACACCACCCCATAGATGTCTATGGGTAAGCAGCATAGAGCTTGCTGTGGAATTTGAAGTAATATAGTGATATGATACTTCTGCATACATTTCCACTTTAATGATGAAGTGCATTAATAAGCAAACAGTTGGACTCAGAAATTCTTAAATATGTTCAAATAGGACAGAATTTGTTTTCTTCAATTTATGTTTTTAATTGAAAAAAATATATTGAGGATATTGCAGTAGTTTGAATTGCTAGGCTAAATATTTTGATTTTTTTATATTTAAAAATTGTTCTACTGTATATAACTAGAATATGTTGCTTTACTATATTTTCATACACAGTCCTGACATTGGTAATTCACATTTTCCTACTAGCAAGAATAAATTAAGTCTCAAAATTACTAAAAGACCAATACTCCTATACTTCAGGAGACTGAGTTGGGCAGATTCCTTGAACCCAGGAGTTGAAGACCAGCCTGGGCAACATGGCAAACCCTATCTCTATAAAAGATACAAAATTAGCCAGTCATTGTGGTATGTGCCTGTAGTCCCAGCTACTCAGGAGGCTAAGATGAGAGGATCACCCAAGCCCAGGAGGTTCGAGGCTGCAGTGAGTTATGATCGTGCCACTGCACTCCATTGCAGCCTGGGAGACAATGTTAGACCCCATCTCAAAAACAAAACAAAGCAGTCAGTCGTGGTGACTCACACTTGTGATCCCAGCACTTTGGGAGGCTGAGACAGGTGGATTACCTGAAGTCAGGAGTTGGAGATCAGCCTGGTCAAAATGGTGAAACCCCGTCTCTACTAAAAATACAGAACTTAGTTGGGCATGGTGGTGTGTGCCTGTAATCCTAGCTACTGGGGAGGCTGAGGTAGGGGAATGGCTTGAAATCGGGAGATGGAGGTTGCATTGAGCCAGGATCATGCCATTGCACTCCAGCCTGGGCAACAGAGCGAGACTCTGTCTCAAAAAACAAAACAAAACAAAACAAAACACCAACAAATAGCTCTGATGCCCACAGGTTAGATTTCTGGTTTGCAAATGGGTACCCATTTCTGGGTTTATTATATGAGTGTGACCAACTTAGCCATTGCAACAAACAAAACAATAGAATACCAGCTAGTGGTCGACTTACGACCACGGTCGGGACCACGGACCAGTGGTAACATAATTTGGTCGTAAGTTGTGTAGGCTATATGTACAGTTGAAATGGGGCACTTGGAGATGGTAGTGCTGCCGAAAGCTGGTCTGCACTGTCCTACGCCCAGCTGGGCAACGTTTGTGCTGCCAGAAGCGGAGCAGTCGTGGCTAGCGATCGTAAAGTCGAATGGTCGTAAGTTGCATAGATGGTAAGTCGATCAATACCTGTACAAGGGAAAGTTTTAGATAGTTACATGGAAATAAACTTATATGTACAAGTACATAGTCTAGGTTCCCAGAGTGACTCATAATTGATGAGTCTGCATCTAGGTTGGAACCTGGTAAGGATAGATTTCAGAATTCCTTATTAGATTCAGCAAACCAGCAGAGATGGAAATGGTTAAAAAATTAGCATGCAATCCCTAAAGAAATAAATAGGATTGTGTAATCATTTAAATGATCACTCAAAATTATTATGAAACACACAAGCAAATAGAACTCCCTGCCCCAAAATCATCTAATGATAGGTCAGTCAACAGCATATCCTTGCCAAATAATAAGCATTTTTATTATTTTAGATTCTAAAATCCCTTTATACAGTGAAAGTACCTTGGATTTTTAAAACAAAGTCTTTCTGCAGCAAGAAAACCAATAAGATGTGATGATTACAAGATGTCCATTGTGGCCTTGGGCATGTCTTACCCTTTAGCTCCCACATCTGTGTACTGAAGGGTCAGCCTGGGAAAGAATCAAGGGTCCTTTCAGCCACAAATTATCCAGTTCTATCTTTTGCAAATGAAAAAAATAACATTCACTTCTACTAATAAGACAATCTCTGTGCTAAAGTGAAGTGGGAAACATTTGTCTTGGGAACTCTCCACCTACTTATGAAACCAGTCTCCTCTTTCCTGTGGCTCCTCTTCCTCCCTGGTTTTGACTTCTGGTGCCTTTATGCCCTTACAATAAAGGATCTTACAAACTTATTCAGATTAAACTTTTAAAACAACAGATAAAATTTAATGAACTCTCTCTCCCAAAGTTTTCAAATTTTGGGAGAACCATTTTCAAATTTTAACTTAACAGAAAAATTTTGTATTTTTGGAGTTTGGGCATCAACGATTTGGGGAGAATAGGGCTTGGAGGATAGAGGAGTTGGCTTGTAGGGCTTTCTTAGGTCTATCATTATGTATTGTGATGTTGGTCACAGCAACATGGGGGCCTCTTTTGCCTGACCATCCCTGTCCACAAATAGGGGCAGTCTGTTATGGTACTTCTTATTAACATTTGTACATTTTGTATGTTTGAATTATTTATTTTTTGTTCCAAATAAATTTTTTTCATTTTTTTCCCTGCCTACCTTTGCTTATGAGCAACAACATTTTCAGGAATGGAGTTCCCGTAGATCATAGATATCTTTGAATCTCTGGGAGAGGCAAAACATTGTCTTCTCTTCCCCCATTTAGTTTTGCAATGACAAAAGTTTAGATTGTCATGACATTTGTTAGACTTTGCCATGAGTACTTAAGCCTTCTAAACATTTTATTCTAATATAAATTGCTATATGAGTGTCAGTTGTGGTGTGTTTATATATGTGCTGACACTTTTAAATGATTTTTTTTGTTTAAGGATTTTGGGCTCGTGAAGTAGGTAAAATGATTGGACTAGAACATCCTCTCATTCCGGTTCAACATCAGTATGTTGTTACGTCAACTATACCTGAAGTGAAAGCTTTGAAACGAGAACTCCCTGTGCTCCGTGACCTGGAAGGATCATTTTACCTCCGACAAGAAAGGGATGGGCTTTTGTTTGGTCCATATGAAAGTCAGGAGAAAATGAAAGCTCAGGACTCCTGGGTCACCAATGGAGTTCCTCCAGGTGGGTTCAGCAAGTGAAAGTGTGTGCTGGTCAGACACGAATGGTTCATCCTCTCCATGGCTGGGGGATGGCTGTAGAATAAGGCAACAGCATAATACTAGACTTTCAGATACCTGGGACATTGGTGGTGATGGGTTTGAGGTGAGCTCTGTTCTCATATCCCTTTGAACAATCACAGCAGGGAGTGGGGGAAGAGTAGTTGATGGTAGAGAAGCTGAAGGAACATTTCTAGCTGCTTTGAAAGGCTCCAGTTTTACCTGCTCACACAACCTCCTGCCTCCCCGTTTTTTCCTCAATCCACTGCCAGCTTGGTCTACTTTCAAGATTTGAATATAGCCGCTATTGTACTTTTACAGCTGGAAAAACAACTGGTATCAGAGGCCAGATATCCATCCTACTAAGAATGAAAACCTAAGAGTCTATAACAGAGCGGGGTTTTTAATACTGTGAATGGAGGTCCTCCATGCTGCATAAATGGATATGGAAAAGGCTTGTGCCTCTCTGCCAAAGCAGGGGATACTATCGTTTCAAGTAAGGGAGATGGATCTGTTTTTGCTTTCCATGAAGTGTTTCCACAGAACCAGATTAAAGATTGGGTCATCTAAAGAGGTACCTCAGGTTTTAATCTATAAAGAGAGCTAAAAAAAATCACCGGGGCACTGAAATATTACAGGAAATATAAATAAATGGAGGAAATGGTACTTCCTAAAATTATACTTCCACAAGCTTCTTGAGGTAGGAAATGAATCCCTCCATCCTACTCCTCAAAGAGTAGTCTCAAGTAATAGCAAATGATCACTAAACCACCTTCCCCAGAAGTTAGGCCAGCTGGTTTCAGGGCTTTGGTTGGGCTGAGTGGGCTCTGCACATTTAAGCCTGAGTGGAATTGCTCCTGATTCCAAAGGGAGGACTGAAATGCCACCTGAGAGCCTCCCTCTCTGCTATTCCCCCATGTTGGCAGCTTCTCCTTCAAATAAATGTTGAACAAATATTTAAGTAATGCCATTTGAAGGGAGAGCTGGATTGTTAGCAGTCCGTGAGCATGGGTACCCGTGTGTGCTAGTCCACCCTGGTGGTCTGCAGGCCTCCATGAGAATGACCCTACCTGCAGTCCCCAGAAGGGGCAAGAAGGTGGCTGGCTGCTATGTGGAAAAATCACCAGTGTTGGCGGAGACATTCTTTTAGAAGCTCATCTGTGGCCCTGCCTGTAATCACAGTGACTTTTAGGACAAGAGGAGGATTGTGCTTCGAGACCCTGCCTCTTTTCAGAACTCTAGCCCTTGGATGTGTATGGGGGTGGCTGAAGGAAGGAGCCTCCATGCCATTCCTTCCCTGCTGAAAGGAGAATTAAAAGAGGTCTGAAATCCATCATCTTAGATCCCAGAGCAGTGTTCTACTTTTTCCAGGATTCTGCCATGACTTTGTAAACTCCCATTTGCCCTCATCTGGGCAGCGGGGGTGGGGGGGATGAAACAGGTTCTTATGGTTAATTGAAGCATATGATCTCTCTTGACAAACCAAATTATTGTTTGTTTTTTTAAAAAACTATGATTGGATTAAATATCAGAAACTATATTATTAATACATTTAAATTTTCTATTAATTAAAGAGGTTAACTTTTATGATTTTGTTTCAAGGACAATAACATTACCGTTTTCAGTAATCATCTGTTATTAGTGAATATCAAGTTTAGACTTCAACAAAAAATGGCAGTACTTTCCTAACAGGTCATCTTTAAATGTAGACCATGTCAGAGACCTGAATCATTTTACAGGACTTGTCAGCTCAGCTAGGGCATCCTGACCATAAGGGCAAATCTTTTTAGGTTTTGGAAAGGAACTCTTTGAGTCTGATCTAGATCGAATCATGGAACACATCGAAGTTGCCATGGAAATGGTTCCTGTCTTAAAAAAGGCTGACATCATCAATGTCGTCAATGGTCCTATCACGTATTCTCCTGACATTCTGCCTATGGTGGGGCCCCATCAGGGGGTCAGAAACTACTGGGTGGCCATAGGCTTTGGGTGAGTATCTTCATGTAATTCAACATTTATTGTAGACTCACTTATTTTAGCTAAATCTAGTCCCATATTCTCAGGATGCAGAAGGGAATTGTGGGAGGCTGAGAGAGAGACCCAGAGAGTTTTCTCCCTTTCATGACCAAGGAATCATACAATAACAAAAAAGTACTAGTTTAATCACTTGTATATATTTCAAAGAAGGGCAGTTATTTCCTGGAACACAGAAGGGCAGTGATTTCTTGGAGCTTTCTCTCTCTCTTTTTTTTTTTAATGAGATGGAATTTTGCTCTTGTTGCCCAGGCTGGAGTGCAACAGAGCGATCTTGGCTCACTGCAACCTCTGCCTCCCGGGTTCAAGTGATTCTCCTGCCTCAGCCTCCTGAGTAGCTGGGATTACAGGCACCCACTATCATTCCCAGCTAATTTTTTTTTTGTATTTTTTTAGCAGAGATGGGGTTTTACCATGTTGGTCAGGCTGGTCTCGAACTCCTGACCTCAGGTGATCTGCCTGCCTCAGCCTCCCAAAGTGCTGAGGCATGAGCCACCGCGCCTGGCCTCCTAGAGCTTTCTTTTTGCGTATTTCCTGCCATTTCTATTAATTGTGTCTCGTTTTATGCTGTGTATCTTCAGATAGTCAATTTGCCCCAGTTTTACAAGGATGTTTTCATAATACAATGTGACAAAGATAATTCAAAATGTCAAATGTCTAATATATCTGCTGCATTTTTCACCATAATTCATGTTTGTCCAACATGACTTATTTCTTTATAATTCCTCAGGTTGCTTCCTATTTATGATTCCATTGCCTCTTTGATGTTTCATTTCCAATATTTGTTCCGTTAATTTAGTGAATATTGATGTCAACCCCACTCAACTATCATATCACAGCTTCTAATACTCTATTTTTCTTCCTCATTTTATTTCTCCATTTATTCAACTAATGTTTAATAACTGGTAGCTCTGTGCCAGGCCTAGGGCTAGGCATTGGGATTGAGACAACAAGGCAGTGAGGTCTGATTGGAGCTGGAAGGCTGCCTGAGGCACAGCTCTGTTGATCCAATAGATAGGCTGGGGTCTCCACTAAGGTAGCTGCAGTGAAGACTGAGAGATGGAAGATAAAATTATCTAGATTTGGTGATCAATTCCGTAAGATATTGAAGGGAAGAGAAAGTGGCAAATGATGGCAACCTTTCTAACTTGACCACTGTCTATATGGAGTCATGGAGAGAGAGCCAAGAAAATAATGAGTTCCATTTTTGATGGGTTGGGTTTGAAGCGTTAAGCTTAGGTACATGGGACAACCAGAGGGAGAAGGTCAGATGGAGATTTGGGATGGGAAGTTGTAATGTAACTGAGGGCTTATATAATCACCTATAGAGTCCATATGCCGGCACGTGCAAGCAGGAGTGCTTCTCCTGCACGTCGCTCATTTATCTTCTTTGGAGAAATGTCTATTCATATCCTTTGCCATTTTTACAATTGGATAATTCGTCTTTTATTGTTTAGTTTTAGAAGTTCTTTATATAGTCTAGATACAAGACCTTTATCAGGTACATGATTTGCAGAACTTTTCTCCCATTCTGGTGTTGTCTTTTTACTTTCTTGATGGTGTCCATTAAAATATAAAAGTTTTTAATTTTGATGAAATCCAGAATATGTATTTTTTCTTGGTTCACATGTACATTTGGCATCATATACAGGTAACCATTGTCTAATCCAAGTTTGTGAAGATTTAAACCTATGTTTTCTTCTAAGAGTTTTATAGTTGTAGCTTTTGCATTTAAGTCTGTGATCAGTTTTGAGTTAATTCTTGTATATGACGTGAGGCAGGTGTCCAACTTCAGTCTTTTCCTACATATAGCCAATTGTCCCAGGACTATTCATTGAAAAGGTCATTGAATTATTCTGGCATCTGTAATGTCTTTTTTCTGATTCCTTTTCTCATACCAAATATGTGGTATTTTCCAGTAGCAACAACCAATTCTCCAATTCTCCAGTACTAACTGGGTGTCCGACAATTCCATTCAATTCTGACACCAACTCCTAGAATTAATATAGACCCTGCAGGTTAAGGGATCCATTCCACAAGACTGCTCTCACTTCAGACACCAGTCTCAAATCTGAGGAGGCATTAAACTGGGTGTTCCCACAACCCTCTCCTCAGATTTGAAAATTTGCTAGAACGCATCACAGAACTTGGAAAAATACTTATGTTTACTCTTTTATTACAAAGGATACAACTCAGGAGTAGCCAAACAGAAGAGATACATAATACAAAATGTGAGGGGTTGGGGTGGGTGGTGCAGCACCACTAGGCCCTTTCCAGGCACCTTCCTAGCCCATCACTCTGTTCAACCCAGAAGCTCTCTGAACCCCATGCCTAGGTCTTTATGGAGATTTCATTACATAGGCATGATTGATTAAATTATTGGTGACTGAACTCAATATCCAGCCCCTCTTCACTCCCTGGAGGTTGGAGTAGGGAGTGGGACTGAAAGTTCCAACTCTGTAATTACATGGTTGGTTTTTCTGGCAACCAGCCCCTATCCTGAAGCTGTCTAGGATTGCCCTCCTCTCTTCACAAAAGCTATCTCATTAACGTTCAAAAAATAGTAAATCTCAGAAATGTTTTATGAACTCTGTGTCAAGAACTGGGGACAAAAAACAAATATTTAATTTTTATTATATTGCAGCATCTTTTTATAAAGTAAATTGACCATAGATGTATGGGTTTATTTCTAGACCCTCAATTCTGCTCCTTCATCTGTGTCTATTCTTATGTGACTACTATACTGTATTTTATTTATTTATTTATTTATTTATTTATTTATTTATTTATTTAATTTTAAGACAGTCTTGCTCTGTCGCCCAGGCAATGGCACTATCTTGGCTCACTGCAACCTCCGTCTCCCAGGTTCAAGCAATTCTCCTGCCTCAGCCTCCCAAGTAGCTGGGATTACAGGCACACACCACCACACCTGGCTAATTTTTGTATTTTTAGTAGAGATGGATTTTTGCCATGTTGGCCAGGCTGGTCTCGAACTTCTGACCTCAAGTGATCTGCCTGCCTTGGCCTCCTAAAGTGATGGGATTTCAGGCATGAGCCACGACGCCCAGTTGACACTCTCTTAATTACTGTTACTGGAAGTTACTAGCTTTGTAGTAACTTCTGAAGTCAGGAAGTGTGAATCCTCCAACTTTGTTCTTTTTCAAGATTATTTTGGCTGGATGCCCCATAAATTATAGCACCAGTTTGCCAATTTGTGTGAAGAAGTAAGCTGAGATTTTGATAGAAATTGCATTGAATCTGTAGATCAACTTGGGGAGTACTGACATCCAAGCAATATTAAGTCTTCTGATCTATGAACATGAAATGTCTTTCCATTTACTTAGGTCTTTTAAAATTTCTTTCAACAATGATTTGTGGTTTTCAGAGTAAAAACTTTGCATGTCTTTTGTTAAATTTATTCCTATATTTTATCCTTTTTGATATTGCAATTGACTTTTAGTATTAAGTAATAGAAATTGAGGATCATTGACTATAAGGCATATTCTGAACTTTAAACAAGCAGATAGTGTCACTGATCTCACCCTATTAACTAATTGCTAAGGAAAGTAGCAAGTTGCTTCCTCTAGAACAAGTTATTTAAAACCTAGAAATCCCATCTATTTGCATGTGACTGATGTCAGACTCCTCCCCTGATTGCTGTGGCTAATTTTCTCAGGTAGTAGACATTGGGAGGTGGGTGCAGAAGATAACAGTGGGGAGTTGGGGTAGGCAAAGTGCCTCTCTGTCTTTGACAGGTTTGGTCTAAACCAAAAAGCCTTCCCCTTACCTAAAGTTGAGGTTTCTAGGATATTTCTTATGTAATATAATGGAATACCCCATTGGCTGCCCCTCCTGGCTTGTATCGGTGCCCTCAATCCATGATTCTGGAGGCAAGTGGTTTTCATACCTGGGTGAGGAGCAGAGTCATCTGAGGAGCAAATTAAGAAGCAGAGTCTTGACCATGTGGTTAGTCACATGCACACGTTTTATCCTCCTATACCTCTCATCTATGAAATTCCTATTATTGGTCACTAGAACCCACGTGGCTTAGTGTGCTTGGGCTGCCATAACAAAGTACCATAGACTGGGTGATTTAAACAACAGAAATTTACTTTCTCACAGTTCTGGGGGCTGGAGGTCTGAGGTCAGGAAGCCGTCATGGCAGAGTTCTGATGAGGGCTCTCTTCCTGGCTTGCAGATGGCCACCTCTGGCTGTGTGTTCATGTGGCTTTTCCTGGGGGGGCTGTGGGGGGTGTGGAGAGAGAGAACAAGCTCTCTGGTATCTCTTCATAGAAGGACACTGATCCTGTCATGAGGGCCACACCCTCATGACCTCATTTAACCCTAAGTACTTCCCAAAGGCCCCATCTCTAAACACCATTACACGGGGGACTAGGGCTTCAACAGATGCATTATGGGAGGACACAAAGATTCAGTCCATAGCACCATGAAAGATGTGTTGAACCGAAACAAGCAAGCAAACAGATTTCCAGACACCACTCCTGTAGATTCTGATTTACAGAATCTGGAGAGGGGGCCCAGGAATCTGTATTTTATTATAATATTATCTGTAATTCTTGGTACAGCCAGTTCAGGGAATAGGTGTTTGCAAACTGCTTACATATTTGCCAGTGCCCATTTACCTTACACACACAATATCCTCAGCCAAAGCTATTTTACTTTGGGCATTTGTTTTGTCGCAACTCTAACAGGTTTTTCTGCTTCTAGGTGACTAACACAAAGCCCAAAAAATGTCTTATGAATGGTATTTAATTGAATCTGATTTTCCTGGCTTAGAACAGATTATAAACAGCACATTTAGAGGGGAGAGTGCTATAAGATGTAACATCCAGTCATTTAGAAGAGTTATAAAAAGCAGATACAAACACTCCGAAAACATAGCAGCCCAGGGCCATTGAAAAGAATCTGGAATTCTGCAGATTAATGGTAGAGACAGAAGAACCTAACCCTCCTCTGCTCATTAAGTTCCCTTCTACTTTCACTTCACACCTCACTTCCTTAATACAGTCCTTTTAACTGGTCATACAAGGGCTCAATAGCCACCATGTATTCCTTGCCTACTACGTGCTGTGCAGTATACTAAGTGCTTTCAAATGCCGTGGCAATTAATTCTCCTCCAACACCATAAAGAAAGTGTGCACAGGAGAAGAATGAAGCTCAGGGTAGTTACATAACTTGCCCCAGGTCACCCAGCCAACAGTGGCAGAACAGGAATCATACCCAGATCTTTTCCCCATGCTTTTATACTTTTAGCTACTAATCCAGGGGTTCTCCAGAGAGGTTTCATAACACTTAGTTGTGTGGAATTTTACATAGGGCTTGTTAATGGTTGGATAGCTTGTTTGTAAAATATTTACCTTTTAGAAATAAATTAGATTTCATTCCCCTCCCCCCTGCTCCCACCCAAATAACCGCACTCTGCCCATTTGTTTGCTCACATGCATGGTTGAAAGGGAAAGAACATGATAGTATAGCAGCCAGGCCAAAGGAAATAAAAGCACCTCTGGCTCCACCTGGGAGTCTGTCAGAAATATAGACAGTGCCATATCTGCTGTGTGTGTCTTGGCTGAACAAAGATTGAGAACCACTGAAGATAGGAAAGTCGATAACAAGGAGTGTGTGTTCCAGGGTCAGATAAATGAATTTGTATCCTGAATCTAGTCTTTATTGCTGTGTGACTTTATTTAGCCTCTGTGTGGGGGTTGATCTTTCTCCTTGGTAAAATAGACTTGCTAAAGCATAAATCAGCTTCTACATGTTAGATGGAAACAATGCCTGGTAAATGGGAGGGACTCGGTGTTGGTAAAACTTTATAAGCCTTCAAGTCTTATCACCAATATAGCTTTCAAAAATGGTAACTGTTCTGGCCAGGCATGGTGGTTCACGCCTGTAATCCCAGCACTTTGGGAGGCTGAGGCAGGTGGATCATTTGAGGTCAAGAGTTTGAGACCAGCCTGGCTAACATGGTGAAAGCCCATCTCTACTAAAAGAAATACAAAAATTAGCCAGGCATGGTGGTGCATACCTGTAATCCCATCTACCTGGGAGACTGAGGCAGGAGTATCGCTTGAAGCAGGAGAATCACTTGAGCCTGAGAGGCGGAGGCTGTGGTGAGCTGACTGCACTCTAGTCTAAGCAACAGAGTAAGACCCTGTCTCAATAAAATAAAGTGGTAACTGTTCTCTATCGGCATTGGGCCTGGTTAAGTAAATGTGCTAACTTTAATAAACATTTTAAGCATATATTTAATAATTTTTCTTGCTTTCTTGAAGTTTAGAGAGGTTGTTTGTGGATAATTTGGATGACCCATGTCTATTAAACTGCCCAAAGGAATGTAAATTGCTGCCTTTTTATTTTCTTTGAGAAATAGTCTTCTATAAAATATAGGCACTCATTTTTATGAAATAGCAAAACAGGGGTCTTGTTGAGGAAGAGTTCGTTAGCATTTCCAGCATTTGCTAAGGTTCCTCCCATGCTCTTAGCAGCTGTGGTTCTGGCTAAGTTGTTGTCGTTTGGGATACTAGCATTTCTGTGTCTTGATGTCTCCTTGTGTATCCCCTTTTCTTTGTTCTCTCCCCATGACTCTCTGCTCATTCAGTTCCTCAGAAGCTCCTGACTCAAACCACAGATGAATCCATAGTAGAGGTCTTCGTTAGACAAGAGTGACTGGGTAGAGCTACACATGGCCAATGGAAAACCGATCCCTTTTCTGATAGCAAAACCCTTTTATTTTCCACATCATGTTCTTGATTTTAAAGTATCATCTTAGGAAAATAGAAAACAAGCCCACCTTCCCCATCAAGTGGCCTATTAGTTGCAAAATACAAGAGACAGTATTCCTTTCTACCTCTTTCCACAAGTCCTCAGGTGAGGGCCTCTTTGCCTGTTAGTTTCGAAGATAATGGGTCAAGTTCCTAAATTAAGTCTGAGAAGAGATGGATGGGACATTATAGTACATATATATTTCCCACCGTGTTTCCTGTCAATCAGGATATTCATAGCTCAGGAGGGCTCTTAAGGTACAGCCACATCTGCCTGTTTGCATCCTGCCTCCAACTCCTAGTTTTTCTAAAGCAAAGTTCTTACTAAGTAGGAGTCAAGGATCATCAAGCGTTTTCTCATTTACCCAGGCTGGAGTGCAGTGGTATGAACATGGCTCACTGCAGCCTCTACCTCCTAGGCTCAAGTGATGCTCCTACCTCAGCCACCCGTGTACCTGGGACCACAGTCTCGTGACACCACATCCAGCTAATTTTTAAATTTTTTTGTGAAGACGAGGTCTCACTTTGTTGGCCAGGCTGGTCTCAAACAATTCTCCCAAAGCGCTGGGATTACAGCTGTGGGCTACTGTGCCCGGCCCAATAAGGAGCTATTTTGCAAGTGTACATCTCTTGAAACTGGAAATAAACTAGCTATCAAGTCAGGCACATTTAATTTGGATGCCTACACATGTCACTTTTAAGGAAAAAATTGTTCCATAGAGATTATGTTACCTGTGTGTTCTGATTAGCACAGAACAGTCCAACTTTGAGACCCTTTAAAATATTTGAGCATGTTTCATTTGAAAACTACATGTGTTAGTAACAGGTTTCCTATCCCTGTATTTGAAAGATATGGCATAATCCACGCTGGTGGGGTAGGGAAATATCTCAGTGACTGGATCCTGCATGGAGAACCTCCTTTTGACCTAATAGAATTGGATCCCAATCGCTATGGCAAATGGACAACAACCCAGTACACTGAGGCCAAAGCAAGAGAATCATATGGATTCAACAATATTGGTAAGGTGCAAATTTATCCATTGTCTACAAAGTGTTGACAGAATTGAATTGTAACATCTCTGACTTTAGACAGTCTTTATTTTATTCACTGGGGTGGCAGTAGTTAGGGACTCCAAAAAGCATTGTGACCCTAAGACATAACAAGGAATAGATATGGATGTGCATATTTAACATGTGGAATGCCTCACTGGTTTTAAATTTTAAATATATTTTTACTTTACTCTTTGATAAGTCATATAAATGACAGCTCTGTTTTCTACATAAGTCATATATGTATGTGTGTTTATGCTTCTGGATTTTAAATACTGTATTTTCCATATTTGGAATCCCTTCAGAGTATCTTGTTGTTTTGCCTATATGCAATTTAAAGTACTGACTTTCCTTTTTCAGTTGGTTACCCTAAAGAAGAACGGTTTGCTGGGAGGCCGACTCAGCGAGTCAGTGGGCTGTACCAAAGCCTGGAGTCTAAGTGTTCCATGGGGTTCCATGCTGGCTGGGAGCAGCCACATTGGTTCTACAAACCAGGCCAGGACACTCAGTACAGGTAAGAGAAAAACTTGACCTGCCTGTGGTTCTGACCAAGGCATGAAACAACGGGACAGCAAAAAGCGCCGATTCCCCCCTCACACTCCATCCCTCCAGCCTGTTCCAAGGAGCACTGAGCCTTGTCCTATAAAAATTACTCTCTGGCAGTGGTGGCATTCGTCTAGCCCACATGACACTGGCCCACATCTAGGACTCACGTGGCCCTAGGAATCCTATAATGGGCCTGGGCGAAGCCTCTTGGCATTTACCAGAAGCTCAGAGGAGCCTTCTGACCCCCTCCAAATTCCCACATGGCTTCAGTTGGCTCCTAAAGGTTTGCTGTGCTTTAAGCTGCTTGGCTGAATTACATCGTGTAAAACAAAAAATGTACCTGGAGTTTTGGATTTTCTCTTCATCCTGAAATCATTCAAAGCAATTGCTTCCTAGAGTGTGTGCACTAAGCCATGCAAATTGTACGCACAGTTGATAAATGAGGGGAAAAGATCATTTGCATAGCATTCCAGGTTAAGCAAAAACATAAAGTATGCCACTAAAACAGTTCTCTGAATTCTGGTAAAGTGCTACCTGCCATTGTTGTACTTGGGATTAATAGTGATTATATATTTTTTTCTCAAGAGAATCCACAGACCAAGGGAAAACAAGTTGCAAATTTACAAGTTAAATTATCCTTTTTTTTTTTTTTTTTAGCTGTCATTTTGCTTTCTACGATGGGTTTTGCTATTTTAAGGACTAGATCTAACTGGTACACAGTATAGCAGAGAACCCATTGTTGATGAATGAATTTGGGATTCATAGGCAGCCAATCTAGACTATTTGGTGGCCAGATACTGATTTGGTTTTTCCTAAATGACTCCAATATACCACTTCTATTCATCAGCTAGTGCTGATTGGATCTGGTCTAAGTTTCTTCCACCATTTAATAATTAAACTACTGAAAATTCATTTTGCAGACTTAGCATCCTGCTCTGAAGCTGAAAGTGGACCATGTTAGAAGTCCACTTCATAAAGCAGAAAGGACCGTTAGTAATGAGTGAAGGGACCTTTGTTCGAGGTCTGGCTTTGTCATTAACTAATGCAAAGGCCCTGGAAATAATTTTGTGCCTTTTCTCTGAAAAATGCAGAATTTTGGCCCAGATCCTTATGTACTCCAGGTGTGGAGCAATGGCATAGGCATCTCCTGGGAGCCTGGGAGAATGCAGACTACAGGGTCCCGCCCCAGACCTGCTGCTACAGAATGTGGACTTTAACAAGTGCAAATGACTTGTATTCCTGTTAATATTTGAGAAGCACTGAACCAGGGAGCTCCACCCCCCGACCCCTCAGCAACTCCACCCCAGACACTCTTATTTAATTAGGCCCATTTAAAAATACTCTCCAGGTGATTCTAATATGTATGCATCTAGAATTGAAAACCACCAGACTGGCTGACTTCTAAACTCTCTTCCAGATCTGAGAGCCCATGAATTATATCTTATTTTCCAGTTAGTTAGT
Organism: Sapajus apella; assembly: GCF_009761245.1. Lineage (NCBI taxonomy): Eukaryota > Metazoa > Chordata > Mammalia > Primates > Cebidae > Sapajus > Sapajus apella. Next base: position 61,113,205 of record NW_022436941.1, read on the forward strand.
ACTTTATTCACTGTGAAATGGGTCATAGGGCTAAATGAGTAACTTTAAAATCAGAGTCCAATATACATGTATGATTTGCAGAACAGAATTTCAGGCTGCATGGTCCCACCTCCCACAGTCCCACTCCCCGCCGCCAATAGGATTTTCTACAGGTGTAAGGCTTATTAAAATATCAGTATTGTGTAATTTTTGAAAAATGAACGGCAGTTGTTTTATGACTCCAAATGTTGTGTTTCAGGCCAAGTTTTCGCCGCACAAACTGGTTTGAGCCTGTGGGCTCTGAGTATAAACAGGTTATGCAAAGAGTAGGGGTGATTGACCTAACACCATTTGGCAAGTTTAACATCAAAGGCCGAGATTCCATTCGACTATTGGACCATCTCTTTGCAAATATCATTCCAAAGGTAAATAGCCTTGTAGGAATACAAGGTTCAGGATTCTGACCTATTTAATTCTCCATCCTCTCATTTTTCCCCCACCAAACCCACGTTATTTTAGTTCAGCTAATGAGTTCTGAACACTAGAACTCTTCAACTGACCAAAATACACAAGCTAATTTTCTTTCTTTCCTTCTCTTTCTTTCCTCCTTTTTTTTTTTTTTTTTTTGAGAGAAACAGAGTTTTTCTCTGTCACCCAGGCTGGAGGGCAGTGGTGCGATCTCAGCTCATTGCAACCTCTGCTTCCTGGGTGCAAGTGATTCTCCTGCCTCAGCTTTCCAAGTAGCTGGAACTACAGGTGTGCACCACCACACCCAGCTAATTTTTGTATTTTTTAGTGGAGATGGGGTTTCACTATATTTTGGCCAGGCTGGTCTCAAACTGCTAACCTCAGGCCATCCTTCCACCTCAGCCTCCCAAAATGCTGGGGTTACAGGCATGAGCCACCATGTCCGGCCTATAAGCTAATTTTCAAATTTAAATTTTTATTGAGTGAATTCTCATCTAAGGACCTTGTGACTTTGCTCAATTGTTTCAATGGGAACTTAAAAGTGAGTTCTGCAATTAAATGAAGAATAGCTTTTAAATGACAAATAGTTTTAAATAATTGTTTAAGAACTTCAAATTACTGTTGGGTTTAGGTTTACATATAATTCATACACTTTATACAAACGGTAAGAGTCAGATACTTTTCATTCTTAAGGCCCACATTTTTATTTAAATGGGTGTTAAAAGGATTCATGCAATTTTTATTTCATTCTAAGGTAATTTTAAATTTTTTTATGTAGGTGGGTTTTACAAATATAAGTCACATGTTAACACCCAAAGGTCGAGTGTATGCTGAGTTGACTGTTTCTCACCAATCTCCTGGGGAGTTTCTATTAATAACTGGCTCTGGATCAGAACTTCATGATCTTAGGTAAGTGCACACCTAGTAAGAAAATTTTGTACATATTATATGTTGACTCAATCTTACATTGAGTTTTTCTTTTTACTAGTACTTGAAAGTACAACTTTATTTCTTCTTAAAGCTGATTGTTGCAAATAAATTTTATTTTTTGAATACAAAAATATTTAGAATGAGGGCCCCTGCCCCTCCCAAAGGTAACTCATCCATAAGCTACTGATTCTAATAATATTAATTCGCATTTATCAGGCATCATCAATGTGCCAGAACCTCTTTTAGACATTACCTTAATGAATTCTCTTAATATTTTGCAAGGTATACATGATTCCCATTATCAGATGAGGAAACTGAGGTTTGGGTTAAGGTAACTTACACAAGCCTTTTGATGCGCACATTCGGTCCACTTCCATAAGCTGCTTTCCTAAATTATCTTTGCCCCTTGTGATACTTTGTGCTTCCTGGCCCACAGCTGGATCTAAAGTAGCTGACCTGCCAAGTCCAGCCTTTACATGAATCTTTATTCTACTATAAAGTCTTTAGTCTAATATTCCAAACATATTTGGAATATTATTATTTAATAGATGTCTTACTCTGACAGATTCTCACCTTAGTTGTAAAGTGATGCAAATTATATGCTCCAATCCAAGATATACTGGGGCCATCTTAATAGTTTAGCTTTGTGTAAATCCAGACGAACATTTTGTGTTAGGCTTAGATAGCTCAGGGACTGCTCAATAAATTAGAAACCAGTCCTATAACTTGGTCCCAATAACTCATCAAGACATAGAAATTGAAACTAGAGTTTCTGTCTTTTCCTTGTGATTGTCAGAGCAATTACGTGTCTTGTGGCAGGCACATTATTAACCTTTAGCAATATAACTGTGCCTCCTGTGTACAGGTATTAGAGAAAATTTGAGTTTAAATCAATTTTTGAAGGCTGAATCATTAGTTTAAATGCAAAAGGGCTGTGTCACCATTTAAAAGAATTGGGTGGCAGAGCTCATTAAATTGAAGGATCCTTCTGTACTGTGAAAAATTATCCCCCAAATTTATAAGTGGGCGATTTAAAGAGAATCACTTAACATCTCTGGGGCTCAGTTTCCTCAACTTTAAAAATCAGTGTGATTCCGTGAAATGACACTCTGGGGACTTTCTGATAACTCTAGACACAAAGCATGTCTTCAGAGAAGTAATTTGTCACCAAAGTGCATTATTCAAGCAATATTTAACACAATGTTCATGGCTGAAACACAGATGGATTGAAGAAGAGGCAGTCAAAGGTGGGTATGATGTTGAAATTAAAAACATAACCGATGAGCTTGGAGTCCTTGGAGTTGCTGGTCCACGTGCAAGAAAGGTCCTTCAGAAGCTGACCTCTGAAGATCTTAGTGAAGATGTTTTCAAGTTTCTTCAAACCAAGTCCTTAAAGATTTCCAACATTCCTGTCACTGCTATTAGGATATCTTATACTGGTAAGATTGGAAAACAACCTGGAGTAAGTCTCTGAAATTTAAAAGGTCAGTTTTAAATTTTAAATTTAGATTTAAATTTAAAAGGTCATGCCACCTGAAGTGTGTGTGAGTGTGTACGCATGTGCACACTCACCCTCACTTTTGTCCATGCGACTTTGGAGGAACATTTTTTTCTCTGCTCAGCTCTTATGACAAATTTGTCTATTCACTTCTCGTCTTGAAAGTGGTTCCACAGATTTCTAGTCCCGTAGCTGCCTGCCATCTGGAAGGGCAGATTTAAAAAAAAGTAGGAAGAGGATTGGCTGTTGGAATAGTTGAAATAGTCAGGCCAGCCAACTCTATCTGTGAACATTCAAGATGGTCTCCCAAAGACAGAATCTCCCATAGAGACCATTTTGAGTGTATCAAGCACCTCTCCTAGAGCATTGCCAACAATCTATCTTTCCTTCCAGACTCTAAGCTCACTGAGAAGTCTTCATCTAGCACCTAATCTTGCACATGGTAGATATTTGATACAGAGGTGAAGGAATGCTCTTCACTTCCCCAGTAGTGCTCTGGGCTCCCTTCTAAGTTTTTCTAGACCTTGTCTCTCACAGAAGGAGTACTGCATGCCCAAACATTCATTCAATTATATGTTGCTCCTATTCTGTGGCATCCCGTTAAGCACCTTACCATGAGCCCTCCACCTTGGGAAACAGGAGAATAGAGATTAAAGACCATAGCTCTTCCCTGGGTTCCTGCTATACCTTTTTTCTGCCTTTCTTCCACCCAACCTTGGCAAAATCCAGAATAAAAAATGAGCAGGTCTGGACCCAATGGCTCATACCTGTAATCCCAGCATTATGGGATTAATGAAAGTGAATTAATTATCAGAACTGGTTCTAATAATATTATAATCTCAGCATTTTGAGAGGCCAAAGTGGGAGGACTGATTGAGCCCAGGAGTTCAGGACCAGCCTGGGCAACACAGTGAGACCCTGTCTCAACAAAAAATAAGACAAAAAAAAAAAAAAACAAAACAAGAACAACAAAAATAAGTAGGATTTTGGGGGTTACATTTCATTTCTTTTGATTTTTGCCCCACAGCTCTCTTGATGAATGGAATGACTAGGGAAGAAGTGGGAAGGAGGGGAAGTCAGACACCATGGCTTTCTCACTATGATGATAACTTGAATAATTCTTAATTGACGATATTTTTAAGCTTGTGATTTTGGGTAAGGGGTTGGTTTAAACATTGAATCCCTTGTCTTAATAAACTGCCATGCTAACTATTCACCTAACCTCATTGTGTGTGAAAACAGTCAAGCCTCATTAAAAACCTGGGGTCCAGGGTGGAGATTAATTCCTGCATTATAGTCTTTCTGTGTTGTGACAAGAGGTGTCCTGTGTACCACCATCTACGTGGGTGTCAGGATTGGCACGAATGCATCTGTGATATTGTGGGCTTCTTCGTAGTGGGCTCTTGTAACTTTTTGTGAACTGATCTTTTTAGAGACTGACAATGTCTGTGTTGCATAAGTGCAGTTTCTTCTGCTTGTATGTGTTCTAGCTAAAGCACATTTGATGTAGTGATCATTGTTCTTGTTGTGCTGCGGCACCTGCGGGTTTATTTCAGGTGAACTGGGTTGGGAGCTGTACCACAGAAGAGAAGACTCTGTGGCGCTGTATGACATGATCATGAATGCAGGCCAGGAGGAGGGAATCGACAATTTTGGAACCTATGCCATGAATGCCTTACGCCTGGAGAAAGCCTTCAGAGCCTGGGGGTCCGAGGTTTGAAATGCTAGCATCTTTATTAAAATTTTATGTTTATTTATTTCATTTTTATATAAGGGCAGGTTTTAACTGCAGTAACATTGGTTTTGGCTATAAGAGAAATTCCATATAATTAGATAACTTTATTTAATTAGGGGAAGAGGTTTTTCTCCTTAAATTCTCAAGTGAAAGTTCAGTGGAATTGTGACGTCACGTTTATTCTGCCTTAATTGATCCTCGTTGGCTGAGAACCCTAGAAATCTGTCTTGGACAGTGGGGAGCTGGCCTACCTCATGGGATTAGAGTAACACTTTTCAAAGTCTCTCCACCTCTGTCATTTTGCCTGTCTTCATTTTCTTCTTATCTTGTAACTTTTGGTGAGTTAACACTCGTTTCTGAGGGGCAGGGGTGATGGTCCAGGATGTGGTGGTCCAGCCTTCCTCCACCATTAATAATGGTTACCAAGACTTTCTATTTGTATAGTGCTTTAACCATTTACATATTTTCACATGCATGATTTCAGTTTCCTTCTCAACTCTCCATTACCTCTATTTTGCACATAGTAGCACTGAGATTTAGAGAACCACTTGGTCCAGATTATCTAGTAAGTGGCCAACCTGTGGTTCAAATTCTGTTCTCCTAACTTTTATTTCCAATATGGCAGGCTATTCTCTGGACCCATTCACTATTTCAGATTCACTAATTGTTTCTTTGGAAGACACTGAGGTTTTAGGCCTCAAAGATGAAATAAAGGATAGTGGTAAAAGATGGACTCAGAGCGGGGACTCTTGGGTGTGAATTTTTCCTCCGCTACGCACCAGCTATCTGGCCTAACCCTCCAGATCTTCTGTTTGCTTTTCTAAAAAATGGAATTTTTATGCAACAGAATTATCATAGAAAGAGAGAGTCTAGGAAGTGCCAAGTACATAATTAAATGCATTTGATTGGAGGGCAGAGTATGTTTGAAAGCCTAGGCAGGGACCCAGGGGCATTTAGAGTACACAGAAGCAAGTGGGCAAGGTCTCCGCGAGAGGTCCCCTATTAAGGGATTCTCCAGCTACAACTGGGGACTGAGGCAAGGCTAGGCTCAGGAACGGAAGCAGAGGACAGTGCGGTCCCTGCACTCTCCAAGGAATGAAGCAGCAGGAGCAGCTCTTTGGGAGTCAGACACTTCTCCATCCTCCTGCCTTTTAATTTCTCAGATTTCCTCTCCCTGCGACCTCTTCTGGAAAGCTTTTCTCCTTCTTCCATCCCTTCGACTTTCCAGCAGTGCCAGAGCGCCCTCTAGTGTTGGTACTGTGATCCTCTGTGCTTCATTTTTATTTTTATTTTTTTCTTTGAAGAAATTCTGAAATTTTGAACAGATAAAATAATTTTAGAGTAGCTCAAATTAATTAAGAAATATGAGGCAATGCTTTATGTCATGTAAAACAAGCGCACATTCAATTGGTTTACGTAGGTGCTGTGTTGCTTTAAAAGTTTGGCTACTTTTAGGGGGTTTAGACTAGTTCTCTCACTGCAAAGAGAGCAACGAAACAGCCGTGATTTGGTAGATATCACAGTGGCTTGCTCACATTTGGAGAGAGAGAGATTCAAACTCTGCTTATTCCTTTTTTCTCTCCTGAACTCCATCAGCTACTTTCCCACCATCTGCTTTCCCTCCACCTTATCCTGATTCTTGGCTGTGACATAACTAAATTGCTTAATAACCTTTCAAAACGTAGTTATGTAAAATGATTGCATAAATACATGTGAAAATCTTGTTTCTAGAGGGAACATCACGTGCATTCCCTCAGATGTTTATTAAAATGAGAGAGCTATGGAACACAGTGAATTTTAGTTTTTGTATTTGTTATACTCAAATGACATTTTTTGCTGAAAGGCTACATTGAATTTTGGATTAAAAAATTGTTTTCAAAACCAGTCTACAGTTTGCCTTTATTTTTTTTTTTTTTTTTGAGACTGAGTATTGCTCTGTTGCCAGGTTGGCTGGAGTGCAGTGGTGCGAATCTCAGCTCACTGCAACCTCTGACTCCCTGGTTCAAGCAATTCTGCTGCTTCATCCTCCCAAGTAGCTGGGATTACAGGCATGCGCCACCACACCCAGCTAATTTTTGTATTTTTAGTAGAGGTGGGGTTTCACCATGTTGGCCAGGATGGTCTTGATCTCCTGACCTTGTGATCCACCCGCCTTGGCCTCCCAAAGTGCTGGGATTACAGGCGTAAGCCATCGCACCCGGCCTAGTTTGCCTTTCTTTAGAATCTGTGTTGAAAAATCAAAAAGTGTTATTTCTCCTAAAAACAAATAGGAAAGTGATGTTACTGAAATGATTTGCACTCATCTAACATTTAAAATGTGTGTTTCCTTTTTAGATGAACTGTGATACAAATCCTTTGGAAGCTGGACTGGAATATTTTGTGAAGTTAAATAAGGTATGTTTACATTCCAAAGTGCATTTGAAGTAAATCTTAACACCATGATGCTATTTTGTGACAGAACCATGTTTTAAAATTTAACCATATGTGGGTTATAAGAGAAACGAGGTGAACATAAATGCTAAGCATTGCTCAATTGCTTCATATTACTCTTTTGTCAATATTTGCTTAGCACGAGCTATTGGGAGTGTGCTTGCAGATTTAAGATAGCAGAATCCAGCATCTTTAAGGGCTAAATCTAAATTCTAAGATAAAAATTAGTAAGGATAAGATGATTATCTGTCAGATTCTAGTAGACATTTATGTCGGAAGTGCATCGTGTTGTGTATGTTCCGGTAACTCCCAGTGACTTGGGAAGTTGCACATAAACTGATCAAACATACTGCATTCATTGATTCTCCCAGATACTCACAGCGTGGAACAGCCTTGCTTCAGCAAATCTGTCCATCTACTTGTCAATCATCTTTGTGTGTAACTGCAACACCTGAATATAAACAAATAACACGTTTCAAATGTGTTCAGCATAAAATGGGTATTAACTGAGAAGCTAATACAAGCCCAAAGAAACATAACTGATAAGACACTCCAAAGGGAACCACTACATCAGTGGTTCTTAAAATGTAGCCTTCAGACTAACAGCATCAGCCTCATTGGGAACTTGTTAGAAATGCTAATTCTCAGGTCCCACCCTAGAACTACTAAATCAGAATCTCTGGGAGTCAGGCCAACAAATCTGTTTTAACAAACCCTGCAGGGGATTCTGATGCCTGTAAGGTTTGAGAAGCATTACTCTAAATAATTATAGTGGAAAAGCCTATCCTGAGGCCAATTTATTACAGCCAAGCTCATCTATCCAAGTCCTACAAATATAAATGAGGTTACCCCATTGAGCAGTGCCTAAGAGTTGTAATGAAGAAACTTAATAGAGCTGCAGTGAGTGGTAGTATTGAATAATAAGGGCAGCAGCTGCTACTGTTTAGGATATTTATTAGAATTCCAAAAATAAAATGTCCTGCCTAGGTGGTTATAAGCTACAGACTGATTTTTCATCCTGTGGAAATATGTGAATACATGTATATGACTCAATCAGGCCAAGAAAACTTTTCTTATGACCCTGCATCAGTTCCCAAATTCTGAGCTATGATATTAACATAAAACATGTATATTTATAGTATGAGATTTTAGGAAAAAGAACCTCGTAAAGGGTTTTAAAGGGAATATCTTTCTGTACATTCCCCCTGTGTTTTATTTTTACGAGGTACCATCTGCCTCCAGATCAGAGAAAGCAGGTGCTTGGAATTTGGGCAGACCCTAGCAGCAGATTGCTCCTTCTGAGAGCCGAAGCCTTACTTTAGTTGTTTCAAATAAGGATAAAAATGGCCCAACTCTTGAAAGCGCTAAATTTCTGTTGTTGGTCACCATTAGGTAGATAGGTAACTGATTCCTTTTGCTTCAGTGTTGGGATATTATTTTTGGGGGATAAGGCATAGACAAATAATCCCTTTGTAATGAAATGGAATTTTCAAAAATCTTTTGTGATTATTAGCAGGTGTGGATAGCGTATTAAGTTTTATGGGCAAATAACCAAAGCTCATCTTGGAATGAAGTTAGTTGTTTAACAGATACTAATTTTGATTTATGGCCTGTTTTTATAATTTCTGAATCATTGCTTCTCATTCAAGGGTCACAAAGTTAATTCCTAATGACTTTATAGGGTAAAAGTCTTTGCAACCCAAAGACTTGGCTCCAACTGAGCCAGTCTTTTTCAATTATGTCAATTAAAGTGGCTAGTTGGTATCAACCTACTCATAATGATGCTTGCTAATCACCCAAGACAGGTAACTAGATTAGATCAACTTTGGTGGTTTCATAGTAGTCTTATAATGTGAAACAGGCTCCTGGAAAACTTATTAACTTTACAAACTAAGCATCATAACTTGACCATTCAAATTCGGTGCCTAAAAACTCCAAACTGGCTTCATACAACATTTTAAAGAATAATATACTGTAAGCCTATATTGCTTCAGAAAATCAGTGCTATGGGAAAACAGGAGCAACAGCTAATACAGAGGGATATTTATATTTGATACCAAAACAAACAAAGCAGAAACCCTAGCATTTTACCATTGTTTGAAATCAATTATTTCTTTCCCTCAAACCAAACATGTAGAATTCTCTGGCTGGCCCTTAGTTATTTACACAATGATTGTTTAAGCCATAATGTGAAGAAAAGATAGAAGACTGTGTCAGACCTAGAAGGGTCCCTGGCGATCAGCTGGTACCCCTCCCCCCGCATCTGAAGGGGAGGAAACTGAAGCACAGAGAGGGAAAGTGACCTGGGGGAGGCCATTAGCTCAGGTTGAACACCACCCTCTGACCTCACGGTGGAGCTTTCTCACCCACCACGTTTCCCCACAAAGTCCTTTTCCACAGTGGGCTTATCAGACCTGAAAGACTGCCCGAGAATTTCTTTCTCTGGCAACATATATTATTTGTATGGTCTACCTTTTATTAATGGACACTCCCCACATGTTTTTTGCTGTAACTAATTTTGTGTCAGAATAGTTGCTTTGCCCATTTTAAAGAGGAAAATGGCTGGGTAAGCAGATGGGCCATCAGGCCTTATTAGGGTGAATCGTGTTCTTGTCAAAACCTGTCAGAAAGTCAGGAAAAGAACAATGGAGTCCCGAAGAACTCTTTCATCACAAAGGGAGATAGTGCAGTGGCCCTCAATTCCTTCCCCCTTGGAGTTGTTCCAGCCTCAGTCCCCTTCCTCTGGTGTTGGCTAATGTGAAATTGATACACATGTATCATTCATTAATCCTTTCATCTAGTAGACATTTATTAAGTATCGCTTATTAGACACCTTGCTAAGCCATAGACCTAAATGTTAAAGATATACTCCTGATGGCTCGCAGATCTCCTGAAGCTAGAAACAAAGGGCATTTCAAGAACTAAAGCTGTAGGGATGCGTTCTTGGCCGTAACTGTGAAGATGAGGCTGAGGGCTCTCCAGCCGCATACAACAGTGCCATCTTGTGGGAAGTGCGCCATAGAGCCCTGCCAAGAAGCCTTGACCAAAGCTGCCGTAGAAACAATTGAATCTATATTTAAAAATCTTCTTAACGAAAAACTCTTCACCTGAAACAACTCATATCATTGTTCTTAATGGTATTTTTGGTATGTTCCAAAGGAAGTATCTTTTGGGGGGAAAATCAGTGGGCTTTTTTTAGTTGGAAATGGAAAGAATGCATTAATCAAGAGCAAAAGGAAAATCAGCTGCCTTTGGATGGAGTCATAGGTATTCGTGGAATTTTCCTCTGGAAATACTGAATCTTTGTCCATTTCTGGAGAACCTCCATGAAGATTCACAGAGACTCAAATATTAAGCATAATGTGTTGAAGCAGATCAGAAGAATTTGTTTTCTATATGTTTCTCCCTCTCTTTCTCCCTTCTCCTTCCCCCTCCTCTCTCCCTGTCTAGTTTCTAATCAGTAGAAACAAAATAAAATGTGATCTATTAACCACAAGTTATAAGACAATGTTGATTCTAAAAAATGCAGGGTCTCTTTCTGAGAAAAGATTTAAATTATAACTGTTCAATAACCAAAAACAACCCAAAAAACCTGGTAAAGAGGTAAAGACTCGGCACCAAGCCTTCTACATCCCAGGTATTCAGTAAATATTAACTATTATTAAAACATCAAAGAAACAAAGAAAAAAATCAAAGTGGAAAGGAACCATTGTTCATAGACAGCAAGTTAGAAAGAAATTGTTAATATATTGTAGTGGTCAAAGTATCTGATTCTCTTGGGGAAATTTGAGGTAAATGGTAATAAGAATTGAGGAGGCAGAAAATTTTCAGTGATACTCACCCCTGGCTGGACATTAGAATCACCTGGGATATGATTCTTTTAAATAATATGTTGCTCTTTAAAATCTTAAGGCCCAGGCTACACCCAAGATCAATTTAAAAAGAACCCCTTACAGGTACCCAGGCATCAGTTGTTGTTTTTAATTCCCCAAGTGATTCTCCAGAGAAGATGGAGAATTACTGTTTTCAACCAAAGTTTTTCAACTGGCTGACCATTATTATCCTGAAGAACTAAAAATTACCTGAACTAAAAGAACTAAAAACTTCCCAAGTAGTTCTCAAGTCTGGTCCACAGACCAGCAGCAACACTGTCACCTGGGGACCTGCTAGAAAATTCAAATACAAATAGTTGCATACCATCCCAGTCCCCCAAAATCAGGAACTGCCAGGGTAGAGCCCAATTATCTATCTATCTGTCTGTCTATCTGTCTGCCTATCTATCTAATCTGTTTTTATTGAGACAGAGTCTCACCTTAGTGCCCAGGCTGGAGTGCAGTGGCACAATTTTGGCTCACTGCAACCTTCGTCTCCTGGGTTCAAGCAATTCTCCAACCTCAGTCTCCCAAGTAGCTGGTATTACAGGCACCTGCCAGCACACCGGTTAATTTTTATATTTTTATAGAGATGGAGTTTCACCATGTTGGCCATGCTGGTCTTGTACTCCTGACTCAGGTGATCTACCTGCCTTGGCCTCCCAAAGTGTTAGGATTACAGGCATGAGTCACCACATCTGGCCCAATAATCTATTCTAATGAGCCCTCCAGGTAGTTTCAATGCAGTTTATTTAAGAACACTGACCTACCCCAAATCAATTAGATTTACTCTAGGTGTAGGTCCTGTGTTTCATTTTTAAAGTTCCACAGGTGATTTCTTTTTAATTCAGTGACTGTTAAGAACCACTGTCTTAGTTCTTTTAACTCCATACCAATTACAATCTTGAAAGTAAATAGGAAGGTAGAAAAACAGGTGGATTGGTCAGAGGATGGTGCTATAGAGCTGTAGTGGAATGGAAGTAAATTAATAGATCTATAGCCCGTGCTGGCTAGGCTACAGATTCATATTCTGCCTCACGTCTTTGTTTTTTTCTTTTAGAACTGGGTAGTAAGTGGACTTTTTTTAGTCATGAAATTCTAGCTGTGTGGCCCAGGAAAGCCATTTAACTTGGTTTTATTCCTGAGATTTTTAATCTGTAAAAGAAGGCTACTTCTGCAAGTCTAAAATCCTTCGGAATTCCTCCCAGCACAGTGGTGAAGCCGTTGGTGCCATGTTATCTTTATGAGCCACATAGTTATGTCATCTGAATTAAGCCATCCTTATTCTGTTACCCATTTTCATTGCTGAGTGATAAGGGGAAGGAGAGGAGAAAGGAGGGGAGGGGAAGAGAAGGAAAGGAAGACGAAAGAAGTAAAACCTAGCTAAAGTATAGCTGATCATACCTGAAACACCTGTCAGGATATATTAAACTGAAGCCATGGACTCATTATTTTAATATATATCCAATTTCTGTTAGGAAACAGTACTTTATTTCTACCCTAAAAGCTGAAATGTGATGTTTAGCTAACTGCTTTCAAATTTGGATATCCATGGAAATGCAGGCCCAGGAATGAATTGAAGTCATTTTTAAGATCGCTTGTATTTTTATTATTATTTTAGCAGTGTGTTTGAACATGCAATAAATTGACATACTTAAAGCAAGCAATTTGATAACTTTTAGTACATGATGCAGCAGTGAAACCATCACCACAATGAAGATAGTAAACCTGTCCCTCATCCTCACGGTGCTCATGCCCCTTTGTGATCCCAACCTGCCACCCTCCCCACAGCCTCACCTTCCCCCAGGCAACCATTTATGTGCTTTCTGAGACTCTAGGCCCATTTGCAATTTTAAGAATAAATGCAAAATCTATAAAAATGGAATCATAGAGTATATGCTTTTTTGTATGTGAATTCTTTCCCTTAGCATAACCTGAGTCATTTGTGTTGTTATGTTTATTAGTAGTTCATTCCCAGTGGTGGCTCATATCTGTAATCCCAGCACTTTGGGAGGTGGAGGTGAAAGGATCACCTGAACCCAGGTTTGAAACCAGCCTGGGCAACATAGTGAGACTTCCGTCTCCACAAAATATTAGTCGGGCATGGTGGTGCATGCCTGTGGTTCTAGCTACTTGAGAGGCTGAGGAAGGAGGATGGCTTGAGCCTGGGAGGTCAGGGCTGCAGTAAGTCACGTTTGTACCATTGCACTCCAGCCCAGGCAGCTGAGCAAGACTCTGTCTCAAAAAAAAAAAAAAAAAAAGAAGTTCATTCCTTTTTATACGAAGTATATTCTATTGCATGGCTATACTAGAATTTGTTTATATACTCGTTGATAAATATTCAGGATGCTTCCAGTTTAGGGCTATTACAAATAAAACTACAGTAGTCTCCTGGTATACCTGGGGGATTGGTTCTGTGGCTATCCAAGGGTACCAAAATTTGCTTCAAGTCCTGCAGTTTGTCTGTGGAAACTGCCTATAGAAAAAGTTGGGGTTTGCATCTGGCAAACACTGTATTTTTTTTTTTTTTTTTTTTGGGACGGAGTTTCGCTCTTGTTACCCAGGCTGGAGCGCAATGGCGCGATCTCGGCTCACCGCAACCTCCGCCTCCTGGGTTCAGGCAATTCTCCTGCCTCAGCCTCCTGAGTAGCTGGGATTACAGGCACGCGTCACCATGCCCAGCTAATTTTTTGTATTTTTAGTAGAGATGGGGTTTCACCGTGTTGACCAGGTTGGTCTCGATCTCTTGACCTCATGATCCACCCCCCTCGGCCTCCCAAAGTGCTGGGATTACAGGCGTGAGCCACCGCGCCTGGCTGCAAACACTGTATTTTTTATCTGCTTGGTTGAAAAAAAAATGCACATATCAGTGGGCCCATGCAGTTCAAACCTGTATTGTTCAAAGGTCAGCTGGTACTATGAACGTTTGTGTATAAGTATTTGTATGAACATAGGGTTTCTTTTCCCTTGGGTAAATACCTAGGAGTGAAATGACTGAATAAAATAGCAAGTGTATGGTAACTTTGTAAGAAACTGTCTTGTCAAGCTGTGTGCCATTTTATATTTTACAGTCTTACCAGCAGTATGAGAGAGCTCCAGCTCCTCTACATCCCTGTCAGATACATGACATGTATTTTCATGGTCAGTCTTAACTTTAGCTATTCTAAGAGATATGTGGTGATGTCTCATGATGGTTTTATTTACTTAATGACAAATGATGTTGGACATTTTTTGATGTGCCTATCCGCCATTTCTATCTCTTTTTTTGTGAAGTATCTGGTCAAATCTCTTACCTATTTTTAGGGTTTTTATAAAATTGAGTTTTTTGAGTGCTTTATGTATTCTTTATCAGATACATGCTTTGCAATTTTTTTTCCAAGATGTCTTGACTTTTCATTTGTCTAACGGTGTCTTTCAAAGAGCAGTTTTTAAGTTTTGAATTTTAAAGTTCTTATCAATTGTTCTTTTATGGATGATGCTTTTGGTTCATATCTAGGAAATCTTTGCCTAATCCAAAGTCATAAAGATTTTCTCCTGTGTTTTCTTCTAGAAGTTTTGTTATCTTACTTTTTACATTTAGGTCTATGATCCATTTTTAGTTGATTTTGTATCTTGTATGAGGTATGGATTGAAGTTATGTTTATTTGTACTTGGATGACCAATTGCTTTCAGCACCATTTGCTGAAAAGACTATACATTCTGAATTTCATTGCCTTTACATCTTTGTCAGTTGTCCATGTGTTTGTAGGTCTATTTCTGGACTCTGTTATATTCTGTATATTTGCCTTTCCAAATTCTAATACTACGCTCTCTTGATTACTGTCACACAAATAAGGTGGTGATAGCCCTACAACTTTGATATATATATTTTAAAGTTGTTTTGGCTATTCTAGGTCCTTTGAATTTCATGAATTTTAGAATCAGCTTGCCAATGTATACCAAAAAACCTGCCAGATTTTATTGGAATTGTATTTTATCTACAAGTCAATTCAAGTCTTCCAATTCACAAACAAGGTCTATCTCTCCATTTACTTAGGTCATCTTTAATTTCCCTCAGGAATGTCTTATATTTTTCAGTATAGAGTTCTTATACATCTTTTAACATGTTTATCCTTAAGTATTTCATGTTTTGATACTATTATAGATGGTATTTTTAATTTCAATTTTCAGTTGTTTGTTGACAAAATATAGAAATACAATTGGTCTTATATGTTAATCTTATATTTTGGAACTTTGCTCAGTCCACTTAGTAGTTCTAGTAGCATTTTTGTAGATTCCATTGGATTTTCTACATGGATAATCATGTTGTATAAAAATAAAGTTTTTATTTGTCTTTTCTAATTTAGACATATTTTATTTCTTTTTCTTGCCTTATATTCTTGCCTGGAATTTCTTTATCAGGTTGAAGACATTTGCTTCTATTCCTAATGTTAACATTTTTTAAAAGATCAGGAATAGATGTTGGATTTCAGCAAATGCTTTTTCTGCATCTGCTGAGATAATCTTTTTCTGTTTGTTTTACTTTGTTATATGGTTTATTAAATTTATTAATTTTTTAACATTATGCCAACCTTTCACTTTTAGGATAAAACCTACTTGGTAATGATGTATCATTTTTTCAAACATCACTGGATTTAAAAAAAAATTTTTGCATCTATATTCTTCTTACAGCACTTAGAGCTTGTCATTATTTTATTTTTCCTGTTTTTCTTTTGAACAGAATGTAAGCTTCTTGAGTACAGGTGCTGGCAATACAACAGACGTTTTGTTTATTATTTCTATCCCCAACATCTAGCCCAGGCTGGCACATAGCAGAAGCCCAGTAGATATTTTGTTGTTGAAAGTAATGTCAAAAGATGAAGTTTGAGAAGTCCTGGGTCCTCATCATGAAAGGTCTCATGTGCCAAGCTTAGGAATTTGGAGTGCATCCTGGGGAACCTGGGGAACGACCCAAGATTTTTGAGTAAGGAGTGCCACTCTTGTGATGGGAAACAGATTAAAAGTGAGTTCGTCTGGTGACTGGGAGATCATTCTCCTAATTATTGAATAAATCCAGTGGAGAGAAGATGAAGGCTTCAACTAAAGCAGTGGCCACAGGATGGAGAAGAAAGAGCAATGAGTGCTATTTAGAAGGAAGGATGGATACCACATGAGGGACTGCATATGAAGGGGTGGAGAGGAGGATGTTAATGAACTGTTGATTAACTAGAAAACATAGGTGGAGGGGTGTGGGTGGGAAATAGGGAAGAGTTGGTTTGGAAGACTCTTGGGGTAGCCAAGCAGAGAGTCCCAGAAGGTGTCTGTGAGCATGTGGGTTTGTAGAGCTTGGCTCTGGAAGTATGGCTCTGGACCCTTCAGATAGAGGTGGTCATTGAGGCAGGTGAGTATTGAGAACTCATCTTCTATAGCACTCTGCACTCACCTCTGCCCTGGTGCTGACCACACCTTATATTCCTGGCCACCACCTCAGCTAGACTGTGGATACTCTGAGGACAGAGGCCAAGAATCCTTAGCTTCACCTCTGTGTCTGATCACTAGTGGGGGTTCCATAAATATTTGTGGAAGGTTTTGAATCATGGATCTGCCATTTACTGATTCTGACTAGATGCATTGCTTAATCGATGAGTATTTCAGTGTTCTCATCTGTAAAATGAAGAAAATGTTCACTCCATAAGTTTGTCATAAGTATTAGATGAGATAAAGAACATTTCGTATCTCACTAAGTGTTAGTTCCTTTCCATTCCTTATTGAATTGAATCTAAATATGTCATTTAGAGAAAAGCAACTATATATGAAATCTTTTTCTTTTTTTAAGATCCCAGTAAGGAAGATCTTGGGTCCCTATTGAGGCCTCATTTCTTCATGTTTTTAACATTTCCTTGGATTATTATTTATTTTGCATCTAGGTTTAAGTGCTGTACTTAAAACACCAAATGGGCAATTGTTCTTCACTCTGCTCTAGAGAGATGAAATCTATTATGAAAACTCAATATCAAAGTTGTTGGCCAAAGCAATTAAACATAAATCTGACAAAGCCACAGGTCAATATCACATTTTTCCTTTGAATCATTAGATTTAAAAACTGAAAAATAAGTGTTCTCTTTAATATCAAATCTAATAAGATTTGATATTAAAGACATGTAATGGGGGATTTCATTTTGAAAATCTGGTTTGGTTTGAATGCTAAGTAACCTGATTATTAGCCTGGCTTAGGAACTATGTTTTAGATATTTTCCCAGGTTTCTATTTTATCTCACCCAACCCTTTTTTTTTTTTTTTTTTTTTTTTAGCATATAGGTCCCTTTTCTAGTAATGTTAAAGACTATTGAGAAGGAATTTTAACTTTTGAGTCAGTAATTTTGGTTAGAAAAATGCTATATGAGTGGTTTCTTTTAAATTGCTGAGGGCAAAGAATGAAAACCTGTATGTGTGAGTGATATGGTTTAGATCTGTGTTCCCACCAAATCTCATGTCAAATTGTAATCCCCAGTGTTGGAGATGGAGCCTGGTGGAGGGTGATTGGATCATGGGGGCAGTTTCTCATGAATAATTTAGCACCATGGCCCTTGGTACCATCCTCACAATAGTGAGCAAGTTCTCATGAGATCTAGTTGTTTAAAAGTATGTAGCACTTCCCTCCTCTCACTTGCTCCTGCTCCTGCCATGTAAGACATGCTAGTTCCCTCTTTGCCTTCCACCATGATTATAAGTTTCCTGAGGCTTCCCCAGAAGCTGAGCAGATGCCCACATCATCCTTCCTGTACAGTCTATGGAACTGTGAGCCAATTAAATCTCTTTTCTTTCTAAATTACCCAGTTGCAGGCATTTCTTTATAGCAGTGAGAGAATCAACTAATATAGAAAATGGTACCGAGGAATAGAATCTTACTATAAAGATATCTGAAAATGTGGAAGCAGCTTTGGAACTAGGTAATGAGCAGAGGTTAGAAGGGTATGGAGGGCTCAGAAGAAGACAGGAAGATGAAGAAAGGTTTGAAACTCCCTAGAGAGGTGTTGAATCATTGTGATCTAAATGGTGATAATGATATGAACAGAGATGGCCAAGCTGAGAAGTTCTCAGATGGAAATGGGAACTTATTGGGAATGGGAATAAAGGTCACCTTTGTTATGTCTTAGCAAAGAGCTTGGCTGCATTGTGCTCTTGCCTTAGGGATCTGTGGATCTTTGAAACTGAGACTGATGATTTAGAATATCTAGTGGAAGAAATTTCTAAGGAGGAAACTATTCAAGATTGTGGCCTGTCTACTTCTGACAGCCAGTGCTCATATGTGTGAGCAAAGAAATGACCTGAAGTTGAAACTTATATTTAAAGGGGAAGCAGAGTGTAAAAGTTTGGAAAATGTGCAGCCTCGCCATGTGATAGAAAAGAAAAGTCCATTTTCTGGGAAGGAATTCAAGCAGGCTGTAGACATTTGCATAAGTGAAAAGGAGCCAAGTGCTGATCACCAAAACAGTAGGGGAAAGGTCTCAAAGGCATTTCAGAGAACTTCACAGCAAACCCTACCATCACAGGCCCAGAGGCCTAGGACGAATGAATGTTTTGTGGTCCAGGCCTAGGCCCCACTGCCCTGCACAGCAATGGGACACTGCTTCCTGTATCCCAGCTGCTCCAGCTCTAGCTGTGACTCAAATGGGCCCTAGTAAAGCTTGGGCTGCTGCTCCAGAGGGTGCAAGCCATAAGTCTTGGCAGCTTCCACATGATATTAGGCCTGTGGGTGCACAGAGTGCAAGAGTTGAGGCTTGGGAGCCTCCACCTAAATTTCAGAGGATGTATGGAAATGCCTGGGTTTCCAAGCAGAAGCCTGCTGCAAGGGTGGAGCCCTCAGGGAGAACCTCTACCTAGTGCAGTGTGGAGGGGAAATGTGGGGTTAGAGCCCCCACACAGAGTCCCCACTGGGGCACTGCCTAGTGGAGCTGTGAGATGAGAACCACCATCCTCTAGACCCTAGAATAGTAAACCCATAAGCAGCTTGCACCCTCAGCCTACAAAAGCTGCAGGCATTCAACACCAGCCCATGAAAACAGCTGTGGGGGCTGAACCACAGAAGCATACAGAAGCATACACAAAGCCACAGAAGCATAACTGCCCAAAGCTTTGGGAACTCACCCGTCATACCAGTGTGCCCTGGTTGTGAGATACGGAGTCAAAGGAGATTATTTTGGAGCCTTAAGATTTAATGACTTCCCTGCTGGCTTTCTGACTTCTGTGGAGCTTATAGCTCCTTTCTTTTGGCCAATTTTTCCTTTTTGGAGTGGGAATGTTTACCCAGTGCTTGTATCCTCATTGAATCTTAGAGGTAACTTACTTGTTTTTGATTTTACAAGCTCATAGGCAGAAGGGACTAGCCTTGCCTCATATGGGACTTTAGACTGGACATTTGAATAAATGCTGAAATGAGCTGAGACTTTGGGGAACTCTAGGAAGGCATGATTATAGTTTGCAACATGAGAAGGATGTGAAATTTTGGGGTAAGAGGCATAATGTTATAGTTTGTATCTGTTTCCCCGCCAAATCTCATGTTGAATTGTAATCCCCAATGCTGGAGGTGGGGCCTGATGAGAGGCGATTGGCTCATGGGGACAGATTTCTCGTGAATGGTTTAGCACCATCCTCCTGGTCTCACAATAGTGAATGAGTTCTCCTAAGATCTGGTCATATAAAAGTATGTAACACCTTTCTGTACTCTATCTCTTGCTCCTTCTTTGACCATGTGAAGTGCTACTGCCTCTTTGCCTTCTACCATGATTCTAACTGTGCTTGCTAAGGCCTCCCCAGAAGCCAAGTAGATGCTGGCATCATGCTTCCTGTACAGCCTGCAGAACTGTGAGCCAGTTAAATCTCTTTCCTTTATATATTGCCCAGTCTCAGGTATTTCTTTAGAGCAATGCAAGAGCAGACTAATACAGGGAGTATCCATTTTCTAGCCAATAATAACCAACTTTAGTTGCTAAACTAATAATTTAACATTTTGCTATCAAGGAGATATTGAAATTGTGGTTATTGTAAACTTATGTGGAATGTTAAGAAGGCTTGCATAGTGGAAAAGGAACCAAAGGTTGAGAAACCTGGGTTTGAGGTTTGGTGCTAACTCACTTTGTCACTTCTGGCAAGACCATAATTTTGTAGGGCTTTAGTTTTCTCATGTGAAAAATGAGTTTGGACTAAGTTTTCTGCTTGCTTTAAGACTCCTGTGATTCTAATTCTGTAAATATGAAATGAATAATGCTTTAATTTGCCTAATTATGGGGGTGGGGGGTGTTAAGTGAATTCATTCTCCCCAAATGAATGAATCTAGTTTACAGCTTTATTGTAAGTTTCCTGAGGCATGCACAGGTACACAGGGTACTACGCAACTGACTGAAGAAAGTTCAGATTGACATAGACTGTAGGTGAGTGATGACCACAGGCTTTGTAATGGGATTCCCACCCAGCTTGTTTTAAATGATGATTCAAAGCACATTCTAAATGAGAAGCTTTTCAGGAAAGTATTGAGGGGTAGTGGTGCAGCCTGTCATCTGGATTTCTGTCTCCACTCTGCCACTTAACCGTAGCTGATGACCAAAACAATGGAGGAAAGGTCTCAAAGAGTCTCTGCAGCCCTTCCACACCTGTAAGACACAGGAGACTGATTTCACAACCAGGGCTATGGCTGATTTCCAGGGAAGCTTTACTGAGACAGAGGATGTTACACTGATTCCCTTATGTCTTTAGAACTTTCTATGAGGGTGTAAAAGTCACAAACATTTTGTAAATTTAAAACAAAGAATATCTAATGTGTGGAGGCAGAAATACAAACAAACAGAAGCTATGATAAAGGTGTGGACAGTGGGGGCTCAAGGAAGAACATGACCCAGTTCTACATGGAGTGGCAGAGTAGGGCTGGGGACAGCATTCTGTCATCACCAATTGTTTAGAGAAGTTCCTTGAGTTGAGTTTTGAAAGATGAGTAGATTTTGATTGATACAAAATCAATCAAAAAATTGATGACTTCTTTGGATTTTCTGATGGGTTTTTTACTCTACATAGATAGAAAGAAAAGGTCCAAGACTGTATTTTCATAATCTCTCCCAGCCTCTTACAGCCCACTACCCTGAGTCTCCATATCAGACCCTGTCTACCACTGCTGCTGTCAAATTTAACTTTAACTACATATCTGAGAGCTCTCCATTACCTTAAGAATACAACCAAAAATACACTGATTTACTTTATTTCATTTACATGTCCTTTTAGGTTATATGGTGCTTTTAATAGAGCTAATGAGAGATGAGTAATTATCTTTCATTTAAAATCTACTTAATGTTTTCATATAGATAAATGTTCTATTTAGTATGTATTACAGGTGGCTGTTTTAATGATTCATATTGCTATTTAAAATTAATTAATTTTAAAAACACAAGCCAAGATTATTTTTAGGCTATAGTCTCTGTCAGTGCTCAGAAATTTATACGTTTTTCAAAGATATTAATAGCTATTTATATAGTTAATTTGGCAATGACTTATTAAAGAAATATATTTCCGTTCTTGGGTCATCCTGAAAGCACTGATTTTAATTACAGCATTAACCTTCAGACACATTTTCCTCTCATTTATAATTAATAATTATACAGTACAGTAAAATCTATAATCTTAGGAGCAAAGCCAAGTAAAATAAAAATGAAATGCTATCACTTTACTTAAAAAATCTACCTAAGTCAGAAGCCTTGTTAGTTTGAGACAGGGGGATTGTGCCAAGGGGCAGGTGCTGTCTCCTGTCTGTACTTATAGCACTTATTGAAAGTAAGTGTTCTAGTTGGGCATGGTGGCTCATGCTTGTAATCCCAGTACTTCGGGAGGCCAAGCAGGACAGATTACCTGAGGTCAGGAGTTGGAGACCAGCCTGGCCAACATGGTGAAACCCCGTCTCTACCAAAAATACAAACATTAACAGGGCATGGTGGTGTGTGCCTGGTCCTAGCTACTCAGGAAGCTAAGGCAGGGAATTGCTTGAACCTGGGAGGCAGAGGCTGCAGTTAGCTAAGATTGCGACCACTGCACTCCAGCCTGGGTGACAAAGAGAGATTCCATCTCAAAAAAAAGAAAAGCAAAAAGAAAATAAGTGTTCCTTACTTTCAATGAGATTTTTGTTGTTTTTGTTAGAATAAAACATGTTAGACATGTTTTATTTCATGTCTAAGGATGAAATTACTGACAAGACCACCTCCTAATTTAGGGATATACAAATATAGATATCAAACTGCATTAACATTCAGAATGTTTTCAAGTACTTTCACGTAGTACACAAATGTTATTCTGTAATAAATGTCTTTCAAAATAGGTTCAGGCCACCTAGAAAAAAATTAAAAGAAACATTTTTTATTTAGAGTATTTATATCATCTGTGCTTTCTAATGACAGACCCCAGGCGCAGGCATTTAAAAAAATGTGGATAAAATCTAAAGATACATGTTTATCTTGTCATGTAACTGAGCCTCGGTTTAGTCTTTCATAAACTGGGGATCAAAATATCCATCTTAAAGGGTTGTCATGAGGATTAAATGAGCTCGTGAGTGCAAAGCCATCATTTTAGTATGTGACACATAGCAAGGGCCTAAGAAATTGTAAATATTACTTATTACTATTTTATTTTTTAGAACTGAATGTACTTAGTCCAATTTTTTTTCTAGAGAAAGTTTTTGCCTGATCACCTGCTACCTTTCCTGCTTCCCTCATGGTTAACTAATACCTGATGTTCCCTCTTAGTCTTTGGTAAAATTGTGAATTTGACAAAGGTAGAGTTAGTCTCCCTTTCTACCACATCTCATCCCTCGCCTAGCTCTGCCCCGATAGATCTCATCCAGCACCCCCAGCTGGTCATGGCCAGCTTCCACCACATCCCTCCAGTGGTGCGGCAGATATTGATTTAAGTGGCTCCGTTAAGGCTGTTCACAGTAGGCTAAACGAACAGGGCTAAGACTCCTGAGATCTTGGTCCTTAACCAGTTCGTTCATTACCTGTCTTTGACTGAGTTAAAGCACTGCTCTTAGACTCCAGACCCAGCATCTGTGGGGTGTTTTTGTGCAGATCAAATTATAATTAAATACAGACACTTTGGGGATAGGCTGTACAGACAGTAGTTGTTGTGAAACCTACTCATCTTTCAAAACTCAAAGAATGCTGTCCTGATCCCCACTCTCCCATCCCAGGTGGAACTGGGTCATACTGTATCACAGCTTCTGTTTGTTTGCACTTCTGCCTCCACACATTAGATATTCTTTGTTTTAGATTTACAAAACTTTTCTGACTTTTACACCCTAGAACACACAGAACCAACTGTGAGTCATATTTCAAAATTTATTATGTGTCATGTTCTGTTATGTTTCCAATAATCTCAAATTGTTCTTTTTTCCTGCAAAAAGTTAAAACATTGAGGAGATGTAATAATTTCAGGACTGGGCCCAAGACCATGTTCTCTGAAGCTCTGAATACCCACTGCCTAACACAGTATCTGATATTCAGCAGGGACTTAACAACACTTGAAAAAATAATTGAAAGAAAATTATTTAATAGAGGACTCAGGAAGATTAAAAACCTTCAAGAGGTAAATGAGTCTCTAAGGGTAAAGAGTCAGATGTCATGACAGTAGGTGAGGAAATAATTTCAGATCTGCTGGCATTCCACAGATCACACTGCATGACACGTTGAGTATTGTTTAAGGGCTTCTCCACACAACAAGGCATAAAACTTTTCAGTATAGTTACTGATGCCAATGTAGACAAGAACTCTAAAAAGCACCCTTTGTCATCATTGTTCTACGATTGCAAGTCTCCTCTTTAAAAGAGCAAAGAAAAATTGTTGCTGTTAGAAAATTCTTTCTTTGCTACACAGTCATCCCTCTGTGCATTTGGGGGATTGGTTCCAGAACCCCCACACATAGCAAAATATGAGTATACTCAAAAACCACCAACCCATGTTTACAAAAAGTCAGCCCCTCCATATACATGGGTTTCAAATCCCATGAATACTGTATTTTCTATTTGTGTTTGGCTGAAAAAAATCCACATATAAGTGGACCTCCGCAATTTAAAGTGGTGTTGTTCAAGGGTCAACTATAGTGAACTTTGGTTTGTTATGACTTTTGTTACCATGAATTTATCCTATATATGAATTCAAATGAATCAAGCTCTTCCTGTGACTCCTGCCCCCATTAGTCCTATATTAAATAACACGGGTTCCAATCTTCTTTAAATTTTCATGCTCTGGCTTCATAATAAAGCTTTATAGTTGGTTTTTATCATTTGTATCACCCTGGGGAGGGAGAGAGAATTGGATGTTCATTTTGCACATTATTTTAACCTCGGCTAATGGAAACTTTAACTTCCTGTGCAGGTCAGCAATTTAAAGTTGGATTGTCTATAGAAATATTTCATTGTGGTTCATCCTAGAGGCTCTAAACTAGGAAAGGAATTGACTGGGCGGTGGGGCGGGGGTGGGGGAGGTTCTCAGGTGAGGGTGTGTGAGGACCTGCTGCTGCTTCTCTGGAGGTTAAGGGGATTTATTACACTCACTCCTTAATGTTTCATGTGCAGAAAGAACTGTGTACATCCTAAATGTTAGTGGTGGAGGACGTCTTTGGCATGAAATATTCTCTTTTTTTGTTGCCAGTGAAGAAATAAAAGTTTTTGGTTGTTTCTTTTCTTTGCTTTCAAAGAGTAGACTGTGGGAACTGTTTTGAGAATCTTGTTTTCCACATCGTGATCTCTGATTAAATCTCATTCACCATAGATATGATTTATATATCACAAATTTCCTATCCCTCACATAAGAGATGCTTGTCTAGGCAGAGTATGTAGAAGTCTCACCCTAACCTCCCACGGATGTCAGCCTTCCCTCCAGGGCGCTCTCTCTCAGTGCTCTCTCTTCACCTCTGCCTAGTTTATCACACTTACCATGTGTTTCCTGGCATTTGGTTGAGTAGAATTCGATCTCCCTTATTAGCTAAGTGTCTCCACTGAGGAGTCATTGCTCGCTTGTGTGTCCTGTTCACAGGTAGGGTGTATTAAGGTGTATTACCAATAAGTGTGAAGTCTTCCAGTTTGCCTGATTCCTACTTTTTAAATTTAACACATAAGAATGAATTCAAGGTTATCCCTATAACAATGTCGCTCTCATTCCCTTGCATTGATTGCACTGGGAATAACCCTGAGGTGCCCATGGGAGTGTATTAGGAATAGGAATGTCATCTGTCATGTGTTGCATGGAAGAAGGAAAAAAACAGATTGAAAAGCACAGTATTGAAGAATAAATTCTTTGATTAAAATGTCTGTGTCTAACTCATTTTGTTACCCACACGGGGCCTAGCATTATGCCTCACACATAGTAGGGGCTCAATAAATGTTTCCAGAATGAGCTAATGAATGAAACCCAATAGGTAAACACATTCCAGGGACATTATTCTGAAGAAGAAAAAAAATACTGCATTTTGGGGTTATTTTAGCATCGTGTTTCAAAAAAGTGAATTTTCTTCTTGTAAAAGACTTCCTATAGGTAGAAATTGAGTCGCACATTGCTTACTGACAGCCCATACCACTGTCCAGACCTATTAGACACAAGGGTCACTTTCATAATCCACCATTGCAACATGCCTTATGTTTTTCTGCCTAGGTGGTTCTGGTAAATTGTCATCACAAGTTATTACCATTGAGTCTAACATATTCTGAAGGAATAGGTGGCTGATACTGTCATTTGAGGGCTAAGAAATATTTGTCTAGACATTTGATCCAATCTGTATTTTTATTTAATGTGTAATTGGCGAGAAAATAGCAAAGACAAATTTAAATGCTTGCATCTCTAACCTTGTCACAGTGTCTGAGCATTCATTCATCATCATTATCTTGGATTCCTGCAGCCAGCAGATTTCATAGGAAAGCAAGCACTGAAACAGATTAAAGCCAAGGGGCTGAAACGAAGACTGGTGTGCCTCACCTTGGCAACGGATGATGTTGATCCAGAGGGAAATGAAAGCATCTGGTACAATGGCAAGGTGAGTGCTGAGGACCTCACTGCCAGTGGCTGTGGCATCTTCTGCAACAGAAACTCGCCTTCTTCCTGTTTCCTCTTAAACCCTTTTGCTATTAATTATTTATTGGAGGGATGACACACTTTTGATTTCTGAGCTGACATTAAAAAATCAGAACGCAATTAACTGAAAGGAAAATGAAATGCTGCTAATTTCTGGAAAACATAAAATTCTATATACTGTTTTTAAAGAAAATAAACCCAAAGACTTGAAATACACTGGACAATGAGGACAGTATGATTTAGAGGATAAAATGATCTATTTGCTCGCCACATCCATGTGTGTAAATGCAAAAGGTGGATTTTATAACAAATTTGGCATTCTGATTTAGCTTTTATGGATTTTTCAGGAGACAATTAGCGTATTAGCAGGGAAAACATCCAAATGAAAGCATCTATGACAATAGAGGGTAGAACCTTAGAAAGTAAAGTGAAAAGTAGAAACCATTTGGTTCTTCAGGAAGAGTAAAATTACTTTCTCATTTTGGAATGTTACTTTTCATTCTTTCTATTTGTATTCAGTAAAACCAGGGTTAGTCAGATAACTTATCAATGGGACTTTATTTTCTCCATTTTTTCTAAGCTTTCTTCACTCAGTTATTTTCTCCATTTTTTTATTACTATTTGTAAAACCCAATTTGGCTCAAACTGGGTGTGGGTGTGTTTTGCCTGGTGTTAACAGGCATGTGTGGGATACACAGCTTAGACCAGAGGGAGAGAATGGGGCCTTCAAACCTCATCTAAACAGCTGTTCCACGATGAACGGGGGTCAGCTTGGTCATTACCCAAGACTCAAAGCTTCTGCGCGCGGGTTTTTTTCTTATTCACTGCAACCTACTTGATATTTGTTTACATTGTCTCCATCTCATCAGTAACACGCAGAGTGCTAGAAGTGAAGAAAGCCAGTGGTGTCAAATCACAGCCTTTGGGGCTAAAGCATGGGTCAGTTTGACATTGAGCTAACATCTACTGAGTTCTTCCTGTATACCAGATATCTTTCATGTGCTCTCCCATTTAACTTTACAGCATGCCTGCGAGATATGTATGAGCATTTCCATTTTAAAGATGAGGCTTTGAGGGGCTCAGAGAGATTAAGTAACTTGCTTGAGGTTACATGGCTAGTGATTGATAGAACTGATTTCCAACCCAGGTGTAGTTTCTGACATTGAATTTCTGGCCCTTTCTTCTAAGGCATGTGGAACACTTCAATTTGATCTCTTTTCTGTCTCTGCTGATGTCCCTTAAGAATTTAATTTTTTTGTAGTTTCTTAAGAATTTAATTTTTTTTTTTTTTTTTTTTTGAGACAGAGCCTTACTCTGTCACCCAGACTGGAGTGCAGTGGCGCGATCCTGGCTCACGGCAACCTCCACCTCCCGGGTTCCAGTGTTTCTCCTGCCTCAGTCTCCAGAGTAGATGGGACTACAGGCGCGTGCCACCACACCTGGCTAATTTTTGTATTATTAGTAGAGACGGGGTTTCTCCATGTTGGCCAGGCTAATCTTGAACTCCTGACCTCAGGTGATCCAACCACCTTGACCTCCCAAAGTGCGGGATTACAGGTGTGAGCCGTCACCCTCGGCCTTAAGAATTTAATTCTATGCCCACAGTTCTTGTGCATCTGAATATCAGGTGGATGATGTTAGAGTCTGTGAAGCCAAGTGACTTTTCTCAGATCTCAAGCACCCTCACCTTTCTGTCAGACTGGATAGGCTAACCTCCACTTCCTTCTTACATTGGGCCGAGTTTGCCCTTCTGTTTGAACGGTTCCTACCATTCTCCCTGTCTCTTCTTTCTCTTTTTGTTCTGTATCTCTTGTTCAGCCGTCTTTTCTTAATATATATTCTTTCACCAATTCATATTTGCCCACAATTCACATGCCTTCTACTTATAACCAGCTCTGCCATTAATTAACTATTTGACCTGATCCTGAGCTGATCTCTGGGCCTCAGTTTTCTCATCTGTAAAATGAAGCCATTAAATGAGGTAACATCTTCTTGTCATTACATTTCCCTCCACCTCATCTTTCCTTTGTTTTATAGTTTTCACTCTATTCCCATTCAGTTTTCTCGGTACTTCTTAATACAGTCTTCACTTACCCTTCCACCAACCTTCTGTTTTACTCAGTATGGAATGAAAGAGCTATGATGCTATAATATTCTGTATTCCCACATCTTCCACAGTCAACTGATTTTTAGCTACCTTAAATATGATGATACCAACATTAGTTTTAAAACCCTGAAAACCCAGGCTCCTTTGGGTTTTCAGCGTTTTAAAGCTTTTTTCCTTTGCCCTATGCATATACTGTATTTTACATGCTATATTGTGAATCTTTCCTTGCCATCTGCTTATAAAGCTGCTGATCCAGTTATAGGATTACATCTCTTGGATTTCCTAATATGAGTTTGCCTGCTCTTTGATGCTTAGCAGGGTCATCATTTTATCATGCAGATGGTCTTCTTTTTGATCCTTTTTCAGAGGCCCTCCTTGGAGCCTCTTTACTCTGGATTGATGTGAAATAATTTTTGCTTTTTATTTTCAGGCTTTGTCTTGACTTGTGTTGCTTTTGGCATTTAGTATTTTATTCTTGCAAGCGTTTCCAGTGCTGGAGATAGGGTACAAAATGTATTTGTTTACTGACTTTTTTTTTTTTTTTTTTTTTTTTTAGTGTCTACTATATGCCAGTGATATTCTAGGCACTGGGGATATAGCAGTGAACAAAACACTGGCCTCATGGAGTTTACATTCCAGGGGAGGGAGAGATAGATGATGGACAAAATAAATAAAGTATATTGCCTGTCAGATGGTCAAGGTCAAGTCCAACTGGGAACTGGGCAGTGCTGGAGAAAGGGATTATAACTTTAAATGAGGTTTATTTTTTTTTAAATAAAGGCATAAAGATGGTCCTGAGAAAGGCTTTCATTATATTGGGTGGCTAAGTTATAAAAGATGCTTAGCTTGGAAGAAACTTTTGAAGAAGAGATTTGTGGAGAGGTTTGGAAAGCTTAGAAGGTTTTCTTTTTTATTATTTGTAAACTAAAACACAGAGGGACAGTCAAAGAAAAACACAATCGATTATCAAACGTAAATTATATTAACTTCCTTCAAAGGCCATTTGCCATGTTATCTGCTGGAAATCAGTTAGAGACGTCTCATAATTTGAGAGAAGAATGAGAAAAGGCTAAAAATAAATGAGAATTATTCCCACTGGTAAAAAGAAGGTCAATGTTTGTTTTAACAAAGAATGACAATTTGCTAGGGAGAGGGTAGGGACAGGTTGTTCTCACAGTTCACTGAACTAAAAGACAGAATGGATCTAATTGAACCTGAAAGATTTTAGGTAGAACAATTTAAAATTTGTGCAAGGGAAAACATTTCCCTGGAGATTCAGTAATAAGGTAAAAGGAAAGGCCAGACTTCTGAAATACCCTGGGCTTCTAACCCCTGGATTAGAGAGAAATTAAAGTAGAAATGAAAGTAAATTTTAGCAGAAAGCAAAGCAAATTTTAAAAATAGCACTCATAAATAAGGACTCTATTTTTTTAGGTTACTAATGCAGAATGACTGCAAGAGAAATCACTGCTGGGATGCTGGGAGACGAGAAGGGCTGAGGAAATGGTGCATGTAGTCTTCTAAGAGGGATTGCAGGCTTTTGACCCACGATCAGGGGAATCAGGGGATCACACCCTGAGACTAGTGCAGGTCTCTTCCTGTTTTCTGAAGATGTTCAAGCAAACCAGGTTAACTCCCTCAGGGCTCCAAACCAAAATTTCTCTCTTACAGATGGGGAAATGAAACCAAGGTTACCAAGAAAATCTTTCAAAAAGCAATGATTAAGCTGGGTGTGGTGGCTTACACCTGTAATCCCAGCACTTTGGGAGGCTGAGGTGGGCAAATCACTTGAGGTCAGGAGTTAAAGACCAGCCTGGCCAACATGGTGAAACCCCGACTCTACTAAAAATACAAAAATCAGTGGGGCATGGTAGTGCACACCTGTAGTCCCAGCTACTCAGGAGGCTGAGGCAGGAGAATCGCTTGACCCAGGAAGGCAGAGGTTGCAGTGAGTCAAGATTGTGCCTCTGCACTCAAGCCGGGGCAGCCGATCCATGCTCCGAAAAAAAAAAAAAAAAACAATGATTAGGCACAGCCACAGAGCTGCTCCCAGGTCCACACAACTGAGGACTGAAGGGGATGCAGAAAGTGACCAAAGGCAGAATGAGAAAATTGAAGCAATGGCAGCCATTGGTGGTGAGGAATAATGTGTCATTGATGACTGTGCCAAAATATTTTGCATTGGAATTAGCGACGATATAAAGGACCCCAAATGGACACTTTGCTTGCAAGTGATGTGACCAAATGAGTACCCAGGTACAACTCCGCCTGTTTATCAGTTGAATGCTCATTGGCTTAAAGGACAAGAACTTGTCCATTTATTGGAGATCCTTGAGGAAATATATATGTGGCCACCCCATCTGGTTCAGCGAGAGTACCCTCTTTGTGTCCCTGGGATCCAGGCCAGGTTTATTTTCCTCCCAAAGTATTGAATAAGAAAATGACAGAATACTGGTGAAAGTATCTTTACCTGTAAGTGGAGAAAATAAGAGATGTTCCAATACAAAAATCTCAGATGACAGAACCAGGCTCACATGTAAAGAAGGAAACTGAAGAGGAGGATGTCGAATGTGAAGATGATCTCATTTTTGCAGGTCAGCCAGAAAGTTCGGTGAAAGCATTGCATTTTGATATCAGTGAAAATCAAACAGAAATAGAATTATCTCTGATTGATCATGGCATTCCCGTTACAGACTAAAGAAGTACTTTGCAGGCAGACTTGGCTCCAGTATTTTGTCCCAAACAGGTGAAAATGTTTCTTTCCAAATTGTATGAGAATAAGAAAACAGCTAGGACCCCCCACAACATCTGTGCCTACAGAATACATTGTGAGGATAAACAGACCTTCTTACAGGATTGTGAGGATAATGTGGAAATAGCAGCCGGTGGGCATTTTCATTTCATGGAGATTTTAAATGTGAAGAATATCATGGTGGTAGTGTCACGCTGGTATGGGGGGATTCTGTAGGTCCAGCTCACTTTAAACATAACTGTGCCAGAAACATACAAGTGGAGAAGAACAACACACATTCACCTGAAGAATCATCTAAGGCTTTGGAAGAAAACAAAAAGTGTTCATCACTGGGTAATGGATTAAGTGAAAATCTGGGAGTATCCACCTGCAGTTATGTGCCGAGGTGAAAATTCTTCCAATGTATTTGTTAGTGTAAATATTGTGCCTCGATTTCTGTTGCAAATTGGTGATTGTGAAATTTTCAAAAGCGATTTTCTGGTCTCTGCTTCTTTGTCTAATTCTCATAATATAAAGCAATAAACATGGACTGTCAGTGATCTCCTTCCACGCCAGAAAAAAAAAAGCAATGATTAAAACTCTAATCTCTCTGACCCTAATCCCTGCCTGTATCACTAAACTATGATCTAAAGGAGAAAAGCAATTTTAAAGCACGTATAATATCTTGGCAGTTAATAATCAGCCAGAGAGAAACTTTTACTAATGAATGTATTCACATTTGTTGTTTTTATTTTCAATCAACCAGTTTCCACAGTAAGTTTAGAAATTGTATGGAGAGCTTCTAATTTGGGGTTTCAAAGAGAGAATTAAAAACTGGGACTACAGAGATAGGAGTCTGCAATTAAAGTCATGAATATGTTAGCAAAATACTACAAAGTGCTGTAGTAAGATTGTTAATTGTAGCGTGCTCTTTGCTGAGGCAGCTGAATGATCACCAGTCTTGAGCTCCGGCTATGAGCAGTCCATTGTGCCAGACAGCAGGACTGTCAGGATTAGTGCAACGTTGTGTGGCCAGGAGAAGCCATTTTGAGCAGGGCTATATATCATGTTTTTCTTTTGTTGTCTTCCTTTTATTTTTGTTCCATGTAATGTTTTGATGACAGTTTTCTGTATTTCCTGCTTTTCCTTCTTTTTATTTCTTTTCTTTAGACCTGATTTCCAGTAACCTTATCTTCTAATCAAGCTTATTATATAGACTTTTTTTTTTTTTTTTTGAGACAGTCTCACTCTGTCACCCAGGCTGGAGTGCAGTGGCCAGATCTCGGCTCACTGCAGCCTCTGCCTCCAGGGTTCAAGCGTTTCTTCTGCCTCAGCCTCCTGAGTAGCTGGGATTACAGTCACACATCACTAAGCCCAACTAATTTTGGTATTTTAGTAGAGATGGGGTTTCAACATTTTGGGCAGGCTGGTCTTGAACTCCTGACCTCAAATGATCCAACCACCTAGGCCTCCCCAAGTGCTAGGATCACAGGCATGAGCCACCACTCCTGGCCTAAACTAAGTATTACTATTTTTAAAAAGAGAAATTTCAGAGTCATACAGATGTGTACCTTGAGAATTACTTTTCATAATTTGTAAACTTTCATTAATTTTCTCAAAATGTGATGTTTTCGTCCTGTGTCTCTGGTGTTGTCCCGCCAGACAGCATTTCATAAAACTTCTATTTTGCAAGCTGAATCTGTATTTTAGTGTTTTTTTCCACCCCTCTAGAGATAAGGAGCACAGAGCTGTGGCCGAGACACTGAGGACTGTTGGGTCTTGTTTTCCAGGTGGTTGGCAACACGACATCTGGAAGCTATAGCTACAGCATCCAGAAGAGTCTGGCTTTCGCATATGTCCCTATAGAACTAAGTGAAGTGGGACAACAAGTGGAAGTTGAACTATTAGGCAAAAATTACCCAGCAGTCATCATACAAGAGCCTTTGGTATTGACTGAACCAACCAGAAACCGGCTTCAGAAAAAAGGTGGAAAGGACAAAACTTAAAAAAGACCTTTAGCTGTCAACTGAATTTGAGTTGCTAATGACTGTCTTTGAAATTATTATAATTGGTTTCCAGGGGAGTCAAGGAAACCAGAAATTTATTTCAAAATCGTCAAAGCCTAGATTTAGAATCTTAAAGATACCTTTCTGTTAAGTGTTTTCTAAGCAAGACAGAATAATAGATAAATGATTTATATTGTTCTTTTAAATGAAGAAATTTGAAATGAATTTTTTTTATTACCCCACATTACCCAATCGGCAAAACATTTAGGTGTTTGCCAATACATACGATCATTACTATAACTGAGTTAAAGGACATTTTATAATTTTAGTAACAAATGCATGTGGTTCTTGATAGCCAAAAACAAATTAATAAATTATCTTTTACATAAAAACATATAAAATATCGCTGATGGATTTACTTCACTGAGAAACCTTTCCTTAGATGAATAAATAATCGTTTTAATTTTTCATGATATATCTGTGATGAAAATAGTAAAATTTAACATTGACATATAGCCAACATTTTAATTCAATTCTCTGAAATATTTATCATTTTCTTAATGACTTCCCTGAAAGGAGCTTTATAGGACATTATTATTGTCCTTTTAAAGGTTGTTTTAGAAGAGAAATTGCAAGAAAGAACAGAGTCTTCTAAAGGAAGCGGTACTTGTAAACTTTTAGAAATGAAGCTGAAACATAAATAGATTGTGCCAGTACAAACACAATTTGAATACTGAACACCTCTCTGTGGGAAAGGATTAATGCAAGTTGACATCACATGGTGCCATTCTGAATATCATTTCACAAAGCATTTGACAAAGCAGATCAAACACAAGCTTCAGAGCTGACAGATTGTCCTTAGCGCTAGGTACAGCAAGAAAAACAATCCATTTAGAAATTATTCTTTGATATACTTTTTGAAATCATCTGGGTGTAGTTGACTGAATAAATCAATTTTTTTGTAAAGGGTGTTTTATCATTTATAATTAATTTATACACACATACATTTGTTATACATTTATAGAACTTTTCCTAAGCATTAAAAAAAACCCAAATGTGAAGCATAAGATTGTGTAATTTGAATAAAGTTTAAAATGATTTCTTAACTCGTATGTTTTGAAAAGGTGCCAAATTTACATTTTAAATGTTTTATAACAGTAGTTACATATTAGAACTTTTCACAGGTTAATTTTTCTTTGGCATATCCTCTTAGATGAGAAAAGAAAGAAATCCCTTTGATGATAAACAAATTTCCTAATTATTGGGAATATTATCTAGGTTCTCTAGTCCAGTTCATGTTAGTGCTAGGAATTTGGAGTATCTTGCTTTTTTGGCTGGGAATTGGGATATCTGCTTCTTATTCTCTACCATTCTATAACCCCATGACCTTAGGATAGTTACATACCATCTCTGGGCTCCTCCTCTGTGAAATAGGTTTAGACTCTTTTTTGGATACTATAATATCAAGAAGCAATAATGAAAGTAAAAAATAGACCATTCAGATGAATGTTAAAATTTTAAAGAAATCTTACCCAGAGTATAAAAGAAGTTTACCCCGATTTCCTTATGAAGTTGCCCTCGTTCTCTCTTTTGTTGTATGTTAGGTGCTATTAGGTTTTGTAGGTTACCCCAGCACCTCGACTCATACCCAGCCAGTCGTCAGGTTTGGCACCAGCCAATTCATCCACTGGCTATGACCTTCAACACGACTTGGCCATGGAAGGATGAGACGAGTTAACCAGATTTCTTCCATGGGAATTTGGATTGTGAACCATCATAGGAAAAACTGATTAGTACTAAAAGCTGAAGCTGAAAAGATGGATAGAAATAGAAGCCATAAAGCCAAGAGGACAATGAGAGCTCCTGATAAGCAGGGAGACACAAAGAAACAGAATGAAAGACCAGTTCCCAAAGCTCTTGGCTCCTGATGGCCGGTTCTTGGGTGAGGACCTTGACTTAGAAGGGCCCAATTCAAAGCACAGCTTCTGAAAAGTGGAACATATGCGGAGAGAGGCCTCAAAGGAATGGGTCCAGGGCTAGTGTCAGCCATGAACAACAAACAGCCAGCATACTTGAAAACACTCTGGTGATGTGCAGAAGTCTGTGTCTACAGCTCAGAAAATCAGTCTCAAGAATGTTATGATGAATGATAGGCACTTTCTTCCCTTGAGTGAGGAAATCTTTTTGGAACTGCAAAAACAGTTCCTAGTCAACACATTATCAAAACATTTATGGGTGGTGTTATGTTGCTAATGTTGATATCCTAACTAATCTGTGTGTTTCTTCTTTTCTACTTATAAGGAAGAATGACAGAAAAAAACATTTTACAGTATACCAAGTGGGACATTATATAGCAGACAGATGAGATTCTGGAATTTTACTGAGAGGGTTTTGTGCATATTTTAATTGAACAAAAGGAAAGGTTGATATTAGGAAACACAGCAGTTGTGAAAAGAAGAAAGTTTTGGCTACACAAATAGCATTCTTTAGCTAAAGTCCCAGGAAAGCAGAACATGAAAAATCAAATTAATTATATATCCTTCTTCTGATGAATCTGCATGTAAAAATATAAATACCACCCTATTTTTTTTATGCTGCTGTCATTAATGAATTAGAATAGTAGTAGTATATTTAGTTTGTTTTCTGTTGCTATAACATTATGCCTGGGTCTGGGTAATTTATAAAGGAAAGAGGTTTATTTTAGCTCGTGGTTCTGGAGGCTGTGAAGTTCAAGACCTGGTGGTTGCATAGGGTGAGGGCCTCGTGCTGCATCATAGCATGGCAGAAAAGCAGAATTGGTGAGAGGGCATGCTTGCAAAAAAGAAAAGGGGGCTGAAATCCTGCAATAGTTAACCCATTCTTGAGAGAAAGACATTAATGAGAAAGGCCATGACTGAGATACCTCCCACTAGGCCCCACCACACAACACTGCCACATTAAGGAATGAAGCCTCCAAAAAATGAATGTTTGGGGAAAAATTCATAACATGTATGGAAAGCTGCATT
Organism: Sapajus apella; assembly: GCF_009761245.1. Lineage (NCBI taxonomy): Eukaryota > Metazoa > Chordata > Mammalia > Primates > Cebidae > Sapajus > Sapajus apella. The sequence continues at coordinate 61,149,043 of NW_022436941.1, forward strand.
ATGAATGATAAAAGGGTAACACATTATTTAGTTGTATTTTCTCCAGGAAAAGGTTTTAGAAATATTAGCATGCCATGAAGCACAGAGTTGGTGGGGTGATACAAAAGCTACTGGGCTAAAAATCACAAGACCTGTTTTTTCCAGGTCTGCCACCAACAAGCACAGTCTACATAACATCTACTTAAGCCTTTCCTGTATTTTAAGTTCCATAAGTAATTGCTTTCCTTAGTATTCATTCGTTTACACATGTTTGTTGAATACACACTATAGGCCAGGCACTGAAAGAGCAGTGGTGAACAAGACAGACATGGCCCTGCCTTCATGAAGTTTATAGACGACAGAGATCAAGCCTTTAACTAAAGAAACAGTGAGATGTTTAATTGCAAATCAGAATGTAATGAAGGCCAAGGTGAGAAGGAGGGGATGGCTAACAGTGTCAGAAGATAAAAAGATGTCTAGTAAGACTAAAGGCTGAAAAGTGTCCCTCAGGTGAAGCAGAGTGGTCATGAGTGCTACTGGCATGAACAATTTCAGGATACCAGTGAAGGCAAAAACCAAACTGCATTGAAAAATGAATAAGAAATAAGGGTTAGAAACAGGGAACAAGTGATCTTACTATCCAGGAGCAGTTTCCTGATAAGGTAGGTTATAATGGGCATCAGTTAGAAAGCATTTAGCTGCAAGTTAAAAAAAAATACCATTAACAGTAATTTAAGCATGATTTATTTTATGAATTCACATAACAAGAAGTCTGGTGGTAGGCTCCATAACATCATTAAGTATCTCAGTTCTTTTTTATCTACCCTACCAAATCTTCCCGCCCCCCAATTTTAATCTCATATATACATGTATATGATTAAACTGGCTTTAAATGAGCACATTTTTATTGCCCATGCTTTAGCAAACATTGTATTCAAAAGTAAGTTAATTTGGAGAACTCTCAGTTACACCAAAAGGCCTCCAACACTCAGATTCAGCTACATGCATTCATTTTGGGAGTTCTTAACTGCTGGAATCATTCAGACTCACTACCTTCTTTGCCTAACTTTTAGAAATTAACAGTAATATTGGAGATTATTCCATATCATCCTTTTGTCATACGATGTAACTATTTTTATTTTTTTAATGTAAGTGCTCACATTGGTTTTAAATACTTATGCGTGGTTGGAAGGAGTTGGCTTGGAGCTGATGCTTAAGAAATGGGTATACAATGGGGGCTGGGCACAGTGGCTCACACCTGTAATCCCAGCACTTTGGGAGGCTGAGGCAGGTGGATCGCTTGAGCCAGGAGTTTTGAGAACAGCCTAGGTAACATAGTGAAACCCCCGTCTCTATTAAACAAAAAATTTAAAAAGAAATGGGTATACAATATAAAATGTCCCATACAGAAAAAGACAGATGCAATTCAGTAGTATATTTTGATTATTGTGCCAACTCTAAAACTCAGGCTGTTTAAAAGGTAAGGAAAGGAAAGAAGCAATAGGATAAAAGGTCACACCAACATCCTGTTTCTTTATCTGACTGGTGGTTACATGGTGGTTACTGTGATGATTCCTTGACCTATGTACACTTTCATGCAATTGTCTTATGCACAAAAAGTGCTATGCCAGAATATTTTTATAAGAATGGCACTATTTTCCACTATCTTCTCTCTCTAGTTAGTTTTAAGGAAGTAGGAGGTGATAAGCAATGGGTGGGATGAAGGGGTCAAGGGAGTTTCAGTTTGAATTGGCCATATGGCTCTTATTCAGACTATCAATTTCATAAATTTGGAGAATTTCAGAACTAAAATAAATCTTTCTTTTTCTTTTCTTTCTCTGACCCTTTTCCTCCCAATGTATACACGTACACTAACTCGGAGAACAAATCAACAATAAATTGAAGATACTTCTTACAAAGAATTTGTTTGTTTGTTTGTTTGTTTGTTTTGAGGCAGAGTCTCACTCTGTTGCCCAGGCTGGAGTGCAGTGGCGCAATCTTGGCTCATGCAACCTCTGTTATCTAGGTTCGAGCAATTCTCCTGCCTCAGCCTCCCGAGTAGCTGGGTTTACAGGTGCATGCTGCCACGCCAGGCTTACTTTTGTATTTTCAGTAGGGATGGGTTTCACTATGTTGGCTAGGCTGCCCTCAAACTCCTGAACTCAGGTGATCCATCCACCTTGCTTCCCAAAATGCTAGGATTACAGGTGTGAGCCACCATACCCAGCCAGAGAATTACCTTTCTATATGCTTAGAATCTTGATGGTTCTTAATGCATTGACAGTAGTTAGCACTAATGCATAACTTATATTCATTAGCTAAAAGAAGGATAAAAGGACCTCAAAAACATCTTTAAAAGTTTGGTTTATCACTTTAAAGGCCTTTAAGAAGACTCGCCTCCTCACTTAGATATGGTTGTAACAAATCCATTCCTACCTTGTTTCTAAAACTAAATAGATCATAAAAATAATTTAATAGCTGGCATTTCAACAAAGTTTAGTCTTCTTTCTGATGCTCAAGTCTATCTCCTTCTGGACAGTTCAGGGTGGTAATGAAGCAATAAGTAACAACAACCACAGTTTGCCACATGTAGCTCGTGAACTTCAGGTTTTCTCTCTGAAGAAAGACCTATTACCATGCTTATCTCTCCAGCTAGGAAGCTCTGGTTATTCTACTGCAATAGTTAATCATTTAGAGATAAAGTATTTTAAATTGCTTAGTCTTTGTATGTAATATTTGTCATATTCAAAGGCATTGCAACAAAAACAGGAGAAGCACCAAGATGCAGGAATCATGACCTCTGTAGCTGACAACCAGTCAGCAGAAGCCAAGAACGTTGCAAACCGCAGCTATCAAGAGGCAGGGCGTTAGCATTCATGTGATTCTCTTAGTGGATGGCCTGCAGGCTTTATTGGGGAAGACTTATTCTTGGCTCTCTGTTCTCAATTATAATGAACTTTACTTTTCGTCAACTAGGTTGCTACCATTATTATTATTTGAAATAGATGATATATGTACAGAGTTTAACATTTAGAAGGTATAAAAGTGTATATGGTGAAAAGTTAGTCTCTTTCCCATCCCTGTCCCCAGTTGACCAGTCTATCCAGAGACAACCAATGTTACAATTTCTTCCATAGATTCTTGAAATACTCTATAAATATGCATGCACCTCTCTCTCTCTCTCTCCCCCTATATATATATATATATATATGCATATATATATGTATATGTTTAAGCAAATGAGAGCATACCAACCATACTGCCATTTGCCTAACTTTTAGAAATTAAACAATATGTTGGAGACTATCTATATCAGCCTTTTTAATGATTAGTATTCCATAATTAATTTAACCAGACCCTGTTTTTGACCTTTTTCTATTACAAACAAGGCTAAAATGAATATCTTATATATTATATTTCTCACATTGAGTATCTCTATAGGATAAATTCCTAGACTGGGATTGCTGAATTAAAGTGGATGTGCATTTTGATAGATATGCAAAGTTGTTCTCCTTAGAGGTTATACCAAATTTCACTTCTCTGACAAATGTATAAGAGGGCTTGTTTCTTTATGCTCTCACCAAAGCATTGAATTATCACTAGTATCCGTGGCATATTATTAGTATTTCTATTTAAGTTTCTCTTTTTGAGTAAGATTCAGCATCTATTCATATATTTAATGGCCACTTGTATTTCCTTTTCTGTAAACAATTATGTTCCTATACTTTGCCCATTTAAGAATTGGTTTGTTGGTCTTTTTCTTATTGACTTTAGGAGTTATAAGAGATTTTCACTATGGATTAAATAGGTTTTGTGAGGGTTAGAATGCAAGCCAGGTTGTTATGTACATTATTTCTATGTAAAAAATATGTTCCTAGTTCAAAGCACCCCACTTGCCAAACAATGAACTTTTATCCCACTTGTGAATTGGGAGCTGCGTTTATTTCTGTCCCAACTTTTGCACCTTCTAACGGATTGAAATTATTTTTACTGATATATCTATGTACTGGGAAAACCCTAAAGAAACTAATGATTAACTCAAACAATAGAAGAGTTCAGTAATTGGTAGGATACAAATTGGTAGACATAGTAGCCTTCACATCCACAAATAATAGCCAGTTAAAAGTTATAATGGTAGAGAAAGTCCCATTTAATAGCAAAATAGAAGATAAAATATTTAGAAATAAGTTTAAGAAAAGTACAAAACTGATACGAGGAAAACACTTCTAAAAGGTGCAAAAATTGACCTTAAATGGACAGGCACTCCTTATTCTTAGATATGACAACTGAGTATTATAAAGATTTTGGGGCCAGGTGTGGTGGCTGATGTCTGTAATCCCAGTACTTTGGGAGGCCAGGGCAGGAAGATCACTTATGCTCAGGACTTCGAGACCAGCCTGGGCAATATAGTGAGACCCTATCTCTACAGAAAAATTTTAAAAAGTAGCTGGGTGTTGTGGCTCACGCCTGCAGTCCCCAGCTCCTCAGAAGGCTGAGGTGGAAGGATCACTTGAGGCCAGGAGGTCAAGGCTACAATGAGCCATGATTGTATCACTGTACTCCAGCCTGAGCAACAGAGGGAGACACTGTCAAAAAAAAAAAAAAAAAAAAAAAAAGAAAAGAAAGAAAAAAACGAAGGAAGGGAGGAAAGGAGGAAGGGGGAAGGAAGGAAGGAAGGATGGAAGCAAGGAAGGAAGGAAGGAAGGGAGGGAGGGAGCAAGGAAAGGAAGGAAAAGAAAAAAACATGCAGGAATAGCTAGGAAAACACTAAAAGTGAAAAGCTATGAGGAGTCATTAGCCCTACCATACATGAAAACACATTGTAAAGCCTCTTAAAACTGAGACAGTCTGGCGTGATGAGTAAACAGTCAGGCAAGTAGAATCCAACTAACTGAAAACTTAGAAATAGACTCAAGCATATGTGGAAATTAAGCATACGATGAATGTGGCATCTCATATCATTGAGGCAAAAATGGAATTCCCTATGAATGGTGCTGAGACAACTGGCCAACCATTTGGAAAAAGAAAAGTAGACCCATATTCCACATTGCACACAAAAATAAATGCCCATGGATCAGGGATCTAAATGTAAAAATGCAACTATATAATCACTAGAAGAAAACATGGGTCAATTTTACTTTAACTTTGGTATAAGGATAGTTTCACTATGACTCAAAATCCAGATGTAATCATAGAATATATTGATAAAATTGTCTAACATTTAAAATAACTTTTGCATGTTAAAAACATCAATTTGACAACTGACAAACTGGAAGAAAATATTTGTGATAAATATCACAATTAAGGGGATAACCTGTGTAATATATAAATAATTTTTTAATTGAGTGGGAAAAGACCAAAAAGAAAAAAAATTGAAAACAACACAGACAGTTCACAAAAGCGTTGTTAAAAGAGCACTTCATCACATGAAAAAATGTTCAATTTTATTCTTAAGAGCAAAGCAAAGCCAAAATACTATACTGATGTATCATTTCTCATATAAGATTAGAAACAATTTAAAAGTATGGTACTTTTTAAAAAAGATTTAGTTTTTAAGAGCAGTTTTTGATTCACAGCAAAATTGAGAAGAAGGTACAGAGATTTCTCATATATCCCTTGTCCCCACACATGCTTACATTCCCCATTATCAACATCCCACAGCAGAGTGGTACATCTGTTACAACCGATGAACCTACATTGACATAATCATGTAAAGTTCCATTTACTTTTGGGTTTATTCTTGGTGTGGTACATTCTATGGGTTTGGATGAATGTATAATGACATGTATCCACCATTGTAGTATCATAAAGAGCAGCATCACTGGCCTAAAACAGGGATTCCAAACCCCCAGGCCACAGATGGTACTGTCCATTAGGATCTGGGCCACAGAGGACGTGAGCTGTAAGTGAGCGGAGCTTCGACTGTACTTACAGCTCCTCCCCATCACTTACATTACCGCCTGAACTCTGCCTCCTGTCAGGTCAGCAGTGGCATTAGATTCTCACAGGAGAGCAAACCCTATTGTCAATTGAGCATGCGAGGGATCTATCTAGGTTTCACGCTCCTTATGAGAATCTGATGCTTGACAATCTGTCACTGTCTCCCATCACCCTCAGATGGGATCATCTAGTTGCAGGAAAACAAACTCAGGGCTCCCAGTTTTTCTGCATTATGGTGAGTTATATAATTATTTCATTATATCTTATTTCATTATGTATTATATATATATTATGTAATAATAATATAAATAAAGTGTACAATAAATATAATGTGCTTCAATCATCGTGAAAGCATCCTCACACCCCGCCACCTGGTCTGTGGAAAAACTATCTTCCACAAAACCAGTCCCTGGTGCCAAAAAGGTTGAAGTCTGCTGCCCTAAAAAATCCTCTGTGCTACGTCTACTTAACCCCACTTCGCAAACCCAGCAACCACCGACCTTTTTCACTATCTCCATAGTTTTGCCTTTTAAAATATCATACAGCAGTAATCATATAGTATATAGCTTTTTCAGATTGGCTTCTTTCACTTCATAATATGCATGTAAAGTTCCACCATGTCTTTTCATGGCTTGACAGCTCGTGTCTTTTCACTGCTGAATACTGTTCTATTGCCTGGGTGTACCACCGTTTATCCTTTCACTACTGAAGGACATCTTGATTGCTTCATAGTTTTCAAAACATTGAATAAAACTGCTGTAAACATGTGTGCAGGTTCTTGGGTGGATATAAGTTTTCACCTCCTTCTGATAGATACCAAAGAATGTGACTGCTGGATTGCAGGATAAGAATATGTCTAGTTTTGTAAGAAACTGCCAAACTGGCTTCAATATACTACTCAGTTGCTAGTGATGAAAACTGGTACAATCCATACACATATAGAAATGAGGGGAAACAGAAATAGAGGCATTCATTATAAACTCATGGTTTTATAGATATGTTTAGATATAGTATGTGGGTATATGTATAAACACTTGTATATGTGTGTATGTATACACATATATTTAGTTACTATCTTTGTCTTGAGAGAGATTCTAGAAGTGATGACAGCCCAGTAGCAATGAGCACATCTAAAACACAGATTGCTTTCTAAATGTCATCCCTAGAAACAAGCAGCATCCCTTGGAGAAATATATGATTCCAGGGTTGGGGAAGGAAAAATGCAAGTTGAGGCTAGAAAATCTCATTGTATCAAAATATATGGACATGCTCAAAGATTCAAGAGGACATGCCAAAAAGATATAAGCCAGACTATAGGATCTCCCACTGGCCAAAACAGAGAAAATTTAAGCATTGAAATAACTATAGTAAAGGATTATAGCATATTGATTAAAACAAGAATCCACAAGTTCATAGTGAAATAAATAAATGAGAAGGGAAAGTTCTTCCTTACAATAGAAAGGCAACTAATAAAAATACAGGAAATGAAGGAATTAGCAAATCAGCATTTGGTAGCCATCCTAATTATAACTAACTGAAGCAAGAAGCAAGATCCTAAACCGGTAAGCAAAATAATGTGTGTGAGACATAACAGGATATTTACATATTCTCAAATTACCTTTCCATAAAATATTTAATTACAAGAAGAAAATATTAACGTTGCAGTGAATGTTTACCCTAACAAAGTTATCCCATAAGAAAGCAATTCAACATCATGTGCCTCTTAATAGGAAGCACTGAGAAACATATCACATCACTTTTTGTGGTATTCCTGCACACATCCATAACTTCTACCTAATCGTGAAGAAACATCAAACTCCAATTGAGAGATTTTATAAAATAACTAGCTTGTACTGCACATTATGTGTTCAATACTTAGATGAAAAACAGAATTAACTCTTCCATACGCACATTTCAGGAGCACTATGAACATATGGTTTTATTTAAAAACATAGGACCTAATAGTGCAAGTTTAGCTAGTTTCAGGAGACACTGGTTAAAGGAGGAATTGTTCCTGCAGATTAACACCCATCAATTATTTCTTCTTGATCTTTATCAAGGAGAGTAGGGAGGAACAGTTATGGGGGAGAAAGACACACAAAACCACAGTGGAAATTCTCAGCCCTTCAAGGTCTTCCACAGGGTCTTTAAATGCAAAGTTCAAGCCTTGACATAATGAGTCAAACAGTTATTCTAAATTATTCTTTGAATTTAACTAATGCTAAAATTTTAACTTTTTTCTGCTAAATTTCATTGATTCCACTAGAGATTAAAGTGGGTATAACATCAACTAATCTACTTCATGCAAAGGAAAAAAGTGTAAGTATGTAAGAGGCAAACATTTCATGTGTTAAAGGATAATTCTGGGGGAAAAAAAGGTAAAATCATGACCCTCATACAAATATAAAAGTGAATACATGATTTTATTTAACTCATTAATAAGGAAATTGGTAAGGTGTTAAAACTAATTCAATAGACAATCCAAAGAACAGATTAGGAATACTAAAATAAACGTGCAAGTGGAGGTGAAACTGTTTTCCTTGGTAGTAGTGGTGGAGGGGAAGGATTGTTACTGCGCTGGATAGAGTTCATTTGCGTATACATAAATGAGAATTACTTTCCATTGTTATTTATCTATAACTTATAAAGTTGTAAATAACTTCCACGGAATCAGACTCAACCTGGAAGCATATGTTTTCTACGTAATGCAAAAATAGCCCCCAACACCTGTTAAAAGCTATAATCTATCTCCAGACAGAGTAGACACGAAGTCTGGAAGGCAAACGGAATCTACTGGTTATATGGCTAACTTCCCAATTCAATAAGCGCGTGAGTAAAGGAATTTTCCCTTCCACTCACAGATATTTTAGGCTAATTGGATCCTGTGTGCTTCTTAGGGTCACTGCTTGGTGGAGGAGCCAGCTCTGAGTGAGCCCATATATCGACAAGCAAATGAGCTATTCAATGACCACACATCACTCCAACAAACGCAGGGCAACTTGAAAGTAAACTGCACCTTCCAAAGGGCACCGTACAGTCAGACTGTGTGTTTGGCCTGTTTGCTAGTGGGGAGGAAGTGGCTTCATGGGTGTACACTATGCATAAATGAATGTGAAAGGCTATTTAGGCCTCTGCCTTTTCACCATCCTCCCACCTGCCACAGGCTGGGCTTTTGCTGGTTAGACATCATGGTTCAGGGTCCGAGTCAGGGGCTTAACGATTTATAAGCTTTTTTCTTATGAAAAATTGGCACTAATTATAATGTCTAGCTGCCAGAGTTGTTGCAGGCTTTACAGGAGACGCTGGATGTGAAGATGTTTTGTAAACTGTGAAGCGTTATTAAAGAACACATCTTTTGTTTGAGGAAACCACAGTGCAAAGTTCATCGCCAGGGAAGATAACGGGCCTCAGTGCCCTCCAAGCGTCAGCTGAGTTTCCAAGGAGCCGGGCAGCGGGCGCCCGCGGGTTTGTCTCTGGCTCCTCCCCCGCCACAGCGGCCGGGGTCCGGGTCGGAGGCAGCAGGGGCCGAGCGCCCGGCCTCGCCAGCCCACGGCCCGCTGGGGGTGCCGTCCCGCGCCGGGGCGGAGCAGGCCCCGGCCGCCCAGTTCCTGATTTTATCAGCGGTACCCGGGGCTCGTGGCGCCATAGGCGCAGAGACCGCGGGCGGCAAAGGATGGGTCCGCGCGGCGCGGCGAGCCTGCCCCGAGGCCCCGGCCCTCGGCGGCCGCTCCTCCCCGTCGTCCTCCAGCTGCTGGTGCTGCTGCTGCTGTTGGCGCCGCCGGGCTCGGGCGCAGGGGCCAGCCGGCCGCCCCACCTGGTCTTCGTGCTGGCCGACGACCTGGGCTGGAACGACGTGGGCTTCCACGGCTCCCGCATCCGCACGCCGCACCTGGACGCGCTGGCGGCCGGCGGGGTGCTCCTGGACAACTACTACACGCAGCCGCTGTGCACGCCGTCGCGGAGCCAGCTGCTCACCGGCCGCTACCAGGTACTCGGCGCCCCGCGGGCCGCGCCGGCTCCGCCCCGCCTTTCGCCGCCGCCCTCCCGCTCCCGACCGCTCCGTGTCCCGCCTGGCTCTTGAGGCCGCTTGGCGCTGGCAGGCTGGGCGGAGTCCCCGGACCCGGATCTAGGCCCTGCAACTACTCGCCCCTGGCCTTGCGCCTCCAGGCCAGCAGCCCGCCGCCCGCAGCCCACCGCGGCTTCTGCGCATGCCCGGCTCCGGCGCCCGGCGCACCGCGCCCCGCGCCCCTGCTGCCGGGTTAGGCGAGTGGATTTGTCTTTCGTTTTCTCAAGCTCTGGCCGAAGGGGTTTATGGGATTGCCGGTGCTGGGCGTCGCGGCCCGCAGGCAGAGCGGTCCTGAGGTGGGAGGCTCGGGAGGGCGCAGGCTGGGAGCAAAGACGAGGTGAGAGGTAAAATGAAGGGGTGCCCGCTGTGGGTTCGACCTTGACCCCCCGGAACCCAGCGGTCATGGGTTAGGAGTGTCCCACCAAAGATTATTTTTTCCAGGTTCTCAACATGCCTGGAATGAAACCTGATGCTAGGCTGATTTTTCTTAGGCTGCCGACATTCCTTTCAGATGTAGCCTTGTATTGAACTCTTCTGAGCATATTCATTATTAAAAGCTTCCCTTGGCCGGGCGTGGTGGCTCACGCCTGTAATCCCAGCACTTTGGGAGGCCGAGGTGGGTGGATCACGAGGTCAAGAGATCGAGACCATCCTGGTCAACATGGTGAAACCCCGTGTCTACTAAAACTACAAAAAATCAGCTGGGCATGGTGGCGTGTGCCTGTAATCCCAGCTACTCAGGAGGCTGAGGCAGGAGAATTGCCTGAACCCAGGAGGCGGAGGTTGCGGTGAGCCGCGATCGCGCCATTGCACTCCAGCCTGGGCAACAAGAGCGAAACTCCCCCTCAAAAAAAAAAAAAAAAAAAAAAAAAAAGCTTCCCTTTAGGAACGCCTCCACAGAGAAAATATAAATGTAGAGCGTGCATTGGATGTTAGATGACTAAGAACAGCAAGAATATTTACATAGCACTTGGTTATTTTAAAAGCGAATTATTGAAACGGCAGGTGGTTGTCCTTAACCCCCTTTTACGGACGAGGCAGGAAGAATGTATGTTTGTTGGCATGTTAAGAATCACACAGCTAGAAAGTGGTCAAGGCGGTGTCGTGCTTTTCCTGCATCCACTGTGGTCTCAGGCTTATGAAATTGGCCTTTTTTCATCTCTGTCTGAATACGGATTGCCATATTTCTTTCTTCTCGATAGGGTTTCGCTCTGTGGCCTAGGCTGTAGGGCGGTGACGCGGTCTCAGCTCACCATAACCTCCACCTCCCGGGTTCAAACGATTCTCCTGCCTCAGCCTCCCTACTATCTGGGACTACAGGCGCTCGCCACCATGCCAGGCTAATTTTTTGTATTTTTAGTAGAAACGGGGTTTCTCTCTGTTGGTCAGGCTGGTCTCGAACTCCTGATCTCATGATCTGCCCGCCTCGGCCTCCCAATGTGCTGGGATTACAGACGTGAGCCACCGCGCCTGGCCACAATTGTCATATTTCTAAGACTCTGAAGTTATTATGACCATATTAAATACAAGAAATGGGTACTGTTGGATACCACCCGCATACCTCCACAGAGTATATATGCTGTTTACTCAACAAAAAATTTTTGAGCTTTCTGTGCTACTGATGGGATGTATATTTGAACTTTGTCCTCGCAAGTATGTGTTGGCATAGCCTTTCAGATCAACCCTAGCCACAGGTGGTCCTGAGATCAAGAGAAGGGAGGACTTACTTGTGATAAAGATTTGCACAGTGGTCTGAAGGCTTTTATAAAGAGGAGAGATTGGGTGTTGCTAAGGGTGAGAAATAGCTGTAGCTGAGGTTAGAAATGGGAGTAAAGGATGCTTCCCTTCACCATCCACCTTAGTACTTTTGGTGCTTCTGACCTTGGCTGCTACCTGTAATCAGGAATCCCCTACATTGTGCAGATCTCACCCTGGACACTTTGTGGGAGTAAAGGGATGTTCCAGTAAAGAAGGGAAAGGAGGAGTTTGCCCCAAGGGGTTTTGCATTTGCTCAGAAGTAAGATAACTGAACTCAAATTGCAAAAGAATGGAAGGGCCATTCATTTCTCCAACTTCCTCCCTTCCAACAGACTTGGAAAGGAAAGCAAATACCAACTTCAAAAATACATTCCTGGTCCGGGAACAGTGGCTCATGCCTGTAATCCCAGTACTTGGGGAGGCTGAGGCAGGTGGATCATCTGAGGTGAGGAGTTCGAGACCAGCCTAACCAACATGGTGAAACCCTGTCTCTACTAAAAATACAAAAATTAGCCTGGCGTGGTGGCATGCGCCTAGAGTCCCAGCTACTTGGGAGGCTGAGGCACGAGAATCGCTTGAACTCAGGAGGCAGGGGCTACAGTAAGCTGAGATTGCATCATTGCACTCCAAACTGAGAGACAGAGCAAGAATCCATCTAAAAAACAAAACCCATTCCTACAAGCAGCTGCTTTTGTCCCCTAACGTCCTCCCGCACCAGTCACCAACATTCAGTGTTGGAGAACAAACCTGAGTATTTAGAGTACCCCGTGGTTATGAAGTAAAGGAATTATCAAAGCTAGGCACTCTGAAAGGTTTAAAGACCTCTCAATGTAGCTGACTCTAAAGCAGCCTTGCTTCCCCAAACATTTTTTTTCCCCACTTTTCTCACCCACTTTATTCTATTAGAGTTCATTAGACCCAGGTAGATATTACCTAAGGTTAGCAAGTGACTACTTTTAAAGAAGTAGGTATTTCTGAGAGGGCTTAGGAGTCAGATACTATATGGTGGTGTTGTTCTGAGCACTTACACGTATTAACTCATTTGATTCTCATGTCAGCTGTTTATTATCTCTGTTTTATGACAAGGAAACTGATACTGGAAGAGGTTAAGAAACTTGCCCAAGGTCACAAGGCTAGTAAATGTTGGACCAGGAATTGACCCAGGCCACATGGCTCTAGGTTGATGCTTATAGCCACTACACATATTGCCTACTCAAAAATATTAAAAAATATCATCACAAGGGCTGCCTCATACATGCTAAATAATCCCTGTATTACTTTCGGACATTTGGGTCATTCCTAAATATCTCAGTGTAAAGAATCAATCCATCATATTTCTGAGTTAGGAATTACCTATATTCAGTATAAAATAAAAATAGATTTTATTTCTGAGTCATTTGTTATACATAACTTTAGACAATAAAATGAAGGAATTTTTCAACTGTTTCAAAATGAAGTACTTGAAGGAACTTGTTAAGAGTCGTATCTGTGAACTTAGCAATCATGCTTTAAGTTATTATTTGCAGACCTCTTTCCCATAATTATTTAACTTTAGAAAATAAAAGCACAAGGTGATAAACAAGCCTAGACTGACTGGACTTAATGCTCTCATGAAATCCTCAGTTTCAATTTTTTTGGTTTACAAAATTATGTATTGAGTAAAGAGAACTGGCTAGGACCTGAGATGTAGGTTTCAGTCGTGGCTGTGTCAGACTCTGACCTCACTGGGCATCATTTCCACATCTGTGAAACAGGAGTTGGGCTGAACTCTAGGCTTTGTCTAGCTCTAAATTAATTTGACTCTAAGGTTCTTGTATCCATTAGGGCAAGTTTCTAACTTGACAAATGCACATTATTATACCTATCATACTAACCCCATCTACTGGTAGAAAGATTAACCTTACCCAACACAGTGTATCTTACAAATTGCATGTACTACTTGTTCTGCTGCTAGGAACTTATTTAATCAGGAACCTGAATTCAACCTTTTATATTGAGACATTTAATTGTGCAGAGCCCTCACAAACTGAACTATTTAAAATGTACATGCTTTGGTGAAAAATGTGTTAGGGACTGGGTATGGGTTGGAGGTGATGGAGGAGACTAATTAGCAGATGAGGTAAGTAGTTACTGGTAAATTCAGGAACTGGAAATTCAGGTCTCTACACTCAAGCTAGGGGCCTTCCCACAGCCCTATGACTCATTCATTTATTTGTGAAATCTTTAAAAAAAATCTGTATTTGTTTTTAAAATAGAAAATACATTCACATGGCTTAAAAACTCAAAAGTTACAAAAGGGCTTATAGTGAAAATTTTATAGTGAAATTGAATTTCATTTCACTCAATTGACCATAGACACACACACACACACACACACACACACACACATATACACGCACAGTTCCTTAGACATCCATTTCCTATCTTTGTAGACAAGGCTCTGAATTTTATATATATATATAATTTCATAGGTGCTTTATTACAAACAAATACATATGTAGATAGTCTCATTTTTTTTATATGAGTGGTAACATACTCATCACACTGATCTGTACCTCCTATTTTGTTTGTTTTTAACTTAACATTTGAAATCATTCCATTTTGTTGACTAAAGATTATCCTCATCAATGTTTAGGGCTGCATCATATTTTGTTAAATGGATACATTGTAGTTATTTAACCAGTTGTATACTGATGAACATGTAGGTTGTTTCCAGCCTTTTTGATATATCAAAGAATGGCGAAGTGAATGCTTTGTACATTTTGGAATATATATGAAGGATAAGTTCCTAAAAAAGGAATTTTTTTGGATTTAAGGGTAGATGCCTTTGCAATTTTGATAAATATTGTAAAATTGCACCTTAAGAGATTGTACCAATTTACATTCCCACTGGGAATGTTAAGTTATAGTTCACATCCTATAAAATTTACCATTTAAAAATATCCAATTCAATGGTTTTTTGTATATTCACAAGGTTGTGCAACCAATATTGTCATCACCTCAGAAAGAAACCACTTAACCATTAGCAGTCACTCTTCATGTCCCTATTCCACAAGTCCCTGGAAACCACTAATATTATTATTATCTATGGGATTTACCTATTTTGGACATTTCATATAAATGGAATACAATAGATATCCTTTCATCTATGTTGTAGCATATATGGTTCCCTTTTATGGCTCAATAATATTCCATTGTATGGACATGCCACATTTTGTCTATACATTCATCGATTGATGGACATTAGGTTGTTTGCACTTTTTGGCTATTATAAATAATGATGTTGTGAATGCCCATGTACAAGTTTTTTTATGAGCATGTTTTTTCACTTCTTTTGGGTGAATACCTAGGAGTGAAACACCATATTGTTTCAGGAGTTCTCCTTAGTTCAGCTAAGTACGAGGTCCTTGTCTGTCCCATGGCATGAAAATTCAGGCTTGCAGACCGTTTGAAGGGTGAGTAAAGCAAGGTTTTATTGGGTGAAAAGGAAAAAAGGGGGAAACAGGGACCTGCCACAAGGTCGGAGTCCCTGCTACAGTGCTTCCCTCCTTGCCCATTTGAATTCCAGGTGCCATGTAGGAAGAGGAAAGGCCAGGTGCAAACCTCTATGGCTCCACCCCAGTGCCCAGGCCAGCTGGAGTTTTGCCAGGGACTCCCTCCCACATGACTGTCTTAGTATCATGTGACAACTCTGTCTAACTCTGAGGAAGTGGAAATGTTTTCCACAACAGCTGTACCATTTTATATTTCCACTAGCAATGTATGTGGTTTTAGTGACTCCACATCCTTGCCAACACTTGTCATTATCTGTCTTTTTAATTATAGCCTTCAGGTCATCCTAGTGAGTAGGAATTGGTATTTAATTGTAGTTTTGAATTTCGTTTCCTTAATGACTAAAGATGTTGAACATCTTTTTATGTCTTATTGATCATTTGTGTGTCTTCTTTGGAGAAGTGTCTACTCAGATCCTTTGCCTACTTTAAAATTGGATTATCTTCTCATTCTTGAGTTGTAAGAGTTCTTTATGTGTTGAGATTCACTCGAGGTGGCTGGCAAAATATTAAGGGAAATATTAGGGAAAGATTGTAAGATATAGTCTCTAACCTTTTGGAAGGTCAAAAGGTTTTCATTAACTTATGGAACTGGCTGAAGGCAGCCAGTTCTTACCTTAGAACACTAAGTCACAGAGTGAAGATTAGGATAATAAAAGCTTCCCCAGTTAAGTCTGTTTACCCCACATTCCTTTGTCTCTACTCTGACTGTTTACTCATGTAAACTTTGTGCTGCAGCATCAGCCAGCATGCAGTCTAGTTCTTGCTATATTGCCCCAGGCTGGTCTCCAGCTCCTGGGATCAAGTGTTCTCCAGTCACCCCGAGTGAATCTCAATATTTATGTATTCTGAATACTATTAAGTAAACCCTTATCAGATAGATTATTTGCAAATATTTTCTCTCCTTCTGTGGATTACTTTTTAGTTTCCTGATAGTGTCCTTTGATGGAAACAAAAGTTACAAATTTTGATGTGCAAGTTTTCTGTTTTTCTTTGGTTGCTTATGTTTTTGATACAATGTCTAAGAAACCATTTTCTAACTCAAGATTATGAAGATTTACCTCTATGTTTTCTTTTAAGTATTTTATAGTTTCAGTTTTTACATTTAGGTCTTTGATCCATTTTAAGTTCATTTTTATGTATGATTTGAGGTATGTGGATGCATGTAGGTGTCCAAGTATTTCAGTGCCATTTGTTGAAAAGACTGTTCATTTCTCATTGCACACTTTGTACCCTTGTCAAGACTCAATTGACCATAGACATATGACTTACAATTCTATTCCATTGATCTCTGTGCCTATCCTTATGCCACTGCCTCACTGCCTTGATAACTGTAGCTTTGTACTACAAAGGTTTCAGAATTAGAAAATGTGAGCCTTCCAATTTTATTCTTCTTTTTCAGTATGGTTTGGTTATTCTGGGCCCCTTGCATTTCCATATTAATTTTAGGATCAACTTGCCTATTTCTATAAAAAAGAAGGCAAGTGGAATTTTGATAGGAATTTCAGTGATCTGTAGAACCATTTGGAGAGGATTACTACCTTAACAATATAACTCTTCCGATTTAAGAACATGAGATGTCTGTTTATTTACAGTTTTTTGTTTGTTTGTTTGTTTTCTTTTGTTTTGTTTTTTGAGACAGAGTCTCGCTCTACTCTGTTGCCCAGGCTGGAGTGCAGTGTTGGCTCACCATAACCTCTGCCTCCTGGGTTCAAGCAATTCTCCTGCCTGAGCCTCCTGAGTAGCTGGGACTATAGGCACATACCACCACACCCAGCTAATTTTTCTAGTTTTAATAGAGATAGGGTTTCATCATGTTGGCCAGGCTGGTCTTGAACTCCTGATCTCAAATGATCCACCTGCCTTGGCCTCCCAAAGTGCTGGGATTATAGATGTAAGCCACCACACCCAGCCTATTTAGGTCTTCTTTAATTTCTTTCAACAATGTTTTATAATTTTTAGTGTATAAGCATTGTACTTCTTTGGTTAAATTTATTCCTGTTTTTCTATTTTCAGTGGTATTATAAATGGACTTCCTTTCTTAATTTTATTTTCAGTAGTTCATTGCTCTTGCATAGAAACGCAACTGATATATGTACATTGATCGTTTTGCAACCTCAATGAACTTATTAGTTCCAATTGTGTGTGTGTGTAATCTTTAGAGTTTTTCAGTACAAGATCATGTCATCTACATGATGTACTAAAATACTAAAGTACTAAAACTACTTCTACATGCAAGTAGAAATAGTTTTATTTTTTCCTTTCTAATCTAGTTGTCTTTTATTTCATTTTCTTATGTATTACCCTGGATAGGATCTCTAGTGCAATATTGAGTAGAAGTGGCATGAGTGGACATACTTGTCTTGTTTCCAGTCTTAGAGGGGAAGCTTCAGTTGGTCACCATTAAGTGTGATATATTTATTCATTGTTTCATTCAACAAATGTTTACTGAGCAATGAGTTATGCCACTGTACTCTGTTGGTGCTTATAATCTGAAGGGGGTGAGGTAAGGAGAAGGAATAACCAACAGGGATGTGAAATAAATACAAACAGGCCAGGCGTGGTAGCTCACACCTGTAATCCCAGCACTTTGGGAGACTGAGACAGGAGGATCACCTAAGATCAGGAGTTCGAGACCAGCCTGGCCAATGTGGTGAAATCCCGTCTCTACTAAAAATACAAAAATTAGCCAGATGTGGTGGTGCGCACCTGTAATCCCAGCTACTCAGGAGGGTGAGGCAGAAG
This sequence comes from Sapajus apella, assembly GCF_009761245.1. NCBI lineage: Eukaryota > Metazoa > Chordata > Mammalia > Primates > Cebidae > Sapajus > Sapajus apella. The sequence goes on from NW_022436941.1 coordinate 61,167,082, forward strand.
AATTGCTTGAACCCTGGAGGTGGAGGTTGCAGTGAGCTGAGATTGTGCCACTGCACACCAGCCTTGGTGACAGAGCAAGGCTCTGTCTCAGAAGAAAGAAAGAGAGAGAGAGGGGGAGGGAGGGAAGGGAGGGAGGGAGGGAGGGAGGAAGGAAGGAAGGAAGGAAGGAAGGAAGGAAGGAAGGAAGGAAAGATAAAGTAAGGTGAATTTAAATGGCATGACAGTAAATATCGGGAAGAAAATAAAGTAGGTCAAGTGATTGTGACTCAGGAAGGCGTCTTCAAGGAGGTAGTATGATCAGAGGCCTGAATGAAGAGGAGTCAGCCATGTACACATTCTAGCAAAGTTTAACATGGAGGAAGGAGCAACAGAAGCAAAGGCCTTGAGGCTGGAATGAGCTTGTTCTTAGAACGATGCAGTAGCTGAGTGAATGAGGGTTCCAAAAGCAGGCCAAGAGCTAGAGGATAGAGGCTGGGTCTCCCTGGGTTTAATGCTGCCCACCCGTTATAAAATGTTAAAACTTGAACTTTTTTGTATGATTTTTTATGGTAAGGTTACACTGAGGCTGTTATACACTAAAGAACATTTCTAATCTAACAGTGTTCTAAATGGGTATATTTTAAGGAAATACAGTCAAGTGCCATGTGGCATTCTTTGGATACATGTAATTCTAGTTAGAATTAAATTGTACATATTTTCTCTTCTTCTTTAAAATAAATAAGCTTGGCTGGGCACTGTGGCTCATGCCTGTAATCACAGCAATTTGGGAGGCTGAGGTGGGCGGATCACTGGAGTCCAGGAGTTCGATACCGTGGGGGAAACCCCATCTCTATAAAAAGTTAAAAAATTAACCAGGTGTGGTGGCAAGCACCTGTAGTCCCAGCTACTCAGGAGGCTGAGGTTGGGACATCGGGGTAGAGGGGGTGGGTGGGGGAGGATTTTTTGACCCTGAGGAGACAGAGGTTGTCCTGAGCCAGGATGGTGCCACTACACTCCAGCCCAGGTGACAGAGTGAGACTCTGTCTCAAAAAAAAAAAAAAAGTAATCTTATTTTTAAAATCATCTCCACAAAATGCATTCAAAAGTTTCAAATATAAAAGATGTAAAAAATATAAATATATAGATGAGTATCTTTTCATCCTGTCTCCCAGCCTTCCTTCCCATAGGTAGCTCCTGTTTATTGGTTTCTTAGTACCCCATGGAGGCATGTTATGTATATGAGAAAATAGATTTTATATTCATTTCCCCTTGTTTTGAACCTCAAGATTAAATATATTAATTTTTAACATTCTCCAGCTTTTCTAATAGAATTTGTATACTGCTTTTAGTTCAAATAGAAGACAATATTACTAATTTTCCATATTCTTACAAATTGACTTTATTCAATACAAAATATTCATTATACCTTTGCTATTCCTACTACAGATTTTAATTGTGGTTAGTGGTTCTGAGGTCTGACTTCTCTATTAGATTGGCTTGTTCATCTCTGGCCTAGAGAAGCACTCAGTGTTGGACAATTAAATGATCGAATGTGAGAAGCACTTTTACATAGCTCCTGAAAGAGCTCACCATCTTAATTAAACTGTTTAGAATTGGCATGTCATTTCTAGGCCCCTTACTTCTTTTCTAAGAAATTGAAAAGATTAAAGGGTAAGAAAATGATAAGTCTTAAAGGAAAACACTCTTCTGGGAAGAAAGTTAAGATAAGTAACTCTGGTCCTCAACTGGGAACGTCCTTACCTTGGGGACCAAGGGGGCCACTCCACCTGAACTCTATAAACCTTGGCACAGAATAGAAGCAATGAAAGAAGACTCCAAGGTTTCATTCTTAAGGGATCCAGACCACATTATTCTTAATCACACTGATAAATGGACAAGACATTTTCATGGCTTTTTACTCACCCCTGAGGCAGAACCTTGGATGGGAAATATAAGAAAGAGACTGTGCTGGAGCATCATGGGTAATTTTTGACTTTTGCTTCAAGTTTACTTCAAGAAAGTCAGCAGGAAAGACGCATGCTGCAGGCAGAAGAGGATATGGTGGTGCAGGTGCTCTGCCTGAACGTGCCCTTCCTTTCCTGCTTCTTCTCCTCGTCACCCTCACTGTCCTGTCTGCTCCCCACCTGCTGGCCTCTCAGTGGACTCCTGCCAATATTCACCTCTCCCTGAGTTTTGAGGTTCAAAAGTGGGGCAAAGGGGAGTATAGAGCTGGAAGAAATGTATGTAGGGTGCAGGGATGGGGGAAGGGTGCATGTCTCAAGGTGGGCGCTCCTAGGACCCCCTGGCAAAGACACAGAAGGAGGGAGCTGTCAGAGGAGCATATAGCCCTGAGACCATGGTTGCCTCCTAAGATAAAACAGTGTCTTTATTCCTGTGCTCATTTAGGGGGAGAAACAAAAGAATGCATTAGCTCCATAGGAACAAGCAAGATGGCCTCACTAAAGCACATCAGAGCCCTGGGGTGACTTTGATGGGTTTACTAAAGCCAGGCATCCTTCCTAAGCCTAGCCAAAACCAAGAGACATTTTCCAAGGAGGGAAGGGGAGCGCAAGGCCTTATTCTGCAAACATTGCAGCTATTATAAAGAAACAATTCCAGATTTTATATCTTTTACCTGCCAAGAAATTGCAAATGCAGAAATAAGAAAATAAATTTGGGGCTAAGTAGAACGTGATCAGTTGAGTTAGGAGATTTTCTCGTTGCTTGATTTACGAGGCTTGTCATTTCAGGAATCACTTTGAGCATAAGCTGTTGTTCTCTAGTCATTATCTTTTGTTTGTGTTTCCTTAATCATATCACCTTTTGAGAGATTCCTTTCCCTCAGCTTTCTTCTATTTTCCTTCCTTTTCCATTTGGGCTTTCTTTGGAATTATAATTTAAACAGAGGGAGGCACTGAAACCCTTTCTGACTTGTTTATTCTTTTTTACAAACAACATCCTTTTGTGGGTTTTAGTCAGAGATTTGCACTCTTCACTAATCAACACCAAAATAAATAGACTCTTAAAACTGTCAGTGACATGGGCCAGTTCTGCGGCCCAAGTCCTCAAGGGCCAGGCCAGATGGCAAAGCCAGGCCCCTAGCACACATAATGTGTATCTGTAGCTCTTGGCTTCAGCAGCATGGGCAGCTGACTGCTTTTTAGATGGCTTCAGTGGGGAGGGAGCAGATTTTCCACTATCCATTTGTTCTTTGGGCATCTCCAGGAATAAATCTAAGGTGGCACAAGTGCTACTTGACCGTGGTTAAAACTTGTCGTGTACTGGCTGAGGTACAGACTAGAAATTCTAAACTCCTGCTTTGCCACCAGCATGTTCTGGGATTGCATTCTGATCATGAAGCTTCCCACTAGGCTCTCTGGTGTATATGGTGGAGGGGTAGAGCAGCCCATTTTTGTGAATTTTTAAGCACTGCAGCAAGAGGTTTTGTGCACATATGTGGGCACATGAGGATATGAGTTCATCTTGCTCAGGCCAGACTGACTGGACAGAACCTCCCTCTGTTCAGCGGGATCTTATCTCAACACTGTTGAGGTGAGAAGAGAAATAGCATCTATTGCCTTCTATGCACCAGTGGTTTGCTTCACTCTTGGGAGAGTTTGAGTGTAGTGAAATATTGTGTCTGAACTCCGACATAGATAACTAATTGATAGACTGCCTGGACCTCTGAAAGGGGAATTGTAAGAGATTCTGATATGGGAGCTGTCATTTTCCTCTCCCCCAGCAAGAGATTGGTTTTGTTTTTTAAGCTGATGAGACTATATTGCAAGGATCTCCTAGGTGTGCAGAAGACAGAATAACACACTGGACCAAATAGTGTTACGTGCAACCAACATGTAAACAAGGCTCTCTCAGGTATCTCACAGAAAGAGCCTAGAACAAGCCAGGTCCTCCACTGGATTTGCAGACCTTTTGCCTTTGTGGAGAGAGTTTTTGATGGTCAAGTAAAATCTTAGGAGAAGTCATTTTTTGAGAGAAGATTTGGTCTATTGAAGAGAAGACAGCCACACATGGTAGATAGGGAGGTAACCTCTTGGACTATCATTTATTACATGTAGAACCTTCTCTATCCACACACACTTCTTTGGATATTGCAAATAGGTGTTAGAATGGAGTTGTTTTATATTCTGTTGTCTTTATCAGGGCACCCTTATTTTTTTCTTTTGATTCCTATTGGTGCTCGGTTGCCTTCCTGCCCCATGAAACATGGTATGGCTCTGTAGTTCTATGTTAAAGCGTTGGGTTTGAACCAGCTCGGCATTTGCCTGTTTACTGCCTCTCTACACATTACAGCTTCCTTGCTTCAGATAGTGTTTGAACAGACCGAAAACATGTTTTTGGATGTCATCCAGGGTTTGGCATCTGCTTCTCAATAATGCCATAAAAATGCTCTGTCAAATAAATTCTCAGGAACTGAAAAGAACACATTCCCTGCTCCATATGATTGTAGATAATGGAGGCAGGCTTCAGCTGACCACCTGGCTTGGTGCCCATGGCTTAGGAAAACCAAATCACACAACATCTCTTGGCAGTGCTTTCTAGCGATCAGAGTTAACTCTCTGCATGTGATGGATGAGCTTTCCATTTAAGGAAATTTTCACAGAGCATTTATCTCCACTGGGGCTTTTGGATTCCATAAAATATTTTAACTAATCCTGCCTGGTTGCCAATTAGCATACTACATGCTATGAAGTTTTTGAGCCCTAGGGTCAATTTTCTCTTCAGTAAGCTTCCAGTGTTAACCATGGAAAGAATAATTCTTTGATTTGGGTTGTGTGTATGTGTGTGTGTGCGTGTGCACATGTGCTGAGAGGAATGCTTCCTTTCCCAGCCTGGATATTATAACATCCTTATCATTCAGGGTCCCAGCTGGAAAGAGGTGGCATATTCGGCTGGTGTGGTGGCTCATGCCTTTAATCCCAGCACTTTGGGAAGTTGAGGTAGGCGGATCACCTGAGCTCAGGAGTTTGAGACCAGCCTGGCCAACGTGGAGAAACCCTGTCTCTACTAAAAATACAAAATTATCCAAGTATGGTAGCACGTGCCTGTAATCCCCACTACTTGGGAGGCCGAGGCAGGAGAATCACTTGAACCCGGGAAGTGGAAGCTGTGGTGAGCTGAGATCATGCCATTGCACTCCAGCCTGGGCAACAAGAATGAAACTCCATCTCAAAAAAAAAAAAAAAAGGAGATGGCACATTCAAATTAGGGAGGGTTTACGTACCAAGGGACAATTTTAAAAGGTGTGAATGTGTATGGCAAAATGCTAGGGATAGTGTAGTAATCCAGTGGAGCTGTTACTACCCCTAGATCAGAAGAGAAGAAAGGAAGGGGCAGTTACCAGAACTTAGAAGGAGAGAGGCAGAAAGAGAAAGAAGTCTGTTTCCAGAGTGACCTTCAGTAGAGAGGCACATGTAGCCAGGCTTAGCAGTCTGGCCGCCAAGGCCATGCACTCTCCTCTTTCCCTCTCACTCCTGCTGGGGCTCCCCATTGTCTGAGCCCAATCAGAAACCAGAAAACAAATGTCCTTTGATTTGGTCCTCATAGGTCAGCCTTCTAGGGTAGAGAGCAGAACTGAAAAGGCAGTGTGGATTTGAAAGGCAAACAGAAGGCATCTGGCACATATCCCAATGTAGGTGTCTAATTATTTCTAGGAGAGGCATAACAATCTCAATAGAAAAGTTAAACTCACTTTTATTTTTAAATAGCTTTATTGAGATATGACTGACGTACAATAAGCTGCACATACTTAAAGTATACAATTCAATAAGCTTTGATAGATATATACCTGTGAAACCATCACCACATCAAGATAGTTAACCATCTTCCTCAAGATAAACCCACTTTAACTTGACATTTAAGATATTATTCCACACGGTTCTTTTAGGAGGATATGGAAAGAGATCATACAGTAAAGCGATAGTAGGTGCAATTCCAAACTTACTCAAGTTATTGAAGTTAATGAGTTACCAAATGAAGTTACTGCTCAGGGTTACAAAGCTCATAAGTGATAGAGCCAGGATGGGATTTAATTCTCTGAACCTCATGCTATTCTGTTTTAAATATAAGGCAAACAAATTACTCACAAACACTTTAAAAAAAATCATTTGTTAGCAACAAATTTCTTGCTCTCCACCTTTCAGCTGACAAAGGGACCAGTCATGGCCTGGGTTGAGAACTGGCACTCTTTACCTCCCGTGTCCCCAGAGCCTGTTTATTCTATAAATCAAGAGCTCCCACTGCTGGGGAAGGCTGGTGTCTGGGGCAGAGTTGAATTTGAGACCACAGTCCCACTTCATACAAAGAAGGGTACCTCCCTGGCTAACCCAGGACAAGGAGCAGGGAGGTGTCAAGTTATAGGGAAGGGCAAGACTGGGCAGACAAGGGGGGATACCCTGGCATGCTGCATCAGGGGCCACAGTGGCACCCACCAGCACAAGAGCTGTGACAGGGCCACATCGAATTCTGGGCTGGCCTTTTGAACTTGTCTGGTAAGCTCAGGTCTCAGGGCCTTTGAAGTTTTTATTTCTTAGGCCTGGATTGCTCTTAACCCAGATTTCTGCAAGTCTCACTGCCTCACTTTATTCTGGTCACTGCTCAAATATCTCCTCTTCGAGAAAAGGTTTATTTCTTTCTCTCTTTTTTTGAGACAGGGTCTTGCCCCTGTTGCCCAGGCTGGAGTGCAGTGCAGTGATATGATTACAGTTCACTGCAGCCTTGACCTCCCAGGCTCAAGTGATCCTCCCACTTCAGTCTTCTTGGTAGCTGAAACTGCAGGCACATGCCACCATGCTTGGCTAATTTTTTTTTTTTTTTTTTTTTAGTAGAGATAAGGTTGTGATATGTTGCCCAGGCTGTTCTGGAATTCCTAGAGTGAAATGGTCCTCCTGTCTTAGCCTCCCCAAGTGTTGGGATTACAGGGACGAGCCACCTCGCCTGGCCCAGAAGAGCTTTCTTTTGCCACTCTATTGCAAGTGCTACCTCTGTCATTGTCTCCCTCGCCTATATTTTTCCTCATGGCAATGATCACTATTGGACACTAGAGCATCAGTTCTCAAACATTTTGGTCTTAGGATCTTTGTATTTGCTTACAAATTATTGAGGACCCCAAGGAACATAGATTTAAGTGGGTTGTAACCATTCAAAATTTGCCATAAGTTAAAACAATTTATAAATTTTTTTATTCAATGAAAAATAGTAACAAACCCACAATATTAACATAAGTAAGCTATGAAAAAAAGGTGTGTTTTCCAAAACCAAATAGTTATGTGAGAAAAATGCCATTGTTTAATATTTTTCATACATCTTTTCTACTAACAGAAGTTTGCTAGGTTGTTGTATCTGCTTCTGCATTTAACCTGTTATGATATATTATTTTTGGTAAAAATTGAAGAAGAAAAATCTGGCCCCAAACAGATCTGTAGTTGGAAAAGGGAGGGCTATTTTAATATATTTTTCATATAATTGTGGATATTCTATTCAATATTACATCAAAAGTTAACAAGTGGTCATTGCTTAAAGGTTAGTTGCTGTGTGGACCTTATACCCCAGGCACATTTGTGTGAGCCACTCCCAAGCAGCAGTCAGATGACTGCTTTTATAAGAAAAATTTGGACACTGTCTCTTGAGATTACAATTTATATAAAGTAGAATAAAAATGCAAATAATCATTTTATTATACTGTTAAATAACTCAGCTGGGCGTGGTGGCTCACGCCTGTAATCCCAGCACTTTGGGAGGCCAAGGCAAGCAGATCACCTGAGGTCAGGAGTTCAAGAACAGCCTGGCCAACATGGTGAAACCCTGTTTCTACTAAAAATACAAATAAATTAGCTGGGCATGGTGGCATGTGCCTGTAATCCCAGCTACTCAGGAGGCTGAGGCAGGAGAATCACTTGGATCTGGGAGGTGGAGGTTGCAGTGAGCCAAGATCGCGCTGTTGCACTCTAACCTGGGCGACAAGAGTGAAACTCCACCTCAAAAAAAAAAGAAGATGCCAAAAAAAAAAAAAAAAAAACTGGTTAAAAATTCACCAAGTTTTCAAAGATTACAGAAGCCTCTTCTAATCAAACACCAACTTTTTGTATGCCTCAAATTGAAACACACTTCGTTCTTGACAGATTCACACAATGTATTATTGCTACTTTTTTTGAGCAAGAAGTGGCAAGTTAATGGTTTCTAACATAGTGCCTTGATAAATGTTCAAAATGTCTGTTGGAATGGTTTTATTTGTCTTTCAAATCCTGTTTATGTCCACTACTTTATTTGAAGAAGAGAATTCTGCCTTTCAGAAATATCCTCCAGCCAGTACAGGAATAGAGTTAAACATCCAAGTCAACAGACATGATCAGTAAGGTAGGAGGGCATTTTATCTGTTTGTTCACAATGTTTCAATGTCATTAATCTATAATTTTATGTCTATCTCTGTAAGATCCGTACAGGTTTACAGCACCAAATAATCTGGCCCTGTCAGCCCAGCTGTGTTCCTCTGGATGAAAAACTCCTGCCACAGCTCCTTAAAGAAGCAGGTTATACTACCCATATGGTTGGAAAATGGCACCTGGGAATGTACCGGAAAGAATGCCTTCCAACCCGCCGAGGATTTGATACCTACTTTGGTAATGGAAATGCACGTGTTCCTTTAACAACTCAGGCTAACTGTAGCAATCTCATAAAACACACCCAAGTGCAATCAAATGAAATAACTGGAAATTTGAACATAGAATGAATCAGTCAGCACTGCAGTGGAGCTGCTTTCTAATGTTACCTCTGTCCACAGGTCTCTGCTGAGCTTAGGGTAGGCATGAGCTCACAGCAAGCCCATCACCTTTGTCAGAGTTCTAAATGCCACCTTAGGGCCTTGGAAGAGTTTACTATCCACGTTGGAGACTGCTGTACTCTCAGAGACCCTTATTACCAAAAAGGGATATGGATTGATTTTTTTTTAGAATTCTAGGCAAAACCTAATATAAGACTATTTTCTTCATAAAGGTTTGGTGTGTTTTCTTTCTCCCTGTGGAACGTATTCACAATTTTCTCTTTATTTCTGAAGGGGGTGGGGGAAGACTTTTCCATTAGCATCCTTCCATCTGTGAAATCTGTTTTTGTTTTTATAGTCACAGGGTTGGGGAAGGTAGATTTTAGAAAATAAAAAGAGGAGAGAGAATAAAAATTGGTAATAAGAAGGATAATAAGAAATAGTAATAAGTATTTTATAAACTTGATAGCCCTATGAAACTAAATGTGAAACCTGGAGTTTGTTTTAAAATATGCCCTCTTTAAACCTGTAACAACCTATGCCTTAATTAATAACCTGTGTATCTTGCCAGTAGCTATATATCTTTCTTTCAAGTTCTTTTTATAGTGAGCTGTCTAGCTATTTCACTACCTATCTACCTCCCATCTGTTTCTTTATTTATTTACAACCTGCCATAGCCAAAAAGGAACACATATTAAACATAAAAAGTTTAAATAAAATTAAATAATCAGGGTGAGTAGAAAAAGATGGAATAGGTTAATGGCCTCACTGTGTCACCCAGGCTGAAGTGCAGTGGTACAATCTCAGCTCACTGCAACCTTCACCTTCCGGGTTCAAGTGGTTCTCCTGCCTCGGTCTCCTGAGTAGCTGAGATTATAGATGCATGCCACCACACCTGGCTAATGTTTGTATTTTTAGTAGAGACAGGGTTGCACTATGTTGGTCAGGCTGGTCTTGAACTCCTGACCTCGTGATCCACCTGCCTCAGCCTCCCAAAGAGCATGAGCCAACACATCTAGTCCGAGATTTGAAATTTCTTTGTCCAAAGCGGAAAAAAGAAAGAAAGGAAAATACTGTTAAGTGTTACATTATTTATAGGATAAATAGAAACCAGATGTTCAGGAAAAGCAAAAGCATTTTCTGGTTCTTAGGTCTGAGAGAAATTTCTCCTTTGGGAGAAGGTAAGGTGGACAACACCCTGAAAAATGTCATTTTAATAATAAAGTGGTGGTTTTGTTGTAGATGTTTTGAGGTATTCTCGTCCATTCAAGCTAGGGCCAGAGCACCAAAGTGCAATTCAGCAAAAGTAATTGTATGGGGCCAAAACAATGCAGTTGAAGCACGTGAATTTGTCATGCCTCATTGGATTCAGGGTTAAAATTAAGATGCAGGGATGTCAGGCAGGAGAGTGTTTGTGCCCCCAGTCCTGTCTAGATCTACCAGCAGACCTCACTACTCAGTCATAGTTTTTTTTTTTTTTTTGAGACCGAGTTTCACTCTTGTTACCCAGGCTGGAGTGCAATGGTGCGATCTCGGCTCACCGCAACCTCCGCCTCCTGGGTTCAGGCAATTCTCCTGCCTCAGCCTCCTGAGTAGCTGGGATTACAAGCACGCGCCACCATGCCCAGCTAATTTTTTGTATTTTTAGTAGAGACGGGGTTTCACCATGTGACCAGGATGGTCTCGATCTCTTGACCTCGTGATCCACCCGCCTCAGCCTCCCAAAGTGCTGGGATTACAGGCGTGAGCCACCGCGCCTTGCCAGTTTTTTTTTTTTTTTTTTTTTTTTTTAATGAACCTGGATATATTCTCAGTACCTCAAATAGCTGTTAAAAATTAGACTTGGATGTAAGATCACTTTGTCATCTTGGAGATTCTAGAGGAACAAACAGCCTGTACATTCTTAGAAATTTTTCAATTAGGCCTTTGCTAAAAGATGGGTCAATATCTATACTCTGACAAGAGGATAGACTGTAGATATTTTGAATTTTTTATTAAAACCATGTTAGGTACTTAATAATTAAGCTGGACAGAAGGTAGAAATGGTGTCCTTTTATGAGAATTAAGAAGCCTAACCTGCACTTAGATGAACAAACACCCCACATTCATATGAAGGGAGACTTGCAGCCAAGAAGGGTATGAGACCACACAGCTATTATCACTGTTACGTCTCAGATGTTCTGCTAAAAATCAGATGATGGTGGGATAGTTGCACAACCTTTTGAATACACTAGAAACCAATGCCTTTTACACTTTAAATGAGTGACTTGTGTGGTGTGTGAATTATATCTCAATGCAGCTGTTAAATAAAGCATCAGAGAAGATTCAGTTGTTCAAGAAATATTTTCCATTATTTTCCCCCCAAAGCGTAGGCTGCCATCATCTTTAGGCTCACTATTGAAATTCAAATTTGTGAATCACTGTTATGATGAAAAGCTTCATATGATTGTCACATGGTTGCTTGGTATTAGTTTTGCCAAGTATGTGAATAGTTTTATTTCTGCATTTCTCCTGTTTGTATTATCTTTTAAATATTTGTAGTTCGTGCCTTTGCTAATCAAGTATACCTATCCTATATTCTGCCAACTGTTAGAAAGCAGTTTATGCTTACAGTTAAAGAACCTGAAGTGATTTCCTCAAGCTTTTATGCTCAGTAGTTATTAAAACCTAAAATAGACCTCCAGTGTTCTGACCTTCTAATCACCCATATAAGGGCTGAAATCATTTTTATGGATACATTTCTTTCTCAGTTACACATTAATTAACAAGGACTTTGTATTTCCTTTTCCATTATATACATAGGAGAAAAGATTATCGTATAAAAGTTATCTTAAGATCAAACTAAAATAGACCTTCAGTGTTCTGACATTCTAATCACCCATACAGGGGCTGAAATCATTTTTATGGATACATTTCTTTCTGTGTTACACATTAGTTAACAAGGACTTTGTATTTCCTTTTTCATTATATACATAGAAGAAAAGATTACCATATAAAAGTTATCTTAAGACCAAAGTATTAATTGTATTCAAGATCTTGAATTTATTGGATCAAGGAAAAGGAGAATTTAAAATGAATTGATTTATTATATAAACGATGTAAAGCTCTTAATTGTCATTATAGGGAAAGTTCAGGACGGAGGAAAGAGCTAGGTCAATTTTATCATCCTAATTTTAAGGTTAATAAGCAGTATATGTCAGGAGATAGCTAAGAGTCTAGCAAATCATTTTTCTTTTTAATAGCTTTGTTGAAGTATAATCACATACCATATAATTCAGCCAATTAAAATGTACAATTCAGTGATTTTTAATAAATTCAGAAGGTTGTGCCACTATCATGGCCATCCAATTGTAGAACATTTTTATCATCCCCAAAAAGAAACCCATCCCCTTAGCAGTCACCCTCTACTTCTCCCTAATCCCTCCAGCCCTAGGCAGCCACTTTCTGTCTCTACAGATTACATGTTATGGACATTTAATACAAGTGGGATCATATATAGTAGCACCGCTTATTTTAATACTTTAAAATATAGAAAGATAATATTTTAAAATATAGAAAATATAGAACATTTGCAGAAACAACTCTTAGTTGAGAAAACCCATTTTCTTCCATATGAAGTCTAAATTGTGGGATAGGCAGTTGATGCCATTTAAATTTGGGGCAAAACTAAGATCACTATAGGTAGAAAAATCCTATTTCAGTGCTGACTTTAGTTTGATATATTAGCTCTGTTACTTCTAGAGATCCTCTATTGGAAAGGTTTGTATCTTTCACCAGTGGGTGTCAGCATCTGACTAAAGATGACTCCTCCTAGAACCACTTCTATAAATAACCTTGAAGCCAGTCTCCCAACATCAGTAACAACAAACATTATTTGAATCCTGCACTCATTTATGTGATCACTTTAGAGTAAAAACTTCTAACAAGCCACATTCGCTATACATTATTTTACCTTTATATAGCTTTAAAGGATTAAGATATTATCACCCTTACTGAATTCAACTCTGATTTAAAAAAAAAAAACTGTTACTGTTACGTGATAGAGCCTATATTCTAAAGACGAATGAGGAACATATTTGAGTTTTTATACACTAATGTTTTAATGCTTCCTGTTACCAGATACAGAGATGTTGAGAAACGGTGCTGATTAGCCTTGTCATTTGATTAGCCTACTCACGGGTGATCAACTGCATTAGGCAATTAAATGCTGAAACATTAGTTTAACAAGTTTTATGCTGTGCTATTTTTTTTCCATTCTTGTAGGATATCTCCTGGGTAGTGAAGATTATTATTCCCATGAGCGCTGTACATTAATTGACGCTCTGAATGTTACACGATGTGCTCTTGATTTCCGAGATGGTGAAGAAGTTGCAACAGGATATAAAAATATGTATTCAACAAACATATTCACCAAAAGGGCTACAACCCTCATAACTAACCATCCACCAGAGAAGGTAAGTTTTGCTTCTATTTACTGATAGCAAAATCTTACTATGCTAATGTCTTTTCAGACGAATGTAGGAAAAGGCCATTGTTGTTTAGGGAAAAGTCTAATAAATTCTAGGAAGTCCTTTTCAAATTATACAATACCCCAGAATCAACCTAGGAAGCTTGTTAAAAATGAAGATTCCTGGAGCCTACTTCCAGGGTGTGATTTATTAGGTGTGGGAGAAATCCTTACATCAGCATTTTAGAGAAATTCTTAAAAGGTGATTCTTAAGAGTGGTCCCCAGATCATGCTTTGAAGAATACTGTGTTGGAAGTGTTTCAATAGAAATATGTTTTAAATTTTTGGTATATTATGTGCATGCGTTGTGAGTAATTAATAAAATGACTCTTAAAAAATGATTGTCTTATATATAAAATGAGGCTTTATTATGACAAACTTTTGTTTAAAAGATCCATAAATTTTCGGATCAGGGCAGGTCCTCTAATCTTGTACTTCCTCCCAGCAAGAATATTTTGCTATTCTAGATCTTTTGCATTCTCATGTTAATATTAGAATCACCTAGTCAATTTCTATTTGCCAGCTCCCCAAAAGTGTCTGCTTGGATTTGGATTTGAATCTATAGAACAATTTGGGGAGAGTGGATGTCTTAAAAATATTGGGTCTTCTAATCCATATACCTGGTATATTGATGAAGCTATTGTGTATATCATCAGTAATCTTATTATTATAATTATTTTGTTAACTTTACTCATGAGGTAAAATTTAAGCTAAGTTCTCTGGATTTAGCTTATAAATGCTTTTGAAATGGGAACAAATATTTGTGTTGTCAGACACTGGTCTCAAAATATGGCTTCATTAAGAACACCTATAAATAACCCATAAAAATAATACTTCAGTGATACCCTGCACAACAAATTATAGAATCTGTAGTGCTTCCTGGTTCTTCTAATTTCCTACTCTGCCTCTTTGACAATGCCTGAAGGCCCTTGGTGCAGGTCTTTCTTAGTCTGTTTGTGCTGCTGTAAAGGAATAGGTGAGGCTGGGTAATTTATAAAGAAAAGAGGTTTATTTGGCTCATGGTGCTGCAGACTCTATAAGAAGCATGGCACCAGCATTTGCTTCTGGGTGAGGGCTTCAGGAAGCTTCCACTCATAATGGAAGGTGAAGCTGAGCTGGTGTGTACAGATCACATGGCTGGAGGGGAGAGAGACGAGAGAGAGAGAGAGAGAGAGAGAGAGAGAGAGGCCAGACTCTTTTTAACAACCAGCTCTCTCAGGAACTAATATAGTGAGAACTTATTCATAACTGCAAAGATGGCATGAAGCCATTTGTGAAGGACCCACCTCCATGACCCAGACACCTCCCAACAGGCCCCCACTGGGGATCAAATTTAAACGTGAGATTTGGACGAGGGTCAAATATCTAAACTAGAAGAAGATCACCATGTGGATTCTGGTTTACATACCTGTTTGAACTTGGTATGTGGCTGTTAATTTCCTTTTCATTTTCTGCCTACTTGAACTCAGTACTGGAAATCTTCCCTGGTTGAGTTAAATGCCAGATTGCTGGCATCCTCCTTTGACTTCCACAAGCTAAGGTAAAATCTTCCAGAAGACAACTTTACCTTGAACTTCAAATTATATTTACACCGTCAAATGTTATACAACTCCTGACATTCAATAGACAACTCCTGACATTCAGTAAAAAATAATCAAGCACATACAGAAGTTAAAACACAGAAACAAGTATCTGTCCTCAGCTGTGTCCCACTTTTGGCTATCACTCTCATATGCAGATATCTTGAAGCAACCATGCTTTCTGTGGAACATGAAGAAATGGGAACATTCTCTGAAAAATGTGGAAATACACAGATTTTAAATCTAAATCTAAACAAATATTCAGATAATTGGAAAAACAGCTGCTAGGTAATTGGCTTAAGTTCTCAGTTTTCTTTTATATATTTGACATTTTATGGATGTGGCTTAACACTTAACAAGGTATTCTTAAGAGAACCATGTATTATTCTTTGAGGGAGATACCATTTTACACATAAGCAAACTGGCTTAGAGAAGTTATGTAACTTGTTCAAGGTCACAGAGCTATTGAGAGTCAGAATCAGAATTTAAACTCATGCTCTCTGACTCCAGACCTCATGCACTTAATCAGCCTCCCTAGTTCACAGCTAATATCCAAGACCAGAGATTCTGAGTCCCAGCTCATGATTCATCTTAATGATTTCAGTCCTGACCGTCTATTAGAATCATCTGGGAAACTTATAAGAAATACTGATGCCAAATATTGTGATTCATTGATCTGAGGTGGGACCCAGGCATTGGTACTTTGTTATTCCTCCTCCCCAGCTCCTACCAGTGATTCTAATGTGCAGCCACCACTGACACCTGGTGCAGTGAGAGCCATTCTAGGATGGGTCATTCAGGGCATTCCTTTCAAATATGGAGAGGCAAGCAGAAGCCAACTACATATTACAGGTTCACAATCTACCTTAATCATGCAGCAACTGTAATCTGCCCACAATGCAAATTCATTCCTACTAAAGAACAATAGAATATTCCCTCACAGGGTTCCAAAACATTAAGCAGATAAAAAGAAGCAGCTGAAGTCAAATAGATCTTTGTGGGTGGGCTGTCTTAACTGGGGCGCGGGAGAGAAGCTTGGGGACTGAGGACAATGGGAAGCCCTAAGAACTTGCTAGCCACGAAAGGAGTGTTATTAGCATGGCCGCTGTTCATATTTGTTTGGAAAGTGCCAGATGAGAGAATGGTCATTTTCCTATCATATCTGAAACATTCTATAGCAGTATCCAACATTCCCAATATCCTCAAAGAAAAGTTTCAATCATAGACATAAGCGAATGAAATAATTAAGAGTCAAGCTGTAACCCAAGAATGTTTAAGACAGCTAATACATGCTTACATTTTCAGTTCAGTATAAAATGATGCAACTCACCAGTTTGGGGAGCTGTACTTTTCATGATTTTATCCTGAGGTTTAATCTAATTCTGGGCTAATTTCTCAGATACTATATATAGATTGTAACATAAGCAACTTGTTCTAAGATAAAAATCATTAAAGAAAAGCACATGAAAAATTCACAGGCTAACTTAAAATTGCACCTATTTTAAAAAACACTTGAGGGGGAAAAAGCATTTGGAGGTAGTTCATAACCGAAACACAGTTGCTGATGCTGCACTCAGGAAGGTCCTGCTAATTACTTTCACATGTGTTAAGAAGGAATGTCCTTCCTCTTTTTCAGCAGGATGATTCCCCCTAGTAGTGACACTATAGACTGAAAGTAACATATTCGTAAAATATCTCTTTTAAAAACAGCCCCCCACATAAACACTTTGCAGAATGGAAGCAAGTGTTATATTATACACCTGATCTACTAGTAGCTTCTTGAGGAAAATGTTAATTTCTAGTGGAAGACTTTTACTTTTCCCTGACACAATTTGGAAAAAAAAAAGTCTTTATTTAGAAGTCAAAGATAGAAAAGCAGTTTCAAAACCTATCATATGCTTTTCTTTATTTATACTTTAAATTAGGAAAATATACTAAAGAAATGAAAATAAGACTTTCTTCCTCACTGAAATAAGATTTCTTAGCATGATGAGGATATTTACAGTATATATCTTAGCAACCATATGGCATAAATAAGGGAAAAGAACTCCTAATATCTCAGACATGAATATGCTGATAGCTTTAGGTGATAATGTCTTGCTTTTATGTAATACTTAGATATTTAGTCATGATTTCATGCCTAGGATTTTATTTTACATTCATCAGATACTGTTACAGGTAGGGTTGGTGCAAAGGCAGCAACTGTGACAGTTGATCAGAACAGGGTTCTGGACCTAAGAAAAAGCAGGGGAGAGATCAGGCTCCAGCAATGGCAGCTGCTGGCTTTAGGCTGACAGTGAGCTGAGCTCTAGTTGGCAGGAGTGGGAAAATTGACCACAGCTGTTCACAGGCAGAGTCCCAGGACTGGTGGCTGCAGATGGGGTCCTCATTGTGGTTGGAGAACCTTAGATCCCTCGTTAATTCTTTCCACTGGGCCACCATATAGTGTTAAAAACACTACTCTCTTTCTTTTTTCAATTTAAAAATAGTATAGAAGTGTTTCGCATTTACCACTGTTGGGGAATGGATTATAATATTTCATGAATAAAGTTCATTTTCTGAGTGTTGAAACTTTATTTTCTTTAGTATGGGATGGAAATATCTAAAATGTGCATCAGTCCTGACCTCTTGAAATGGGCTATACTACCCATCATTCTGCCACCTCTTCGTGACCAACAGCCATACTGTTGTGTGTAAGGCTGTCTACCCACACACTTATTAGCCCTAGACTGCTGCTGATGAGATGGAGAAAAAGATAACTTTTTTGTTCAAGGACTACCTTAATCTATACCTCTAAGTTATTAGGTCTGGTAAGCAGGTTGCATGCCTTTCCATGGCCTGTGACAGTCACATGCCAGGCTGGTCCTCACCACTCAGAGGCTGTTTTCACTTCCTCTTTTCATTCATGTCCCTTCTGTTTGAGTCAAGGGTCTGACCACTGGACTGATCAGGACTGGTGTAATTTTTTATTTTTAACCCCTCAAAAGTGTCAACTTAAAATAATGAAAAGGATCAGAATCTAGTTTCAAGAGACTTTATTCAAGTACAGAGTTTAAGGATGGCCTCTTGGGAAGCACAGATTCCAAAGAATGGAAGTCTGTGTTTCAAAGTGTAGAAATTTGGGATTTCTTACTGTATTAGTCTATTCTCACGCTGTTATGAAGAACTGCCTGAGTTCCTCTGGCCCTCTGGTGAGCTGAGAGGTTTTGCAAGAAAAAAAAAGTGCCTGAGACTGGGTAATTTATAAAAGAAAGAGATTTAATTGACTCACAGTTCCACATGGCTGGGGAGGCCTCAGGAAACTTACAATGGTGGCAGAAGGGGAAGCAAACATGTCCATCTTCACATGGCGGCAGGAGAGGGAAGTGCCAAGCAAAGGGGGAAAAGCACCTTATAAAACCATCAGATCTTGTGAGAATTCACTATCATGAGAACAGCATGGGGGCAACCACTCCCATAATTCAGTTAACTCCCACTGGGTCCCTCCCATGACATATGGGGATTATGGGAACTACAATTCAAGATGAGATTTGGGTGGGGACACAGCCAAACCATATCACTTACATAGACAAAGTTTAGGGGTGCTTAACAGAAGTTCAACATCTTTCTGTATAAGGCTTAATGCATAGTTACAATGATCTGATTAGTCAAGGTGGTGTTTTTCTTTTGGGAAAGGTATATTTAACATTCCACACTGAAGATGTAACAGTCATGGTGTTTTTTGGGTCATCTGGTCTGAGTTAGGTACAGGACAATAAAGGAGGTGGTTAATCTGTAACAAAGATCTTCAATAGGAAGGAGAGAAGTCCTGGTCTCTGGTCTGTCCTAGTCATTTACAGAATAAGAGCAATAAAGAAGAGAGTTAATCTATAATCCAAGAAACAGAAGTTGCAAACATAATATGTGACTCAGTCTCCAGGACTTAATTTTCCCCTTGGCGTAATATAGAGGGTCCTAAAATTTATATTCTTTTATAAAAGTGATGGTAATGTCTTTAGCTACTAAGGAGTAATTATGGGAAAGACTTTTAGATTATTTTTCACCACATTTAACAAATTGACTAGAATGATTTCCATACTGAATATTTATAAGAACCTTTAAAAATCTTTGTTTTCCCTTGGCATTGTTTCAAGAACTCCCCTGTCCCCCTTCCCAGCCATTGCCTTTAGTAAGCAATTGCTGGCTGGGAATCACCTGCCCTCTTTGTACTTCTCTCCTTCATCAGGTGGGTTGCCATGTTGCTGCTAATGACCTGGATAAGAACATTTTCTTTAAGCCATAGGCCTCCTCTCTCCCCCTTGCACCGCCTACCCCCTCCCACTGTTAAGAATCCAGATCATAGTCACAAAATCTCATGTTTGCAAGGGCCAGACTGCTAACCTAAAGAAATGATGCAGCTCATGTAGAACAGTGGGAAACTAGAAAATTGGATAGCACTTGAGGGGGATGGGGCCCCTGTTTCTCATACTCCAGCCTTTTGTTACTAGATGGTGTGTGGACAAAGAATTGTCAGAAATTCTGATTTTTCAAAAAAATTTTTATATATAAAAACAGATTGATGTGATATTTTCTGATTTTTAAAACTTTATGTGGACTGTAAATTATTGTAGCCTTCCAATTTTTAATCCTATCCCCATCTGGACCTTGGCTGGTGGCTGGAGTTGGCTTGGTCTAGTGCTGAAGACCCAGACACCAGTACCCAGAACAGACCCAGGTCAGCGACGCACCTGCATATTCTTCCCTCCAGACATCACAGCCGGGACCTTCATCATCCCCAGGCAGGGCATCTGTTGGGATATCCTGCGCCATGGTCTACAGGAACATAGATGCTTCAACATGACCGTGCAGCTGGAGTAGAAGTTGTGTGTGTCTAGGGGAAGCAGAGGCAGAACTAAAATGGTGTCAGAGGCTATAGTATAGACTTTTGGAGTGGGAGTTTGGAATGTTTTCCCATGGAAATAATGGAAGTACGGGTTCTACATTAGGATCATTTTCATTCCATCACCTACCTTCTTAGTTTAATAGGTTTTAAAGCAATGACTGTGATATTTAACAGCTACTTTTAACTTTTTGAGTTTAGGGAAAATGTGTTTCTGAGTTCCAAAGACCTGAACTATAAATAAACTTTTGGGGGTCTATTTGAGTTCTATGTATGAATAGTCATTCTGCATTACAAGGATGCATAATATAAAATTTAAAACAGCTTGTCAACAATGAAGAATGAAATACGAGCACCCCCCCACAGTCTGTTTCTAATCATTTTCATTCATTTATGAGATTTAAATGCCTCAAATACTTTAACAGAATTATATGTTTATCCTTGGGTTGAACTAGTTGTTGTCTCTTTGAGGGTTTTCAACTCATTAAAGAATTCTTTAGGAGCACTATGAAGAGAATGCCTTCAGAAAGACTCATTAAAAAGGAGAAGCTGACCTGGAATATCATTAATGTTAAATATTGCAAATTGATGTAAGTGGTAAAATAGTATCAATAGAATCAGTATGTCATACTTCTTAGTTTCAGGAATTAAACTGGTCTTACATTTGGTCCTACATCAAAGACTAACAAGGCATGGTGTTCACCTTTTTTCTCATAAAATATATTTTAAAAATACTAAACCTCTTCTAAAAGCTGACTTATTTTCAGCTAAAGCATCTATTATATATAGCCATATCGTAATAGTGGGTTTTTCAATAGGAAATTGCTCTTCAATTAATGCGGAGTTGGACAAATCCTACATATAACTTTTCTAAGCCTCAGTTAACTCATCTGTAAAATTGCTATAACATTAGGTGGTTTCAATCATACTCAATGAGATAGGATATGTAAATTATTATACTGTCTAGTATGTAGATAACATTTAATATGTGGTTGCTATTGCTGATATTATTATTTGTTTGGTTCAGGTCCATTGAAGCCATTCTGGGACTCTGGCTTTTAGTTTCAATTTTTTATCTTGTGTCTTTTGTTATATTTTTTAATATCTTTATTTAGACAAAATTTACATACCCTAAAATTCACTCATTTAAAGTATACAATTCAATAGTAAATTTTTAGAACTATGCAACCATGACCACAATCTAAGTTTAAAACATTTTCATCACCCACTGAAAAAAATCCTTGTACCTGTTAGCAATCACTCACCATTCCTCTCCCCCACAATTTCCTACAGCCCCAGGCAACCACTTTCTCTCTATATAGATTTGCCTATATTTCTGGACATTTCATGTGAATGAAATTATATGATAGGACTTTTGTGATTGATTCATTTCACTTAGTATAATGTTTTCAAGGTTTATGTTGTAGTATATATCAATACTTTATTTCTTTTATTGCCATATATTGCTGAAAATATACCATATTTTATTTATCCACTCATCAATAGACATTTGGGTTGTTTCTACTCTTTATGATGAATAATGTTGCAATGAATGTTCATGCAAGTTTTAAGGTAGACATATGCTTTGATTTCTCTAGGAATGGAAATGCTGGGTCATATGGTAACTCTATGTTTTACAATTTCAGTAACTGCCAAAATGTTTCTTCAAAGTGGCTACATGTGCCATTTTACATTCCTGCTAGTAATGAGTGACAGTTCCAATTTTTCCATATCCTCACCAATACTTGTTCTTTTTCATTTTTAAATTATAACCATCCTAGCAGATGTAAAGTGTTACCTCACTGTGGTTTTAATTTACACCTTACTAATGACTAATGATGTTGAATATCTTTATATGTGTTTACTGCTTTTGTATATCTCTTTGGAGAAATTGCTATTCAGATTCTTTGCCCATTTTGTAGTTGAGTTAATTGTCTTTTATCACTGAGTTGTAAGTGTTCTTTATATATTCTGGAGATGAGTCCCGTATCATATATGTGATTTACAAATACTTTCAATGCATTCTGTAGGTTGTCTTGATATTGTTTTTATTAAGGCATAAATCTGAACTGTCTTATCCTTCTATATTTAATGCTTTCATGTCCTCTTCACTGATTTACACAAACTTTCTTTCCAGCCTCTCTTTCTCTACCTTGCTCTCCAGTCTGTGCATGAGCCCCTTCAGGTCCCTGAGGAATACCTAAAGCCATATGATTTTATCCAAGACAAGAACAGGCATTACTATGCAGGAATGGTGTCCCTTATGGATGAAGCAGTCGGAAATGTCACTGCAGCCTTAAAAAGCCATGGGCTCTGGAACAACACGGTGTTCATCTTCTCCACAGGTAAGTCTGTCAATAGGAAAATCATCTCTTGGCAAAGCCTAGGACATGGTATTTGATAAGTGGAATGAAGACAAATTGGCGTGGTTAGCATTGCCTTATTAAAATAAATGCAAACTGCAATAGTGGAGACATGATAATAATGGATGGAAAGGTGTATCTAAGGAAAAAGAATGATGGGCTTCCCCTGTTCCTTCAGATATCAAAATATTTGGGGACTGTGGCTTGTAAACACATGTTTACTAACCAAGTAAGTGTGAGTGGACATCACTCATATGCAGGGCTGCTGGGTAGTGAATCCCTAGAGTGGCTTGTTCCCAGCTCTCCGTCCAACCCAGGCGTCTTCAATGGCCGTGACTCCTACTGACTGGAGGGGTCTCTGTATCACTGCAAAGAGACAGATTTTGACATGAAGACAGATAAATTAATGGAGCCATTTAAATCTACACTAGTGTCTTCAAGTTTGGATTTTTTTTTTTTTTGTATTAAAATTGTTTTCGGGGCCAGGCACAGTGACTCACGCCTGTAATCTCAGCGCTTTGAGAGGCTGAGGCAGGTGGATCACCTGAGGTCAGGAGTTTGAGACCAGCCTGACCAATATGGTGAAACCCGTCTCTACTAAAAATACAAAAATTAGCTGGGCGTGGTGGTGGGCACCTGTAGTCCCAGCTACTCAGGAGGCTGAGAGAGGAGAATCACTTGAACCCAGGAGGCAGAGGTTGAAGTGAGCCTCAGTTGCACCACTGCATTCCAGTCTGGGCAACAGAGTGAGATTCCGTCTTAAAAAAAAAATTGTTTTCTGACAATAAAAGTTATATATGTTATTATAGGAAAAATAGAAAAGGGCTGGGTGCGGTGGCTTGTGCCTGTAATCCTAGCACTTTGGGAGGCTGAGACAGGTAGATCACAAGGTCAAGAGATTGAAACCATCCTGGACAACACGGTGAAACCCTGTCTCTACTAAAAATACCAAAATTAGCTGGGCCTGGTGGCATACGCCTGTAGTCCCAGCTACTGGGAGGCTGAGGCAGGAAAATTGCTTGAACCTGGGAGGCAGAGTTTGCAGGAGTTTGCAGTGAGCTGAGATCTCGCCACTGCACTCAAGCCTGGTGACAGAGTGAGACTCCATCTCAAAACAAAAAAAAAAAAAAGGAAAAGAAAGAAAGAAAAGAAGAAGGGAAATAGAAAACTCATAATCTCAGAGATTACTTTTGAAAATCATTTTCATTCTGACAATGCCATTCTGATTCCTAATCTGTTGCATATGTGACTTCCCCCCTCACTAGGCACCGTTTTCTAAAATTTCACTATAATGTGCTTTGGGCGTTGATCTTCGTTTATTCATCATGCTGAGCACTCAGAGAGCACCTTCAATCTGAAAATGCAGATCCTTTTGTTATGGGGAATTTTCTTATATGATTTATTTCGAAATTGTGTGGCCCTCCATCCCACCTTCCCTTATTTTATCTGTACAGAATTCCTGTTACTTGGTTACTAGATCAATCCTCTAATTTTTCTTAGTTTTTTCCCTCTCTCCTATTTTCTTTATTTTTCTTCTACTGTTTGGGAAATCTTATTGTTTTGTAAGCTTTCTATTGAATGTATTTCAACCACCGTGTCTATTAATTACCAACAACTCTTTTGTGTTTTCTGATAATTCCTTTTTTGTAAAGTTCTTTTTTTAATTTATGGATGTTATAACTTGTTTTCCCAAAGCCTGTGCTCTTAACCATTACTCTTGTGTGTGTCTGTATATATGTATGTATATACATTTTTTTAAAGTTTGCTGATATTGCCAGCATTATCTCTCTTCCTCTGAGTTCTGTTTTTTCAGTTTGTTTATGTATTTGTTTCAGTCTGTCTTTAATGAGAGTGGCTTGGTTTTCTCAAATCCCTAGAGATACTTGGCTAAAATCTAACAATTTGATTAGAAACTCCAAGTGCTAGGTCAGGGCTTGTCACCTGATGACTTTTACTGTAAAATGACCATGTAGGGGTGAGGTGACATGTTGAGGAATTAATCTTGGTATTCTACTCATTGCTTTGTCGTTTCGTTTTTTACGTGCTGTTTTGTTTTGCTTTCAATCTGGCTTACATATTGAATCTGGCATTTGTTGAACAGTTACTATGTGCGGGATGTAGTTCTAAGTGCCTCCTGCGAATTAGTTCAATGAATCCTCATGATAATGAATTCTCTGAGAACTATTATTGTCCCATCTTGCAGATGTGAGAACCAAAGCACCAAGAGCATAAGCACCTTACTGCAGGTCACCCAGCCAGGCGGAGCCTGGCTCCACTTGCAATATCTGTCTCCCGAATGATCATCTCAATGTTCTTATAGGACCTCATGATACAGCAGAGCTTTCCATATGATGTGCTGCAGTATTGATCTACTGAGAAGCCTGGGCAGGGCCGGAATAGCATTTACCCTGAGCAGCCTTGTTCACTTGCATGGATGCTAACCAAATACTGTAATTTTCTAAATATGTCCTGCTGTGAAAAAGGTTAAAATTTGTTTTTCTCCCAAAACTTACCCTTCAGAAAAAAAGAGAGACACACTTCAGTCCTTACAAGATCTCTCAGATTCTGGGAGGCATTCTCAATTTAATTTATTTTGAATATCCTGGTAAAGCATTTTGGTCAGTGCTGGTTTTGAATGCCCAGAGAAGTCACCAGAAATAATCATTTTTTAAAAAGATACTAGGACACTTAACACTGATATAGTAAAATTATTCCTGGGAAGTGACCTCATCGTTACAAGACTTGGAAGTCATAAGTTTACAAAACAAGTCTTTGTTGTGGAGATCACAATTATACAATTTCAGGACAAATGATTTTCTGAAGTAAAAGTATATATAGATTAATGTATTGTACATGGGCTTAAATGTGCTCAAACAGAAGTGAAGATGCTAGTTCTGGAAGACTGTTTTAAATATCTCCAAGTGGCTCCTCTGATAACATTCTCATCAAGAATGCATGAGAGGCTGAGTGTGGTGGCTCGTGCTTGTAATCCCAGCAATTCGGGAGGCTGAGGCAGCAGATCACTTGAGTTCAGGAGTTCAGCACCAGCTTGGGAAACATGATGAAACCCTGTCTCTACAAAAAATACAAAAATTAGCCAGGCTTGGTAGCATGTGCCTGTAGTCCCAGCTATTCAGGGGGCTGAGGCAAGAGAATTGCTTCAGCCTAGGAGTTTGGGGCTGCAGTGAGCTGAGATCATGCCACTGCACTCCAGCCTGGGTAACAGAGCAAGACCTTGTCTCAAAAAAAGAAAAGAAAAGAAAAGAGATCTTGGTATTCTACTCATGGGAAAAGGTGGAATACAATTTTTTTCATGATATTGGAGAATGGAAAATATTTTAAGATAAATATTTCCCTTATATGATTTCAGATGTGTATGCTTAATTGTACTTTCAAACAGATAGTTGACTGTTTCATAAATATCTATATTTATTCAAGCTGGTGGTAATAATATTTGGAGCTTCTCACTGAGAAAATGGGGATCACCTTAAAATAGGGTTGTCTTATATTTTAATACTATATTAATAGATGTCTTAATCTTGGACCATGTTTGTTAGGCTAAATCCAACTTGATCGTGTGTATGTGTTTTTATTATACGGATGAATTCAGTTTGCTAGGGTTTTATTTAGGATTTTTGCATCAATCAGAAGTGAAAGTGGAGTTAGCTTTTTTGTGTCTGGTTTTGTTGTCTTGGTTATACTCACTTCATAAAATAATGTGGTTAGTTTTTCCATCTGTTTCTATGCTCTGGAATAGTTTACAGACTGTTGAAAAGATCTTTCTGTTTAGCTGGTCCCTGAAGCCTTTTGTGGAGACATTTTAAAAATTATTTCCCTACTTTACATTTTTTGCTGAATTATATCTAGGTGTGTGTCTTTAAAATGTTTTAAAATTAATTTTGCCTGAAATATAGTGAGCCCTGGAACTGCATGCTGAGATGATTATTCACTCCAGGAGGCTTTCCTTATTCATATTTTAGCTTATTGTTTTTGTTCTACTTGATTTATTTCTCAAAAATATCTTTAATTACTATGCTGAATCACTGATTCAGCCTTTCTCTCATCCTTTTTTAAATATTTTTCCTTTTTCTCAGACTTTGGAGCTCTTCTGCATTACCAGTTTAGACACTTTTGCAGTTTTAATCCTATGCTTTAATATCTCCAATATAGATTATTATTATTTATATTTTTAGTTTTTTTGCAGTGCTGTCTTTGTCTCAATCAGTATTCTCCTCTTCCAAGCTTGTTAGTATAGTAGTGACCACTATTTAATAAGCATTAAAGCTCAGTGTAACCCTGTGAGATAGCAAGTGGTTTCTTGATCCCCATTTACCAATGAAGAAATCAAAACTTCTTTTTCAGAAATTAAAAAAAAAATAAAAGTAGGATCTTGCTATGTTGCCCAGGCTGGTCTCAAACTCCTGGGCTCAAGTGATCCTCCCACCTCAAACTCCCAAAGTGCTAGGATTATCAGTGTGAGCCACCTAAAGAAATTAAGCAATTAGCCTAAGGCCACACAGCTAACAACTGAAGAAGCCAGAATTCAAACCCAGAGCTACCTGCTTACCCTAATACAGTTGTCTTTTTGCATCTCATTTTCTTTTCCATTTATTTCATCCCATTGCCCTGCATTTCTATACTTCTGTTTACAGAAGTGTAGAGCCCATCCTTTTCCTGAGCCTTTCTGAATAGAACTTTTCTAAAATCTTTATTTTTATAAGAAGTCATGGCAAGCTAGATGCTCTTTCTCAGAGCATAGGTGGTGAAGGATCTGCACACACAGAATGTGTGGCCATCTTGTGGCCTCTGGTCACTGTTCTCTGGTTGATTCCTCCAGATCTGCAGCTTGAAGTCAGGTTGATGCATATAACTCAGAGTTCCTGGCGGTGTATAAGCATTAAGTGTTATACTCTATTGAATCTGATCCACCTAGTTACAGTTTCTTCTCTCTTGGCTCCCTAATTCTTTGACAGGCTAAAAGAACCCTGGACTCTTCCTATCTCCACATTTTCAGGGGTTTACTTTTGGGGACATTCCTCAAGATACAGTGTGTCCACTCCCAGGTCTTCTCTTTTCCTGCCTGTTGTCTTCTGGGAGTTGTGATCTCTAAGCACATAGCAGTAGAGGAGGTAATAATTCTCTGCTTAAATTAGTGCCAGCCCTTCTCAGGCTGTCTTCCTGCCTCTCTTAAGCTAGGTGGAGGGCTCTATGTCATGAGGCAAAGCAGGGTGGGCCAGTTCTTATTTCCTCAGCCCAGCTTCTTTGGCCTTGTAGTTTATGGACATGTCTCTAAGATTCTGGCATTATAAGCTGTCTGTCCATCTTGGTTTCTCATGTGATGGGTTTTCATCTTGTTCTGTGTTTGTGGTTCAGAGAAGCAGCACTAGTGGCTGTTAGGAAGACACCGTTTTAACCCGGATGCTTGTCGCCACGACTAATCTTAATAGTTGCTAAATTCCAGGAGCTTGCACAGAAGTCTCACCTGGAGTAAAATGAGTTAAAGTTAGAGCCAACTCTTGAGCAACTAGGTCATGAGTTAAAACTAGATAAACCGGCCGGGCGCGGTGGCTCAAGCCTGTAATCCCAGCACTTTGGGAGGCCGAGGCGGGTGGATCACGAGGTCAAGAGATCGAGACCATCCTGGTCAACATGGTGAAACCCCGTCTCTACTAAAAATACAAAAAATTGGCTGGGCATGGTGGCGCGTGCCTGTAATCCCAGCTACTCAGGAGGCTGAGGCAGGAGAATTGCCTGAACCCAGGAGGCGGAGGTTGCGGTGAGCCGAGATCGCGCCATTGCACTCCAGCCTGGGTAACAAGAGTGAAACTCCGTCTCAAAAAAAAAAAAAAAACCTAGATAAACCGATTCTGCAGCCCTGAAGAGAAGACAGTGATTGACCTCAACATCTTAATGCAGTCATTGTATATTTAGAGTAACTCTGTTTGTTTGTTTTGAGACAGAGTCTCGCTCTGTCACCCAGGCCGGAGTGCAATGGCGCAATCTCCACTCTCTGCAACCTCTGCCTCCTGGGTTCAAGTGATTCTCCTGCCTCAGCCTCCCAAATAGCTGGGATTACAGGTGTGCACCACCATGCCCAGCTAATTTTTGTATTTTTAGTAGAAACAACGTTTTGCCATGTTGGCCAGACTGGTCTCAAACTCCTGACCTCAGGTGATCCACCCACCTCGGCCTGTCAGAGTGCTGGGATTATAGTCATGAGCCACCACTTGAAACTTACATTAACTCTTTACCAGAATAACTAGTTTTACTTACATTTAGATGAGGGTTTGAATATAAGGAGAAACCTAATTTGTATTTCTTTCTCCAGAGACTTTTTCTGTGTTTATTGACAATTTCATTGTTTGAAGTCAAAATTAATAATATGCTATAATAATGTAATTATAGCCCAAGGACCTGAACTAACTAATAACAGAGCAGTGATTCATTTTTTACCACTTCTCTCACTTTACTTCACTTAGCCCTGCACTTCTTTATAAGGATAAGAATACTGGTTGCATTCAAATCAATAAATGTTGAAT
Source organism: Sapajus apella (assembly GCF_009761245.1). Classification (NCBI taxonomy): domain Eukaryota; kingdom Metazoa; phylum Chordata; class Mammalia; order Primates; family Cebidae; genus Sapajus; species Sapajus apella. Next base: position 61,195,705 of record NW_022436941.1, read on the forward strand.
ACATTAATACAGAAAACCATGAAAATAATCTGGCTGCCTGGTGTCAGATTATATTTGGTGATGGGTAAAGGCAAAGGCATAATTTTCAGATTTTGATGTTTGATAAAGCTAACATTCAAAAATTCCTGTTATAATCTGAGAGAAATCCTTGAGGCTTTTCATTCTTTGCCTCCTCTACCCATCATCTTAGTGTAATTATTCTTCGTACGCTGTCTGGAGACCACCTGCAGCAGTGGAGCATTTGTTAAAAATGCAGTTTTCAAGATGATAGCTGCACAACATTGTGAATGTTCTAAATGTCATGGAACTGGATACTTTAAAGTGGCTAATTTTATGTAATGTGAATTTCACCACATTCTTAAAAATTTAATTTCTCAGATTTTATTACAGCCCAACTGAATTAGAAACCCAGGGTCCAAGGCCCAGGAATCTCCATTTTTAACAAGAATTCAGATAATTCTTTTGTACACAGAAATTTGAGAACCTCTGAGCTAAGAACCTCTGAGCTAAGGTATTCAAACTTTAGGAATTTGCATTACAAAGAATTTATGTCATTATTTAAATTTGTTATATATTTAGGTGTATACATATATCCTCCTCACTAGGAAGAATACATATATAGCTGCTGAAAACCACCTGGGTTTGAAGTTCAGCCTCTCCTAGGTAGTTTTCATTTCAGGTAAATGCTCCTATTTCTAGAAATAGACTTTTCAAAAAGCTGAGAAAAGTTTAAATTTAATTTTTCTGCTTTCCATGTTCTTACTTGTTCTGCATATAAATCACAACCTTGATTCATGCCATTTTTTTCTGCACTGTGTGATTAATACCACTGTTGACAAATGTTGTCTGTCTCATTACACACATACTATTCTGGGTTTGTTTTTTTATTTCTATATTTTATTTTTATGGGCATATAGTAAATGTACATATTTATGGGGTACATGAGATATTTTGATACAGGCATGCAATGCGTAATAATCATATCTGGGTAACGGGGATATCTATGCCCTCAAGCATTTATCATTTCTTTGTGTTACAGACATTCCAATTATACTCTTTTTTTTTTTTTTTTTTAAGACAGAGTTTCACTCATGTTACCCAGGCTGGAGCGCAATGGCGCAATCTCGGCTCACCGCAACCTCCGCCTCCTGGGTTCAGGCAATTCTCCTGCCTCAGCCTCCTGAGTAGCTGGGATTACAGGCACGTGCCACCAGGCCCAGCTAATTTTTTGTATTTTTAGTAGAGACGGGGTTTCACCATGTTGACCAGGATGGTCTCGATCTCTTGACCTTGTGATCCACCCGCCTCAGCCTCCCAAAGTGCTGGGATTACAGGCTTGAGCCACCGCGCCCGGCCCAATTATACTCTTTTAGTTATTGTAAAATGTACAATAAATTAACTGTAGTCACTATATTGTGTTATTAAATACTAGATCTTATTCATCTAAGTATATTTGTGTACCCATTAACCATACCCACCTACCTCCCCCCTCCCAACCTCCCTACCCTTTCCAGCCTCTTTTAACCATCCTTGTACTCTCTATGAGTTCAATTGTTTTAATTTTTAGCTACTACAAATAAGTGAGAACATGTGATGTTTGTCTTTCTGTGCTTGACTTATTTCATTTGACATAATGACCTCTAGTTCCATCCATGTTGTTGCATGTGGTAGGATCTCATTCATTTCTGTGGCTGAGTAGTACTCCATTGTGTATATGTACCACATTTTCTTTATCCATTCATCTGTTGATGGACACTTAGGTTGTGAATAGTGCTGCAGTAAACATGGCAGTGCAAGTATCTCTTTGGTGTACTGATTTTTTCTTTTTTTTTTTGAGACGGAGTTTCGCTCTTGTTACCCAGGCTGGAGTGCAATGGCGCGATCTCGGCTCACCGCAACCTCCGCCTCCTGGGTTCAGGTAATTCTCCTGCCTCAGCCTCCTGAGTAGCTGGGATTACAGGCACATGCCACCATGCCCAGCTGATTTTTTGTATTTTTAGTAGAGATGGGGTTTCACCATGTTGACCAGGATGGTCTTGATCTCTTGACCTCGTGATCCACCCGCCTCGACCTCCCAAAGTCCTGGGATTACAGGCGTGAGCCACCGTGCCTGGCCTTGATTTTCTTTCTTTAGGGTATATACCTAGGAGTTGGATTACTGGATCATATGATAGTTCTATTTAATTTTTTTTTTTTTAGAGACGGGGTTTCAGCATGTTGGCCAGGCTGGTCTCAAACTCATGACCTCATGATCCTCCTGCCTCAGCCTCCCAAAGTGCTAGGATTACAGTTGTGAGCGATTTCTGAGGAACCTCCAAACTGTTCTTCATAGTGGCTGTACTAACTTACATTTCTAGCAACACTGTACAAAAGTACCCTTTCTCCACATCCTTGCCATCATTCGTTAACTGTCTTTTGGATAAAAGCCATTTTAACTGGGGTGAGATGATATTTCACTGCAGTTTTGATTGGCATTTCTCTGATAACCAATCATGTAGAGCACCTTTTCATATACCTGTTTGCCATTTGTATGTCTTCTTGTGAGAAATGTCTATTCAGATCTTTTGCCTATTTTTAATCAGATTGTTAGATTTTTTTCCCCATAGAGTTGTTTGAGTTTCTTATGTATTCTAGTTATTCAGCCCTTGTCAAATGGATAGTTTGCAGATATTTTCTCCGTTCCATGGCTTATCTCTTCACTTCGTTGGTTGTTTTCTTTACTGAGCAGAAGCTTTTTAACTCAACGGGTCCTATTTGTCTGTTTTTGCTTTGGTTACCTGTGCTTGTAGAATATTACACAAGAAATCTTTGCCCAGTCCAATGTCCTGGAGAGTTTCCCCAATGTTTTGTTTTAGTAGTTTCATAGTTTGAGTTCTTAGATTTAAGTCTTTAATCCATTTCAATTTCATTTTTTCTATGTGGTGAGAGATAGGAGTCTAGTTTCATTCTTCTGCACATGGATATCCAGTTTTCCCAGCACCATTTATTGAAGAGATTCCTTTCTCCAATGTCTGTTCTTTGTATCTTTGTTGAAAATGAGTTCACTGTAGATGTATGGATTTATTTTTGGGTTCTGTATTCTCTTCCTTTTGTCTATGTGTCTGTTTTTATGACAGTACCATGCTGTTTTGGTTACTATAACTCTGTGGTATAATTTGAAGTCAGGTAATGTGATTCCTACAGTTTTGACCTTTTTACTCAGGATAACTTTGGCTATTCTGGGTCTTTTGTGGTTTCATATAAATTTTAGAATTAGTTTTTCTCTTTCTATGAAGAATGTGTTTGGTATTTTGATAGGGATTGCATTGAATCTATAGATCCCTTTGGGTAGTATGGACATTTTAACAATATTGATTGTTCCAATCATTAACATGAAATATCTTCCCATTACTTTGTGTGTGCTTCAATTTCTTTCATCAGTATTTTATAGTTTTCATTGTAGAGATCTTTCACTACTTTGGATAAGTTTATTCCTAGGTATCTTATTTTATTGGTAGCTATTGTAAATGGGATAACTTTCTTGATTTCATTTTCAGATTGTTCATGTTGGCACATAGAGATGTTGCTTATTTTTGTATGTTGATTTTGTATCTTGTAACTTTACTGAATTTATCCATTCCAATAGTTTTTTTGTGGCGTCTATATGTTTTTCCAAGTGTAAGATAATATCATCTGCAAACAAGGATAATTTGACTTCTTTCTTTCCAATCTGGATCCTTTTATTTCTTTCTCTTGTCAGTTCCAATAGTTTTTTTTTTGTGGAGCCTGTAGGTTTTTCCAAATGTAAGATCATATCATCTGCAAACAAGGATAATTTGACTCCTTTCTTTCCAATATAGTTGCCTTTATTTCTTTCTCTTGTCTGATTACTCTAGCTAGGACTTTTTAATTCCAGGTTTTTAAATCTAAGGCTGACACTTCTAATCCTTCTCTGATAGGACATAATCAGAGTTTGAATCTCAACTTTCCTGCCAATAAGTTATATGGGGTCTGGCCTCAGTTCATTATCTGTTAAATGAAAGTTGGTTGAGCATTCATTTATTCACTCTGTCTTTCATTGCAGTTAAAAAGATAACTAGGACATAACTCCCCCTTAGGAAACTCACACTCTAGTGAAGTAGACAAGCACATGTATTATTATTACACAGTGGGAGTATTAGGATGAAGCCCAAGGTACTGCTTGCACACAGTAAGATTACCTCCTGGAGCACAGGGTGTGGGGAGGCTTTCTGAGATGGAAAGGTTGAGAATGGTTTGGCCAGATAAACAGAGGACAGGTGGGGAGGAGATTGGGCAGCATTCTAGCCTGTGAGAAAGGAACATAAACAAAGACAGAGAGGTGGGGAGAGCAGCCTTGAGGGGGCTCTGCATTGCTGGAGCCTGACTGCAAGGTGGAGAGCAGTGAGATGTGAGGCTGGAGAGCATGACCCAGGGGTCCACTCAGAAGGGGCTGTACACATGCCGGAAGGAATTGCAAAGGGTCTCATGGTGACAGTGACGCACTGAAAAGTTTTAAGCAGGATTAGACTTTCACTTTAGAACTGAAGTGAAGGGTGATTGGAAGGAGACAGACCTTTTAGGAAGCTCTGACAGTAAAGTAGGGAGAGAAGATAAGGAGTACTTTATAAAGGCAGAGGGAAGATGCATGGGGATGAGAGGATAGATTTAAGAAATACATAGGAGAGCTAGACCAATGTCGAGAGCTCTTGTTACTAGGAAAACTGATGGTTTTGTAATTCTGTCAGTTTTCACAATGATGTCAGTTCTGATGAAAGCCTTTGATGGAGCTATTCCTCCCACTGGCACTGGATACATCTGCAGTGAGCTGAAAAGAGTGAAGCCCGTGGCCAGAGTGCCCGTGTAATCCAAATAAGAGTAATGCATCAGAGTGCATAGATTTATAGTACACATGACACGGAGAGCAGAAATAGTTTGGTTGTCACAATGACTTGAGGGTGAAGTTTCCATTTAGTCAGCAGCCATCTGTAGTGCCCAGGCCAGTCCTGCAGTGGAGAAGCATCCTGCCCCAGGTGTCAGTAGCACCACCATTGAGGAAGTGACTGGATCCTGTTCAATAACACATTTCTTCTTAGACAAATAGAGCAATTTATTGCAGAGCCTAAACTTTTAGTACTTATTATCTGAGTTTTCACAATGTCACTTGTAATTTAATGTCTCAAATGGAGTTAATAATCTTAACTAATTTCTCTAAATCCTGTCCCTTTTCCTTTTACGTGTAAGGATTTCCTTCAAAACTGGTAGTTGGCAAAGAGAGAGCTCGCTCATGATTTTAAATATACACATGCAATTGGCAGACTTATAAAATATTATAGAAATTCGGTGCCAGGAGTGAAATAATAGGTGCTGTCAAACCAATCTCTCTAGGCTCTTCAGATATTTAAATGAATTTCCAACAAAGCTAAGGAAAAGCTGTCGTGTGAATAAATCAGAGAGCGTGTCCACACTGTCTTGCTCCTTGCAATTATGGATTTATGTGGCACATCTATCATAGAGGAAAAGTACAGCCCATGGCTTGAAATAATGAGACTTGAATGAACTTTTCCATAGCCAGTCATTAATTCATGCCACCTCTTTAGATTTCACCTGTTAATGTCCATACTGAGAGCATATTGGATCACTTAAAAATTTTATTAGTAATAGGTACTAATTTGTTGATTATTTTATTGAGTGAAAATAATAACCAGTACATTTTACTGAACAGCCACTTTGATTTGGCATCCCCGGCTGAGTTACGAAGCAGAGGTTCCAGGGCTGGAGATGGTAGTCCTACCTGCCCTCTTTGTCTCTGGCTGTTCTCAGGGATGTATCATCGTTTGGGTACTCTTGGTGCTTCCCATGGGTTAAAGCATGGGCAGGTCTCCTGCCAGGGAACCCAGGATGGTGTTTTTCCAGTAGAAACCATGAGTTGGGTTTCACTGGAAACAGTGAGGCAGGGGTGTCACAGATATGGACGTTCGATTCTCTTACCATCTCCTCAGTTTTTCACTTCTCTGTGACCCTGTAAATGGAGTCATCCTCATATTTGAGTTCTGGGATGTTGCTGGTGATAATATTGGCATTTTATATTTGTTTTTGGTTTTCTGTGGAGAGGAGTGAAGCTAGAGTGTGTCTATGCTACCATTTTGGAACTGGAAGTTCCAAAGTCAATAACCAATGCATTTTAAAACCACCCCCACCCTGCACCAAAGGTTCTTGCATTTTGTATTCTTTGTGTCAAACCATTGAATTCACAATCCCAGAGTCTAAGGCAAAAATGCCGCTTATTCTCTATGTTTATCAGATCTTCGGTGTTTTATTTTATTACTTAATATATGCTATGCTATAATGTCATATTGTTGATATTATGAACTTTTAGCAGGAGAAACATGAAGTAATCATTATTTTCACAATGCTGTGAGAAGATAGCACTGTGGCCTTTCTCTGAGTTTATGATAAATGGAAGGCATATATATGAGTGTGTGTGTATATATATATATATGTATGTGTGTATATATATATATATATATATATAGAGAGAGAGAGAGAGAGAGAGAGAGAGAGAACTGAGCATATTTATTGACTAAATTGCAAGAAGCTTTCCAATTTGTTTGGGCTTACTTTAATCTCTTCTTTTGCACTCCATTTTAAAGGTCACATTTAAGATGAATCCATTTCTTATATTTTATGCTTCTCCCAGAACTCACTGGAGCCAAAATTCTCTGTGAGGCAAGAGGTATGTTATGTTGGACAGGCTGCACTGGAGGATGAAGAAAAATGAAAAGTAGATTCTATATAGAAATAATCACCTGGAAACTACAGTGACAGCAAGAATAAGGGGCTGAAATAAAATCAGGTTATCACAAGCCGTTCAAAAAATGCATTTACTTACATTGCACTTACATTGCTTCTTATCTGATACCCATATCTGCTGTCTCCTACAGTAGTCTGACCAAATATTTAAAGATATAAAATCTACAAAGACAGACTAATTATTAATGTGTCTGTGAGCTCTGCAAACAAACGTTAGTGAATGCATTACTGTTAGGAGTCCTATTTGGACAAGTAGCTAGGTGAGCCCTGTCTAAACATAAAGACCTATTCAGGGCTTTTCAAACTTCAAGGTTCTTCCCACTAGAGATGCAAAATAAAATCATGAGCAAATTAGCAGGCACCAGTGAGACCTGCAGGCTTTGAGAAATCTCTTGAGATAACTGAAAAGACAGCTTCCTATGTGAGCAGAGGTTTGTTTATTTTGATTCAAGTTAAGGGTTAAGGGCAACTTGACATGTTGTATTATCCCTATCCCCTCCCCACTCCTTTTTATTTTTTTCTTAGGAATTGTAAGAATCTTACAAGATCATCTGATCTTAGAAAGAAATAAAGACCCTGGCCAGGCATGGTGGCTTGCACCTGTAATCCCAGCTCTTTGGGAGGCCGAGGCGTAGGGACCACCTGAGGTCAGGAGTTCCAGACCAGCCTGGCCAACATGGCATAACCCTGTCTGTACTAAAAATACAAAAATAACCTGGTGTGGTGCCTTGTGCCTGTAATTCCAGCTAATCAGGAGACGGAGGCAGGAGAATCGCTTGAACCCAGGAGATGGAGGTTGCAGTGAGCTGAGATCGCACCAATGCACTCCAGTCTGGGCAATAAAATGAGAATCAGCCAAAAAAAAGAGAGAGAGAGACAGACAAAAAAAGGAAAGGAGGGAAGGAGAGGGACGGAGGAGTGAGAGGGAGGGAGAGAGAAAGAGAGAGAGAGAGAAAGACAGAAAGGGGAGGGGACCCAGAGAGAGACTTTGGGACTTTTGTAAATATTCAGGAGGCAGATGGCTTGGGTCCAACACTCACCTCCCCCACTGATGCCCGTGCAATCTTGGGCAAGATACTTAAACTTCCAGTGCCTCGTTTTCTTCATCAGTAAAGTGTGGGTAAAAATTATAACTATCTAGGCTGGGCACGGTGGCTCACGACTGTAATCCCAGCACTTTTGAAGGCCGAGGCGGGTAGATCACGAGATCAAGAGATTGAGACCAACCTGGCCAACATGGTGAAACCCTGTCTCTGCTAAACATACAAAAATAAACTGGGCATGGTGGCATGTGTCTGTAGTCCCAGCTTCTCAGGAGGCTGAGGCAGGAGAATCACTTGAACCTGGGAGGCAGAGGTTGTGGTGTGCAAGATTGCACTAATGTACTCCAGCCTGGGCAACAAGAGTGAAACTCCATCTCTAAAAAAAAAAAAAAAATGTGTATGTATATATATATACACACACACACACACACACACACACACACACACACACACACACATATATACACACATATATGTGAACAAGTGAATGAATAAATGACTATGCACACATATATGTGTGTATATATGTGTGTACACATATGTGTGTGTATATATATGCGTGTGTATATATATGTGTGTGTGTGTGTGTGTGTGTGTGTGTGTATATATATATATATATATATAAAACTACCTGACTGATGATATTGGAACACTTCCTGACACATACTAAGTGATTTATTGTTGTTAGGTTGTGTGACATAAGAATAGCTAAGTGGCTAGAGATGAAACCATTTCCAGCCTTTGGTCCCCAGTTTAGTTTTTGTTTGTTTTTATGGCTGTTTCCCCATGTTACTCTCATGTGCTACTACCTATGCCCATTATTCATTCACTTGTTCACTCATCAGTGACACACCTGCCATGGGTCATGCTCTCCGCTAGGCCCTGGGAAACACTAGGGAATGAGGCTGACCATGCACAGGACCGAGTGGCTTATTTCCTAACTCAATAGTCTGTTAATGAGCATCAGGAATGCCAAGAATTCTCCTTCTTCTACTGAAAATGGTTAGCAGTCTGTAGCAATTATGACACATTTTTCATTTATATTTTTATCATCCATCTTCTGAAAATCATGGGGGATTATTTTTTAAAGCAGTCTTTGATTTTGATTACTGAGAATGCAATATGTTTTAAGAACCTCATTATTTCCTTTGATACTTTCTTCATATTTCTTATATTCTTTATGTTTAAATTGAAGGTGATTTATTATGCAAGCTATTGGATGTGATTTTGGAGATTTTGCACCATTAATTATTGAGGGAGCAAAGTTGAAATTCTGCTCTTAATTCATCTCCTTTTTTTTTGAAAAGTTTATGAATTAAAAATTAAATAATCAAAAATTAAATGTGATTCTTTTTTTTTAAATTGTACTTTAGATTCTGGGGTACATGTGCAGATCATTCAAGATTGTTGCATAAGTACATTCGTGGCAAGGTGGTTTGCTGCCTCCATCTACCCATCACCTATACCTGACATTTCTCTCCACGTTATCCCTCCCCACCCTCCCTCCCACTGTCCTTCCCCTAGCCTCTCCCAATGAACCCCAGTGTGTGCTGCTTCCCTATCTGCGTCCATGTGTTCTCATTGTTCAACACCCGCCTATGAGTGAGAACATGTGGTGTTTGATTTTCTGTTCTTGTGTCAGTTTGCTGAGAATGATGGTTTCCAGGTTCATCCATGTCGCTACAAAGGGCACAAACCATCATTTTTTATGCTGCATAGTATTCCATGGTGTATATGTGCCACATTTTCCCTGTCCAGTCTAACATTGATGGGCATTTGGGTTGGTTCCAGGTCTTTGCTATTGTAAACAGTGCCACAATGAACATACGTGTGCATATGTCTTTATAATAGAATGATTTATAGTCCTTTGGATATATAGCCAGTAATGGGATTGCTGGATCAAATGAAATTTCTGTGTCTAGATCGTTGAGGAATCACCACACTGTCTTCCACAATGGTTGAACTAATTTGCACTCCCACCAACAGTGTAAAAGCATTCCTATTTCTCTACATCCTTTCCAGCATCTGTTGTCTCCAGATTTTTTAATGATTGCCATTTTAATTGGCATGAGATGGTATCTCAGTGTGATCTAGCTATCACATTTTCTCGTTTATTTATTTATTTTTATTTTTTATTTTGGAGACAGAATATCACTCTGTCACCCAGGCCTGAGTGCAGCGGCATGATCTCGGCTCACTGCAACGTCTGCTTCCCTGGTTCAAGCAATTCTCTTGCCTCAGCCTTCACCTCCCAAGTAGCTGAGATTACAGGTGCCCACCACCATACCTGGATCATTTCTGTATTTTTAGTAGAGACAAGGTTTCACCATATTGACCAGGCTGGTCTCAAACTCCTAACCTCAGGCGATCTACCTGCCTCAACCTCCCAGAGTAACATTTTCTCTTTTATTAACTGTTCATTCATTTTCCTATTTTTTGACTCTGAAAGTTCTTAAATATATATATTATAATATCAGAAATCATATTTGTAACAAAACATTAACAACCATTAATGATTGTAGTATTTTATTTTTATTATACTGAACATCTATACTTTGATTAAAATGTAACATATATCGCAAAGCACATAGGAGGTTTTTTGCTCCAAATAACATCCAGAATGCATATTTATATTTGAAGGAGACTGTTCAGATATTAATAATAACATCAAATCATGTGTCTTGTTTTACTGTGATGTAGCCACACTGATTATCTGTGATAGTAAACTGCACCTCACCATTATTGATGTTCCAGGATGCCAGAAGTGGCATTAAAGTAGGCATTGGGCTATTTGGTCTTCTAGGGCTAATGCAGAGGTCACTTGGGTTTTTTGGCAGAACTCAACTCCCTGTGGTTCTATGACCAAGGCCCACATTGTCTGGCTGTCAGCTTAGCACTGATTCTAGCTTCTGGAAGCTGCCGCTCATTCTTTGATTTTCTCCTTCTATCTTCAGAGCCTTTAACAGTGGGTTGAGTTAACCTCATGTTTTGAATCTCCACCATTTTCTTCTCTGTGCTCACTCTAATCTATTCTTCTTCCTTCTTTAACTTTTAGAATTTATAACCTATGTCCTCTCCAATAATCCAGGATAATCTCCCTATATTTAAGTCAGCTAGTTAGTAACTTTAATTCCATTGGCAACTTTAACTCACTTTTGCCATGTAAGGTAACATATTCACAGGTTCTGAGATTAGGACGTGGACATCTTTGGGGACCATAATTCCATGCAGTCACCTTGGAATGATGGAAAATTTTTAGTATTCTTTCTGATCATCTCCCATCCTCTACTAGTTCTGTTCCTAGGAAAAACATTCACCATGCAAATGCTCATCCTAATATTTGTGTGATAACCCCAGTGCCCCCACCCACAGGGCAGCTCAGCAGACTACTCTGAAAAACAGACAACAGTGACTCTACCACCATTGACCTCCGCAAGAAGAGTAATTGTCATAGGCCTGGGAGTAGTTAACTTTAAAATATTGTGACTTGTGAGTGACTGTGAAAATAAGAACAACTTTGGGCAAATAGGTGCTTTTAACAACATCACACCTCAGAGCCTTTGAAACTTGAGCAGGAGCCGGCTTTAGTTTTCTTGGGAATCCATGGACTGATTTCTTCTACTTAGGAATTTTGTTGTAAATCTAGAAAAATACATAGGAAACTGTAAATAATTATAAAAATTGAGGCCCATTCTTCAATCCACAGGTATATATTTGACACCTTGGGAACTTGCATTAATACTTCTTTGGTAAAATAAAAACTTCAACTCACCTGTATTAATTGAGCATCTTCTGTGTGATGAACAGTGTCACCTCTGTGTTTACACATATATAAAAGTTCCAGGTTCTGCTTTCAAGAGTTTACAGTCTTATCTGAGCAGTAAGGCTGGCTATCCAACCCACTTGCTAATAGTGTAAGACTTTATGCAACTAATTTCAAAATGATGTGATATTGACAGTGACAGTAAGTGCTGTTTCATAGCAGGGAGGGGAAATATGAGTGGAGTCATGTGGAAGACTTCACAGAGGAACTGGGACTTGAGCTGCTGATGGAAGGATGCTAGAGTTTGGATAGGCAGAGGGAGAGGGAAGGGTCCATTCCAGACGCCTGCATGGAGAAAATAATGGAGGATGATTATGATAGTAACAGCCAAAAATTTATGGGTACTTCCTGTAACCTAGTTGTTGTGCCAAGCACTTTACATATATCTACCCATTTAATAGTTACTACTGTTATCCCCAATTTCTAGATGAAGAAATAGGTGCTTAGATAGTAATATAACTCATTCAAAGCATAGCACTTCCGAAGTGGAGGTATGGAATCACACTCAGGCCTGTCTGATTTCAGAGCTCAAGCTTATAATCACTGTGTCAGTAGGCTGTGATCCAGGTCATCTTAGAGTATGCGAGCCATGCAGAGAAAGCCTGGATAATTGGGGTTCTAGAAAGGTAGAGGTGGAAAGGGTTTTAGAGACAATCTCCATACAATCTTTCCATTTTAAAAACAGACTCAGAGAGGCTAAGCAGTTGACTGATGTTGGAATGGAGACTTAGCCTTGTCTCTTACACTTGCCCGCCTACCACAGCTAGGTGAGTCCATCTGATAATGATGCAGAAAGGTTAGAGTTGCCCTGATGACTGCCAGAAGGTGGCTACAGGCTGCCTCAGTCACATGGGGGATAAAGCAATATCTTATATAATACCCTTGGGAATGGATTCCACCATGGGAGAATGTAGTTCACCAACTTCCAACTAAAACAAAGAGCTGTTAGACTGCTTGTGACTTTTTGGCTGCAGTATGTCTTTTGGATACACATGCAGCCATCTTTTGGAATTGGGTGAAGATCAGTGTATTAGTCCATTCTCACACTGCTGTAAATACCTGAACTAGGTAATTTATAAAGGAAAGAGGCTTAAGAGCCAGTTCCATATGGCTGGGGAGGCCTCAGGAAATTTGCAATCATGGTGGAAGGGTAAGCAAGCACACCTTACATGGCAGCAGGAGAGTGAGAGAAAGTGAAGGGGGAAGAGCCCCTTGTAAAACCCTCAGCTCTCAGGAAAACTCACTCACTATCACGTGAACAGCGTGGGGGAAACAGTTCCCATGATCCAGCTACCTCCCACCAGGTCCCTCCTTCAACACCTGGGGATTACAATTCGAGATGAGATTTGGGTGGGAGCAAAGGGAGCACCAGAATTATCAGTTGACAAAACAAAAGTGATGCATTTTTTATACTCATCTCTTCTTGAATGTAAACATGAGGATTTACCTTGTAATATTTCTAAGAAAAAAAGTTGAGTTGAGTAAATTTTAGCTACTAAAGCAAAACAGGCTAATGCTTTCCCATTTTACTCTCCTTTTGTGGGATTCTTCTTGAGGGCAGTGGTAACTGCTGCACATATGTGTGGAATATACTTGTATCAAGGCATTCACTCCAAAAAAATGAGATTACCAGGGCTAGCCTTTGTCGGCCTTCTGTCCCAGATTCCTCTCCACTTTGGGGTTATACAAAGATTGCTGTGGTTTTCTGACTTGATTTGAAGCTCTGGCTTAGTCAGCTGAAGGAATATTACAGTCGCCTTCCTCCCCAGGAGTTTATCGGAGACTTGCTCTTCTGTGGAGGGCCTGGGAACGCAGTGCTTAAGCTCTTGGCAGGAGACCACCCCGCTGTGCTTGGCCTCAAACAGGCTGCTGTCCATTGCTTTCAGAAGCATGAGATCGCCCCATCAGACCTAAAAACAATAGTAAAAATATATTTGAAAAAAATCCCTAGTCGCTTCTCTTGCTGACTTTGGCAGTTAGGTACAAAGCATCAACAAAATATTGTATACAGAAATTCTGCCTTCTAGGGTTGTTCCTTTCTTACAGAACAATCCTTAACCTTGTAAGACTCTTTTTTTTCATGTTTTCTTAATGAGAAAATATTTAAGAGAGTATTGGCACCACAGGTTTCTTTCTTTCCAGTGGTTTACACTCTTAACCGACTGTAATCTTTATGATCTTTTTTGTATTTTTTTTTTTTCACAGTATGGGCCATATCTAATCAGCCTCTCCTACCGTGACTATTCAAAGAAAAAGATCTTGTGTTTTCTTTTTCTTTTAATCCTTTCCATCCCAGAACACTTTCTTATTTGTCTGTATCTTTTTTTAAAAATGAGGATTATTGCAAAAAGTTTAACAAACATTAAGAATGACATCCATTGCTGTAGAAGCTACCAAAAAAAGTTATATCCCTGTCCTCAAAATAGTCTGTGATCTGGTGAAATGTTCAGATGCATGCAAATTAGTCAAAATATAAAAGAAATGGAGGTGGGAAGCAAAGGGAGTGCTATGTTTGGGCTGACAATGCTGGCTGTATGGTGCCATTTTAAACTCCCACTTTGGTTCCCCATTTGTGTTAGAAGGTTCTTCTAGAGTCCAGAGGTAATAAAGCAAGCTGAGTGGTGAGGTCTGAGGAAAACTCAAGCCCGCAAAAAGCCCTGTGTGCAGTGCATTCAGATCACAGCTGTGAGTCCCTGGAGGGAGTGGCCTGACCGATTGATGTCTGTGGTGGGTTGTGATCATCAGGCTGTTCCCAGGTGAGGTCACCTGACCACTCATTATTTTCTTTTTGGTAACAGGGATTAGTCAGTTAACAAGCATAACTTTACGTGTTACTTAAGACAATGTACTGTTCTAAGGAGATATGAAGATCAGTAAGATACAGTCTCCTCTCTCTTTTTTTTTTTTTTTTTTGGAGACAGAGTCTTGCTCTGTCGCCCAGGCTGGAGTGCACTGGCATGATTTTGGCTCATTGCAACCTCCACCCCCAGGGTTCTAGTGATTCTTCTGCCTCAGCCTCCCGAGTAGCTGGGTTTACAGGCACCTGCCACCACACCCAGCTAATTTTTTCGTATTTTTAGTAGAGACAGGGTTTCACGATGTTGGCTAGGCTGGTCTTGAACTTCTGACCTCAGGTGATCCACCCACCTCGGTCTCCCAAAGTGCTGGGATTACGGGCATGAGCCACTGCGCCCAGCCCAGTCTCCTCTCGTAAAGCACACCTAGATTCATGATAGTGGTCTTTAATTCAGTGTGAGACACAAGTCTCAGATCCCCCTGGGGGTGAAGAAGGGGCCAAGCAAGTTCATGATATGGAGATTTCCTTTCCCACATGTGAGACCATGACCCATCCACTGGAAGGACTGTATTGATTCCTTGCCCTCTAGACTGAAAATCACTTAGTATGAGGAGAAATTTTACTGAAGGGAGTGTGAATTGTGAGGCGGGGACCAAAAATATGTCAGGTGGTAGTCTAGGACAACGCCTAGCAAAGAACTCAGGGACTGTGTGAGGTACAGGAATATGTGTGGATTCAGGATTCAACTACACATCCACAGGGGCCATAGTGCCTGGTTAAGGGCAGAACAGAAAGATGAAGTCTGGACAGCAGAGGGGTCATTAAGGAGCTTCATAGGGGAGGTGGGATGGATATCCATTCAACTGTGCTTTACCGATTAGTAGATGAATGGACATGGAGAGTGGGACGTTTTGGACATGGGTAGTGAGCAGGGATGTAGGAAGAGGAAGTGAAGTGTGTTCTGAGCATGGCGACTAGGCCTGTCCAGCCTCCCACTGGTGTTCAAGGAGGCACATAAGACAGGAGAAATGGGGCACAAATTCCTGGAATGTTCATTTTGCTTGAATATATAGAAGGGAAATAAACAACTTGATTGGTCAATAATTTAAAATATTGTTATATTAAAACTGGCAAATTATGGAACAGAATACAATTAATTTCATGGATTTTTTTAAAGTTCAAAATCTCAGGTTTCCATTGTTTTCTTTTGATCCTTTGATGGAAGAATTTTAAATTCTTTAAAGGAGATCACTTTATTCCTTCATTCACAAAAATAGCAAAAGTGGCTGAGTGTGGCAGCTCTCACCTGTAATCCCAGCAATTCGGGAGGTCAAGGTGGGTGGATCACCTGAGGTCAGGAGTTTGAGACCAGCCTGGCCAACATGCTGAAACCCTGTCTCTACTAAAAATATAAAAAATTAGTCAGACATGGTGGCATGCGCCTGCAGTCCCAGCTACTCGGAGGCTGAGACAGGAGAATTGCTTCAACCTGGGAGGTGGAGGTTGCAGTGAACCAAGGTGGAATCACACCAGTGCACTCCAGCCTGGGTGACAGCAGAGTGAGACTCCGTCAAAAAAAAAAAAAGGAAAGAAAATGGCAATCACAGTTGCCCATGGATCCTTACTTAGATCATGAGGCATGAGCTGTGGTTCCCCTTAGCTGCCTGAAGGAAGTGGGGAAGGAATCTAGCACGTGGCCACAGAGTTTGCTTGGCTGTTAGCCCTACTTCAGGGCCAAGGCTCTTTGGACACATCACACTCGTCTTGTGCTTCTGTATCTCTCCTTGATGGATGGCAAATCTTGATGACGGTTAGTGTGACTCCCCCAAGGATGTGCCTCCATCTCATATGACAGATATGAAGTCTCTGTGCACAGTGTGGGCCATGGAGTCTGTACTCTTACTAAGAATGCACGGAGGCCTGGCTGCCTTGGTCTCCTAGATAATGAAATTAAGAGTCTTCAGAGGCATTTCTTGAGTCTTCAGTTTTGTCTCATTTTCCCCCTCCTGGTCCTAAGCATGACATTCCTGTCTCAGTTTCTTCTGGCCCCCTGCTGTCCCTGGATTCTTGTCTTGTGAGGTTCCTTTGTTTGGTTTGTGAATCATTAGGCAATTTAGATAACAGGTTCTGATTTTCCTAGGCAGAGGCAAACTCCTCCAGTTCAAAGATGCCTCTGGCCTTTTCCCAGCTTTAAGAAAGCGACATACAGCCTCTTCAAGCTAGTGTGGCATCAGACCAGCCTTGGAGACATTGTGAAACCCCATCTCTACAAACACATACAGAAATTAGCTGGGTGTGTTGGAACATGCCTGTACTCAGGAGGCTGAGGTGGGAGGATCGATTGAGCCGGGGAGGTCAAGGCTGCAGTGAGTGGTGATCACGCCACTGCACTCTAGCCTGGGCAACAGAACAAGACCCTATCTCAAAAAAAATTAATTTTTTTATTAATTAAAAAACAGTTTATTTTTATTTTTTCGTGATCTGGCCACTAGAAGACTTTAAATTACATTTGTGGCTCACATTTTATTTCCATTAGACAGTGCTGGTTTAGATTGTAGCTTCATAATTGCAATAATTCACACCTCTTGAGAGTTCTCCAGGGATTATTTTGTTGGAAGATTTTCTCTTTCAATGATCAGGTTGAGTGAGAATAACACATAGTAGACTGTAAGAGTCTTTAAGGCAAGAGCTGCGTCTGTTTAACATACTTTGGAGGCATGAGTGGTGAAGTCATTTTGCCTAGGAGACTCAAACTGGGTTTGAAGGCAATTCCAAAAACCGTTTTGAGCATCATCTTTGAAATAAGGGTGTTGCCTCCCAGTGACTCCATTGAAAGATGCAATTCATTTGGTTGCATAAGACTGGAGCTGGAATGTTAAAGAAAAAAAAGAGGCATCAAGTTTTATTTCTTACAGTCTATACCTCCAGTGGGGCCTCAGCCTGCAGAAAGGCACTTAGACAGGAACCATGATCATACCTATTGTTATTTCATTAGTGCAGAATGCAACATAATGGAGGCAGAAGAGGGAAAGAAAGCCTTTCCAGCTCTTAAAGAAAACTAAGGTGCTTAACTTCTTTGTTGTGATGTGCTGTCCTTTTCTCCTTGATGCCAGAAGAAAAATTATTACAACATATAAAAAATAGGATTATGGCTGGAAGAAAAATTATAACATATAACAAATAGGATTGTGGGATCCTGGATCAATATATTATTCAGAATCCATATTGTAAAACATATTTTCTTTGAAATTTTAATCATTAGAAGCTATATAATTCAAAGATATTCTCAAGGCTAATCCATCCATATTCAGGAATTTTTTCCTTTTTTAAGATTATAAAATCTTTCTATGGACAAACTCAGTATTAGTAAAGTATTTTCCCATAAAATAGAAATAATCTTTTTCAAAAAAGGGGGTTGTTATTATTAAGGTCTTTAAAAAAATACTTTTTGTTCTGGAGCATGCTTTGTCTTCTACTTCTCTGGGATAGGTTAGAAATAATTATCACCTTTTGGTAAATAGGAAAATAAACACAGGGAGGTTATTTGTTGAAAAGCACAGGGGACCAGTGCCAGAAATGGTTTGAAAATTTAGATCTTTTACTTTCCCTTTCAGGTACTGCAATCATAGCATCACATGGGCATGGGAATAGTAAACTGTCTTGTTTACAACAGAACATACTGTTCTGAAAAGTGAGGAGTTGTATCTCATTTTTAGGTGCATTTCTTTTTCTTAAATTCTATACTGTGCTTTGTTTAGTAATACAGTTATTTATAAAAATTTATAGAAAGATAACAGAGGTAAAAAAAGAATTCTCAATCTTGCTACTTCTTTCCTCCCAGTAGTAATAAAAAGGATTTATTCATCCTTGCCAGCTTCTGGAGGCAAATTCCCTATGAAGCTATGAGACCTTCATTATCACATTCCCACTGCTTTGTCAGCTTGTATTTGTGAGGAATTTAATCAGCTTTATTGCTGTGTATGACTGGAAACCAATGGCATTTATTTTCTCTGCAGGAATTTATTTACTTTTTTCGTCGGGTGGTTATTCCTTTGTTGATAATATTTTCCCAAGTCTTGAAGCACTAATTGATTTTGGGGTTTAGGCAAGATCACTTTTTACATTGAATGCAGAAACTGTGTTCCTGTGGATTAGGGCACGGTCTGTGTAACCATCAACTGGAGATCCTGCTGAGAATTGCAAATGAGGAAGAAATTATGGGTCATGATAATAAGGTATTCCAAGTCTCAAGATTCAGACAGGAGCAGACATAAACAGCCTCTTCCTTAGAGATATGCAACCAGCCAGCCAAGGTGTGTTTTCTTAAGCCTTCAGGCCTTGAAAAATGTATGGAATGAGAATATGTTTGCAGGTGTAAAAATAGTGGTCAGTGGATCTTTCTCCCTGTCATGTATGTATGCAATGTGTAGAGAGCAAGAGACACATTTTGGAAAAGAAAGATCATTTTAAATGTTGGTGTTTTAGGACAATGCTTTGCTTTTAAAGTTACATGTCCTTATCTCAATTCCCATTCAGTCTATTCTCCTTGCTCTCTTACTATTCTTAGCTTTGGGCATATATTGCACATCATAGGAACTTGGTAATAAACCTGGATTTAATCCTAACTCAAACAACATATGAGGAATTTATATAACTTTTTAATTTCAAAAGACTGACCAAGTGAAATGACTGATAGGGAAATGTACCAAAAAAGATTCCAGGTCTAGTCAATACAGAATTCCTTGGAAAATCTTGTTAATAGTATACTCAGCTTGGTATGTTTGGAACAGAGAGAAGGTGGGAAGCTAAGCCTGGGCAAAGCCATAGTTAGGAGGCTGAACTGACTATAGAAGAGGCTCCAGAAAATTGACAAAGAATCTGACTTATCATAGCCAAGGAGACATGGCAAGTTTGGGACCCATCTTGGAGAGACAGTGTAGCACAATGATTAAGTTAGAATAGAGGCTCTGTAATTATACAGACATGAGGATCAGGTCCTGATTCTACCACTTACTGATTGGATGGCTATGGATAAATTACTTTTCTGAGCATCTGTTTTGTTATCTGCAAAATAGGGGAAAAGCTTGCTCATAGGACTTTTGTGAGGATTAAATGAGAGAATTCACATAAAGCACCGAGCACCAGGCCTGACACAAGCAGGAATGTAATAAATACAGCTATTATTATTAGTATTATCATCATCATCATCACTATCTGGGCTTTTGCCATTTTGCACTAGTTGGTGAGGACATGGCAGCAGTAATCTCTGGGCAATTACAAATATTATATCCATGTTTAGATTCCAAAGGTCCAGGAAGCAGCGGGATCCTATTCACCGGTGCTATGTGGATAGAGCGCACCATCCTCTGGATAAGGAGATTCGTAAGGGCTGGGCAGGCTGTGGGACCTTGCTTACAGGAAACTTGAATGCATGTTTGGAAACCAGGCAGATACCCACACATAATACTGGACAGTAGCAGAGAAAACTGTAGACTCAGTATGAAACTGTCAAATCTCTAGGGCCTGAGCAGAGCTGAACCTATTCATTGAAGGCCTCAGAATTTGCAACTGGGCAGAATTGGGGCAGGCAGGAGCTGATGACTCAATAGCCAATTGCTGTCTTCAAATCTTACTGAAGTTCTTAAAACTATTGAATGGCAGCATTCTAGTTTTAAGTCTTTTCCAGAATGTGAGGTAGGTATGTTATTCTCCATTTTTCAGATGAAGACGTGGGCTTAGGGACTGTGACCATAGTTAAAGCAAAAGCCACAATTGCATCCTTCAGCTCTAGGCTTTCATTTAGAAACCACGCTTATTAAGATAGTGTCTGCAGTAGATGCCTCTGTACATCACTGAAGATTCTTGAAGTGCCATATTTTGTACCAGCTGCTGCTATGGTGACCAGGTCAGAGCAGGCTTTGGTCAGTTTCTCACAGGGTCAATCATGGTGCCTTTCCCTGAGCCCATGTTTTCTGACACTAAAGGGCTCACATGTGCATAACCCAGGTGTGCTGGGAGTCAGTGCCCATGGGGCCACACTTACTCATTGGGAACCAGTGGACAGATGTTTCCCCTATGGATCCCTCACCTGGAGCTGAATGTTATTGAAATTCTCAAAGGGTCCCAGTGAGATGGAGCATGAGCCACCTGTGGCAGTGGCCAGCCAACTTGATGACACATCCAGGTGTTGCTTTTTCTGTCCTTCCCTGTTTGGCTCTCCCAGCCTTTCGCTCCTGCTCTCTGGGGTCACTTCCAACATAAATTACCTACGTGCAAACTTCTGCCTTTGGCCTAAGCAAAGACAGTTTCAAAAAGCATTTCCTTATAGTCCCGTGTTCGTACTGACTCCCTTGTCCTCACTGACTCACAGCATGTTGGAGCTTGAAAGATTAAGCATCTCATATTATAGGCCGGGCATGGTGGCTCATGCCTGTAATGCCAGCACTTTCGGAAGCCAAGGTGGGCAGATCACGAGGTCAGGAGATC
This sequence comes from Sapajus apella, assembly GCF_009761245.1. NCBI lineage: Eukaryota > Metazoa > Chordata > Mammalia > Primates > Cebidae > Sapajus > Sapajus apella. The sequence goes on from NW_022436941.1 coordinate 61,216,664, forward strand.
GAGACCATCCTGGCCAAGAAGGTGAAACCCCGTCACTACTAAAAATACAAATATTAGCTGGGTGTGGTGGCTCGGGCCTGTAATCCCAGCTACTTGGGAGGCTGAGGCAGGAGAACCGATTGAACCAGGGAATCAGAGGTTGCAGTAAGCTGAGATCACACCACTGCACTCTAGCCTGGTGATAAAGCGAGACTCCATCTCAAAAAAAAAAAAAAAAAAGAAAAACAAAACCAAAAAAACCCCTCATATTATAATAAGGAAATTGAATTCAAAGAAGTTATTTTCCAACATATATTTTCCAGCATATCTGGGAGTAGAACTCCTTTCAGGTTTTCTGACAAATGATCTTCTTTCATGTCAGTCATTCTGTTCCTACTGACTACGTGCTGCCAATATGAAGAGATTAGTAATGACAAAATTTGACCAAGGGAACACTGATGATGCTCAGCTTCTGGATACCTGAAAGGCCGTAGGAAGTTTAATTTAGTAAGGTTGAGTTTGCCCAAATGAATACAGTGAAAAGTAAGAAGAGTGAGGTGGTATACAGAGAGATTAAAATAGTGGTCCATGGAATGTGAACTGGCTAAGAAGGGAATTAGGACTTGGTGGAGGATTGTTAAGGTACAAAGGATTGTATATCCTAAGGGTGGGTGAAGAGTTATTGAAGTGAGATTCTAGACCACTGCCGTCCAGTGGAAATATGATGCTGACCACAAAAGTGAACCATGACATTTATTTTATTTATTTATTGTTTTTTGAGATGGAGTCTTTGTTGCCAGGCTGGGGTGCGGTGGCATGATCTTGGCCCACTGCAACCTCTGCCTCTTGGATTCAAGCCATTCTTCTGCCTCAGACTCCTGAGTAGCTGGGACTACAGGTGCGTACCACCACACCCAGCTAATATTTGTATTTTTTTTTTTTTTTAGTAGAGATGAGGTTTCACCAGGTTGGCCAGGATGGTCTCAATCTCTTGACTTCGTGATCCGCCTGCCTTGGCCTCCCAAAGTGCTGGGATTACAGGCGTTAGCCACTGCACCCAGCCGAACCATAACATTTATTTCAATTTATGGTGTACAATATGATGTTTTGAGATGTTTACATTGTGGAATGGCCAAATCAAAATAACTAACATATCTATTATCTTATATACTTATCTTTTTTTATGGTGAGAGCATTTAAAATCTACTCTCTTAGCAATTTTCAAGTATACAATTCATTGTTATTAATTATAGTCACTACTTTGTATAATAGATGTCCTGAACTTGTTTCTCTTGTTGAACTGAAATTCTGTATCATTTGACCAGCATCTCCCCAACCAGACCTCCTCTCCCCAGCCCCTATGGATCCCAGATGTTTCCCCTGTGGATCCCTAGCTGTGAGATGAATGTTATTGGAATTCTCAAAGGGTCCCAGTGACATGGAGCATGAGCCACCTGTGGTGGTGGCCAGCCAACTTGATAACACATCCAGGTGTTGCTTTTTCTTACCACCATTCTACCCTATTTCTGTGAGTTCAACATTTTTAGATTCCATTTACAAGTGAGATGATGCAATATTTGTCTTTTTGTGCTTGGTTTATTTTATGTAGCATAATGTCCTCCAGGTTCATCCATGTTGTGAATATGACAGGATTTCCTTCTTTTTCTTTTTTTTTTTTTAAGGCTAAATAGTATTCCATGTATATACAGTATATACACATACATGTATATACATAGATACAAACATGATTTTGTATTCTACAAGTTTACTGAATTTATTAGTTCTCATAGTTTTTTTCTGTTAGGAGTCTTTAGGGTTTTCTATGCATGAGATCATGTCATCTTCAAGCAGAGACAATTTAACTCCATGTATATGTATACACATATGGTATGTGTATATATACATAATACACATTTTCTTTATTCATTCACCCATTGATGGGCACTTAGGTTGATTCTATATCTTGGCTATTGTGAACTGCCAGTTTACAATATCTTGGCTATTGCTGCATTGAACATGGGAGTGCAGATATCTCTTCAGCATATTAATTTTATTTCCTTTGGATGTATGCCCGGAAGTGAGATTGCTAAATCATATGGTAGTTCTATTTTTAATTTTTTGAAGAACCTCCATACTTTTACTCCATAATGTCTGTACTAATTTACATTCTCACCAGTAGTGTCCAAGGGTTTCATTTTCTCCACATTATCGCCAACACTTACCTTTCATCTTTTTGATCACAGACATCATGAGAGGTGTGAAGTGATATCTCATTGTGGTTTTAATTTACATTTCTCTGATGATCAGTGATGTTCAGCATTTTTCACATACCTCTTGGCCATTTGTATGTTTTCTTTTGAGAAATGTCTTTTTAGGTTCTTTGCCCATTTTCAAATTCAGTTATTTGTTTTCTTGCTGTTGAGTTGTTTGGGCTCCTTATGTGTTTTGGATATTAACTCCTTACCAGCTGTATGGTTTACAAATATGTTTTCCATTCCACAGGTTGTCTCTTTACTTGTTGATTATTTCCTTTGCTATGCAGAAGCTTTTTGGTCTAATGCAATCCTGTTTGTCTTTATTTATTTATTTATTGCCTGTGCTTTTGAGGTGATAGCCAAAACAATCTTTGCCCAGATCAATGTCAAGAAGCATTTCCCCTATATTTTCTTCTAATAGTTTCAGGTCTTATATTTAAGTCATTAATTCATTTTTAGTTGAATGTTGTGCATTCTCCAAGAAAAGGTTCTAATTTCATTCTTCTGCATATTGATATCCAGTTTTCCTAGTACCATTTATTGAAGACATGTTCCTTTCCTCATTTTGTGTTCTTGGCACCTTTGTTAAACATCAGTTGACTATAAATGTGTGGATTTATTACTGGGCTCTCTTTGTCATCCCATTGATCTGTGTGCCTGTTTTTTATGCTACTACCATGCTGTATTGACTACTAGAGCTTTGTTGTAGATTTTGAAATAAGATAATATGATGCCTCCAGTTTTATTCTTTTTGCTCAAGATTGCTTTGGCTATTTAGAGGCTTTGGTTCCACTTGAATTTTAGGATTGTTTTTTTCTATTTCTGTGAAAAATGTAATTGGTATTTTGATAGGGATGGCATTGAATCTGTGGATTGTTTTGGGTAGTATTGATGTTTTAACAATATTAATCTTCAATCCATGAACACAGGATATCTTTCCATTTATTGGTGTCTTCTTAGAATTTCTTTTATCAATGTTTTGTAGTTTTTAGTGTACAGATCTCTTACCTCTTTGGTTAAATTTGTTTCTAAGTATTTTTTAGTGCTATCATAAATGGAATTGTTTTCTTGATTTCTTTTTCAAATAGTTATTAGTGTATAGAAAAGCTACTGATTTTTATGTGTTGATTTTGTATTCTGCAACTTTACTGAATTTGTTTATTTGTTCTAACAGTTGTATATATATGTATATTTGGCTGAGTCTTTAGGGTTTTCTATACATAAGATCATGTCATCTGCAAACAAAGACAGTTTAACTCCTTCCTTTTCAGGTTGGATGGCTTTTATTTTTTTTTTTCACACCCAATTTCTCTAGGTAGGTCTTCCAGTACTATGTTGAATACAAGTGGTGAGAATAGGGATCCCTGTCTTGTTCCTGATCTTAGAAGAAAAGCTTTCAGTTTTCCACTGTGAAATATTATCTTCACTGTTCGCTGTGGGCTTGCGATACATACCTTTTGCTGTATTGATGTACATTTCTCCTATACCTAACTGTTGAGAGTATTTTTTAATCACATGAGGATGTTGAGTTTTTCTGCATGTATTGATATAATTATATGGTTTTTGAATTTTGTTCTGTTAATGTGCTGTATCACATTTATTGATGTGCATATGTTGAACCATCCTTTTATTCCAGGGATAAATCCCACTTGACCATGGTAAATGATTCTTTTAATGTGTTTCCTTGTATTTTCTTGAGGGTTTTTAAATCTATGTTCATCAGGGATATTGGCCTATAATTTTATTTTCTTGTATTGTCATTTGGCTTTGCTATCAGAGTGATGCTGGCCTCATAAAATGAATTTGTAGATATTCCCTTGTCTTCAAACTTTTGAAAGAGTTTGAGAAGGATGGGCATTAAGTCTTCTTTTAATGTTTCTTAGAATTCATGAGTATAATCATCAGGATTTGGACTTTTCTTTGATGAGAGATTTTTGATTACTGATTCAATCTCTTAACTCATTGTCGGTTTGTTCAGGTTTTCTGTTTCTTCATAATTTAGTCTTGGTAGGTTGTATGTTTCTAAGAATTTATTTCTTCTATGTTATCCAATTTGTTTTTGTGTTAACTATTTATAGTAGTCCCTTATGATCCATTGTATTTCTGTGGTATTAGCTGTAATGTCTTCTCTTCCATTTCTGATTTCATTTATTTGAGTCTTTTCTCTTTTTTTCTTAACCTAGCTAAAGGTTTGCAGGTTTTGTTTATCTTTAAAAAAAAAACAACTCTTAGTTTTGTTGATCTTTTCTATTTTTGTTGTTGTTGTTGTTGCTACATAAATTTTTCAAAAAAATTATTTTAAATTTTTAATTATCTTATTTTTAAGTACACACTAGGTATATTTATTTATGGGGTACATGAGATATTTTGATATAGACATATAATGTGTAATAATCACATCAGGGTAAATGGGGTATCCATTACCTCAAGCATGTATCCTTTCTTTGCATTACACACAATCCAATTTTACTTTTAGTTATTTTTAAATGTGCAATAAAATATGGTTAACGGTAGTCACCCTATTGTGCTATCAAACACTGGATCTGATTTGTTCTTCTTAACTGTATTGTTCTACCCATTAGCCATCCCCACTGCCTCCAGCTCCCCTTCCTAGTCTCTGGTAATCATTATTCTGCTCTCTGTCTCCATGAGTTCAATTGTTTTAATTTTTAGCTCCTGCAAATAAGCGAGAATATGTGAAGTTTGTCTTTCTGTGCCTGGCTTATTTCACTTAATGTAATGTCCTTCAGTTCTATCCATATTGTTGCAAATGACAGTATCTCATTCTTTTTTATGCTGAATAGCACTCTATTGTGTATAAGTACTACATTTTCTTTATCCATTTGTCTATTGATGGGCACTTAGATTACTTCCAAATCTTGGCTGTTGTGAATAGTGCTGCAATAAACTTGGAGATGCAGATATCTTTTTAATATCCTGATATCCTTTCTTTTGGGTATATACCTAGCAATGGAACTGATGGATCATATGGTAGTTCTATTTTTAGTTTTTTAAGGAACCTCCAAACTGTTTTCCAGATTGGTGGTACTAATTTACATTCTCACCAACAACGTATGAGAGTTTCTTTTTCTCCACATCATTGTCAGCATTTGTTATTGCTGGTCTTTTGGATAAAGGCCATTTTTACTGGGTGAGATGATATCTCATTGTAGTTTTGACTTGCATTTCTTTGTTGATCAGTGATGTTGAGTACCCTTTCATAAATCTGTTTGCCATTTATATGTCTTCTTTGAGATCCTTTGCCCATTTTTAAATCAGATTATTAGCTTTTTTCCTTTTATATTGTCTTATGCTCCTTATATATTCTGGTTATTAATCCCTTGTCAGGTATATAGTTTGCAAATATTTTCTCCCATTCTGTGGTTTATCTCTCACTTTGTTTATTGTTTCCCTTGCTGTGCAGAAGCTTTTCAACTTGATGAACTTGATGTGATCCAATTTTTCCATTTTTGCTTTGAAAGCCCATGCTTGTGGGGTATTGTGAACTCTTTGCCTAGTCCAATGTCCTGGAGATTGTTTCCATTTATTAGCTTCATAGTTTGAGGTCTTAGATTTAAATTTTTAATCCATTTTATTTGATTTTTGTATATGGCAAGTAATCAGGAACTAGTTTAATTCTTCTTACTTATGGATATACAATTGCCCCAGCACAATTTATTATAGAGACTGTCCTTTCCCCAATGCATGTTCTTGGCACCCTTATAAAAAATGGGTTCACTACAGATGTGTGAATTTGTTTCTGAGTTCTCTATTCTGTTTCACTGGTCTGTATGTCTGTTTTTATGCCACTACCATGCTGTTTTGTTTACTGTAGCTGTGTAGTGTAATTTGAAGACAGTTAATGTGATTCTTCCAGTTTCATTCTTTTTGCTCAGGATGGCTTTGGCTCTTTTAGATCTTTTGTGGTTCCATATAAGTTTTAGGATTATTTTTTCTCTTTCTGTGAAGAATATCTTTGGTATTTTGATAAGGATTGCATTGCATCTGTAGATTGCTTTGGGTAGTATAGACGTTTTAATAATATCGATTGTCCCAATCATGAACACGAAATATGTTTCCATTTCATTGTGTCCTCTTCCATTTCTTTCATCAATGTTTTATAGTGTTCATTGTAGAGATCTTTTACCTCTTTGGTTAAGTTAATACCTAGGTGTCTTATTTTATTGGTACCTATTGTAAATGGAATTACTTTCTTGATTTCTTTTTCAGATTGTTCATATGGAAATGCTACTGATTTTTGTATGTTGATTTTATATCCTGCAATTTTCCTGAATTTGTTGATCAGTTCTAATAGTTTTTTCGTGGAGTCTTTAAGTTTTTCCAAATATAATATCATCACCTGCAAACAAGGATAATTTGACTACTTCTCCCTTTCTAATTTGTATGTACTTTATTTCTTTCTCTTGTCTGATTGCTCTAGCTAGGACTTCCAGTATTATGTTGAATAATAGTGGTGAAAGTGGGCATCCTCTAAGAACATGTTCCGGTTCTTAGAGGAAAGGCTTTCAGTTTCTCCCCATTCAGTCTGATGCTAGCTATGGATCTGTCATGTAATAATTTTTATTGTATTATGGTATATTTCTTCTATATGCAGTTTTTGAGGTTTTTGTTATGAGGGTTCATATCATGAAGGGATGTTGAATTTTATCAAATGTTTTTTAAACATCAATTGAAATGATCATATGGTTTTTGTCCTTTATTCTGTTGATATGATGTAGGTAGCACATTGATTTGTGTATGTTCAACCATCCTTGCATCCCTAGGGTAAATCTCATGTGGTCATGATGAATGAGCTTTTAAATGTGTTGTTAAATTTGGTTGGCTAGCATTTTGTTAAGAATTTTTACATCAGTGTTCATCAGGGATATTGGCCCGTACTCTTCTTTTCTTTCTTTCTTTCTTTTTTTTTTTTTTTTTTTTTTTAATGTGTCTTTGTCTGGTTTTAGTATCAAGGTAATATTGATAGAGCAAAATTTGGATATGTTCCTACCTCCTCTATTTTTTTGGAATAGTTTGAGTAGAATCAATATTAGTTATTTTTTATGGAAAAGTTTTACTTTATTTTATAAAAAGCAATGTTTGGAATATACTCACTTTACTCTTTCAAAGCAATGCAAGTACAATGATAAGCATTTGAGTCAAAAGTACCCTATCCTATGAACTTATTTTTTAACAGAGTGAAGGCATGCTTTCACTGAAAGTAGAAAAATGTGATTCAATTACAAAACATAACATTTAAGAATAAATACACACAACTGAATAGTCATGAAAAAATAGAGGATTAATCAAAATATTTTGTTTTAAAATATTAAATTCAAGTTATAGGGAAATTTTATGCATAAAAATCATATTGTATAATCAGAATAACTTTTAAATAATCATTTCTGAAAAACAAATACTAACTTTAGTTAAAAAGTTAAACTTTTAACTTCTCTTTTTAAGAATACTTTCAGAACTTCACTATTCAAATTAAAATAGGATATTTTAGCAATTTATTCCAAGTACATATTATACAGTTCTTATCCCAAGAGATCTTCTTGTGGTGTTTATAAATAAATCTGCTAATGGGTAAGAAAAGAATAAGAAAGGCCAATCTAGGAAAGAAAATAGTTCAGTTAAGTGGGCGTCAAAGTGTGATTTGAATCTATTGGTTTTTTTCCTCTCCATTATTTCTTTTCATATTGTCTTTGGACTCCTGCCAGGCTGTGTAAATACAGCCACACGTTCAGTTGAAAGTAATTTGTAGGCAGCTCACCTTGGTCTACATTTTCTCTCTCTTATCTCTCTTGGCTGTAATATATTACAGGGAAGCACTAATATCACCCCCTCCATTTTGCCAGAGAGGAATATCTAAGGCCAAACCTCATGCCCATCCTCTGCACGAATTCTCGGTATGAGTTCCACGGTCATGAGTTCTCACTTTATTTGTTCACATGAGAGCTGGCTGCAACAAGTAACATTTACTTCAGCAACAAAGTGGACTTTTCTAGGGATTATTTTGTTGTACTGTCTTGTTGCCTTAATATGAATTAATCATTAAAAAAAGTTTTAAACCAGAAATTCAAACTGTCCATAGACAAATAATCATTTAAAATTTGGGAAAATGAGAAAGGAGCCTTAACCACTTAAAGTCTCCCCTTCTGCATTCCTAGTTTACACAACTCCAGTAATATAATCATAAACATAAACAAGTTTTCCCTTCTATTGCATCAAGAAAGTGTCACTTATTCACATCAAATAGGTCGAAAGCTTTGGGAGATGAACAGGAAGTTTCAGGTCCACCACTTTTATCAATTTCCTTTGTCTTTCCAGTTCTCAGTCCGCATACCCAAGGCTCTGGTAGCTTCGAAGAGAGGTGGCTCAGGGGAGCTGGCCTGCCTCATGGCCGTAGGGGTGGGCGGGGAAGGCACAGTAGTGCACAGTGGAGTCCTCTCCAGCTTTATCACCCAATGGGGTGTAGCACCTTAGCTGGAGGTGGGTAACTGCCTCCATTTTCAGTGCTTTCAAACCCAAGGGAAGCCTGAAGATGCCTACATGCCCTAGTGCCCACTAGTGCCTGGAAGGCACACAGCGCTGAGATGCCTTTCCCTGCTACCACTTTGCAACTGGTTTGCAGTTGCCTGAGCCAACATCTGAAATGCACTGCCTGGAGACACCATGACTGAGGCCAAGTTCCTGACTTTAATTTGGGTATTTGTGGAAGGGCCCAAGAATCTGACTGGCTTAGGAGCAGTCTTACAGTTCACTCCTTTTTCCTCTCCACTGAACGCTATCAGTTCCTTCTTTTGAGTTGGATCCATGTGTTGAAGGATTCCAAGTAAAGGCCGTTTCTCCTAGAATCAAACATTCTTATCAGCTGATGAGGCACCTGCCAGTAGCTAACACCTTTTCCTTCCCAAGCATCAAAGTCATCCATCATTTTCTTCAACTCTACTACTGAGTAATAACTCCAAATGTACTGAACATTATTTCCCACCTCTTTTAAAAATGCTTTTACTGTGAATTCTTCCTCCCAGCTGCTTATCAATAGCATCTGTTCTATCAGTTTTATTGGCATATAAGCCAATAATTCTATTCTCACAGCTTGCACCAGATTGTTAAGATGGTTGAGAATCCAAACTGTTGGTTTATTGTAAACCAAACCATATGAATCACAGAAGGCTGTTAAAGTCTTTGTAAGGCCTGTATTTGACCTTAAAGAATGTGTTTCCATTTCATTGGCCAAGTGGTCAGACAGGCTATACAGATAAGGGACGCCAAATAAATCAGCCTCTTCTTGTAGGGTAGTGAGGGTTTGCTCATCTATGGGAATCTGAACTTCTCCATGAAGGTAATCCAAAAGGTATTTAAATAGATGTCTATCGCAGTCATTAACACAAGCCCCTGACTCATCTGTTTTTAGAGGAAAGCAACCACTGAACATAGATGGCAACATGGAGTCTTTAAGGCTGCACAAGGACTCCCGCCAGGCTGTGTAAATACAGCCACCCACGTTGAGTTGAAGAATATCTGGCACCTCTTCCGCCTTGTGGCTTTCTGTTTCTCCCCCAGACACCAGAAATTTTGCCTCCCAACACTTTCAGAAACTTCAAAACAGTGATGACTCACTTTTTCTCTGTATCAAAACCGTCAGGGACGCTTGGGAAAACAAAGACACTCCAGCGACATCACAGAGTTCCTCAGAAAGTCTGAGGAGGGGTGGGATCTGCCAAACACCACTTTGAGGAACACCACTCAAGGGGCTCATACTCCTCTTCCAAAGCAGGAAGAGCTGGGATCCAGAAAGCCCTGCCAGGGTTTTCCACAGCCCAAGGACCCTGAATCGGCCTGAAGCCTGAGCCTGCAGTCCAGGACACCCATATTACCAGTGTAGCCCAAGCCCTTCCTCGGGATACCCTGCCACCTTCCGGGCCTGTGGCCCACCCAGCACCCAGTTCCTCCAGACCATCAGGGTGGGGCAGGTCAACAGCCTCTCAGACTGACCTGCAGCCCTGCCCATCCTTCAGCACAGCCGCCCTCCTTCTTTAAATGTTTGGGGTTTTTTAAGCAATGAAACCATCGGAACCTGGGCTTTTCTTTGCTGGGAGACTTTTTATTACAATTTCGATCTCATTACTTATTACTGATCTGTTCAGGTTTTGGATTTCTTTATGGTTCATTCTTGGTAGGTTGTTTGTATCTAGGAATTTATCCATTTGTTCTAGGTTTTTCAATTTATTGTCATATAGTTGCTCATAGTAGCCTCTAATGATTCATTGAATTTCTGTAGTATCAGTTGTAATGTCTCCTTTTTCATCTCTGATTTTATTTGTTTGGGTCTTTTCTCTTTTTTTCATAGTCTGGCTAAGGATTTGTCAATGCTGTTTATCTTTTCAAAAACCAACTTTTCTTTTCATTGATCTTTTGTATTGTTTTCTTCATTTCAGTTTCCTTTATTTCTGCTCTGATCTTTATTTTTTTCTCTACTAATTTGGGTTTAGTTTGCTCTTGCTTTTCTAGTTCTTTAAGATGCATCATTAGATTTTTTTTTGTTGATGTTTTTCTACATTTTTAATTAGGTACGTATAGCTATAAACATCCCTCTTAGTACTGCTTTTGCTGTATCCCGTAATTTTTGGTATGTTGTGTTTCCATTATTATTTGTTTTAATACATTTTTCAGTTTCCTTTTTAATTTCTTCATTGACCCACTGGTCATTCAGAATCATATTGTTTAATTTCCCTGTATTTGTATAGTTTCCAGCATTTCTCTTGTTATTGATTTCTAGTTTTATTCCATTGTAATGATCAGAGAAAAATACTTGATATGATTTCTTTTTTTTTTTTAATGTTTTAAGATTTGTTTTGTGGCCTAATGTGGCCTATCCTTGAGAATGATCCATGTACTGAGGAAAAAGATGTATATTCTGCAGCCATTGGATGAAATGTTCCATAAATATCGATTAGGTCCATTTGGTCTGTAGTGGAGATTAAGTCTGATGCTTCTTTGTTGATTTTCTGTCTGGAAGATCTGTCCATTGCTGAAAGTGAAGTGGTAAAGTCTCCATCTATGATTGTATTGGGGTCTAACTTTCTCTTTAATATTTGCTTTGTATATCTGGTTGCTCCAGTATTGGGTTCATATATATCTATAATTGTTATATCCTCTTACTGAATTGACCTGTTTATCAATATATAATGACCTTTGTCTCATTATATAGTTATTGTCTTGAAATCTATTTTGTCTGATCGCAGTGTAGCTATTTCTGCTCTTTTTTGGTTTTCATTTGTGTGGAATATCTTTTTGTCCTTTTATTTTCATTCTTTGTGTGTCTTTATAGGTAAAGTATGTTTCTTATAGGCACTAGATCATTGGGTCTTGTTTTTTTTAATCCATTCAGCCACTGTATGTCTTTTGATTGGAGACTTTAGTCCATTTACATTCAATGTTATCATTTGTAAGTAAGGACTTGCCCCTGCCATCATGTTAGTTGTTTTCTGTTTTTTTTGTGGTCTTCTCTTCCTTCATTTTTTCTTTTGTGTCTTCCTTTACTGAAGGTGATTTTCTCTGGTGGTATGTTTTAATTTCTTGCTTTTTGTTTTTTGTGTGTATGTTGTATGTTTTTTGATTTTAGGTTACCATGAGGCTTGCAAATACTGTCTTATAACCCATTATTTAAACTGATGAGACCTTAAAGTGATTGCATGAATGAACAAACAAACAAGGGAAGGGAAAACTAATGTTAAAATCTCTACACTTTAACTTTGTTTTTCTCCTTTTTAACTTTTTCTGGTTTGTATTTATATCTTATTGTACTGTCTTTGTGTTGAGAAAAATTTTAGTTATCATTTTTGATCAGTTTATCTTTTAGTCTTTGTACTCAAGATATGAGTAATTACACACCATAAATACAGTGTTATAATATTCTGCGTTTTTCTGTATATGCACTATTGCTAGTGAATTTTTTGCCTTCCAGTGATTTCTTATTGCTCATTAATGCCCTTTTCTTTCAGATTGAAGAACTCTCTTTAGCATTTCTTTTAGAACAGGTCTGGTATTGATGAAATCCCTCAGCTTTTGTTTGTCTGGGAAAGTCTTTATTTGTCCATGTTTGAAGGATATTTTCACTGGATGTACTATTCTAGGGATACACTTTTTTTTTTTTTCTTCAGCATTTCAAATATGTCATGCCTGTAAGGTTTCCACCAAGAAGTCCGCAGCCAGCTGTATTGGAGCTCCATTGTATCTTATTTGTTTCTTTCATCTTGCTGCTTTTAGGATGCTTTCTTTATTATTGACTTTGGGGAGTTTGATTATTAAGTTCCTTGAGGTAATCTTCTTTGCGTTAAATCTTCTTGGTGTTCTATAACCTTCTTATACTTGTATATTGATATCTTCCTCTAGGTCTGGGAAGTTCTGTCTTTATCTTTTTGAATAAACTTTCTACCCCTTTCTCTTTCTGTAGCTCCTCTTTAAGGCCAATAACTCATATTTGTCTTTTCGAGGCTATTTTCCAGATCTTGTAGCTGTGTTTTATTTTTTTTTTCTTTTGTCTCCTCTGACTGTGTATTTTTAATTAGCTTAGCCTGTCTTCAAACTCACTAATTCTTTCTTCTGCTTGATTAATTCTGCTGTTAAGAAATGCTGATGCATTCTTTAGTATGTCAGTTGCATTTTTTATTTCCAGAATTTTGCTTTTATTAAAATTATTTTTTGTTTATTTGTTTTGTTTTGTTTTTTGAGATGAGTCTTGCTCTGTCACCAGGGCTGGAGTGCAATGGTGCAATCTTGGGTCACTGCAACCTCTGCCTCCCGTGTTCAAGCTATTCTGTTGCTTCAGTCTCCTTAGTAGCTGGGACTACAGGCACCCACCACCATGCCCAGCTAATTTTTTTGTATTTTTAGTAGAGATGGGGTTTCACCATGTTAGCCAAGCTGGTCTCCAACTCCTGACCTTAGGTAATCCATCCACCTGGGCCTCCCAAAGTGCTGGGATTACAGACGTGAGCCACCGCACCCAGCCTAATTATTTCAATATTTTTGTTAAATTTATGTTATAGCATTCTGATTTCCTTCTCTGTATTATCTTGAATTTCACTGAGTTTCCTCAACACAGCTATTTTGAATTCTCTACCTGCAAGGTCACATATCTCTATCTCTCCAGGATTGGTCACTTATTGATCACTTATTGGTGTCTTATTTAGTTCATTTGCTGCGGTCATGTTTTTCTGAATGGTCTTGATGCCTGTGGATGTTCTTTAGTTCTGAGCCTTGAAGAGGTAAATATTTATTGTAGTCTTCACAGTCTGAGCTTGTTTGTAACCATTCTTCTTAGGAAGGCTTTCCATGTATTAGAAGGGACTTGGGTGTTGTGATCTAACTTTTTGGTCACTGCAGCCATATCTGCATTAGGGTGTATCCCAAGCCCAGTATGCTGTGGCTCTTTTAGACTTGTAGATGCACCACTTTGGTGGTCTTGGGTAACATTTGAAAGAATCCTTTGGATTACCAGGCAGTGACTCTTGTTCTCTTCCTTTACTTTCTCCCAAATAAACAGAGTCCCTCTCTCTGTACTTAGCTACCTGGACCTTGGGGAGGGATGACACAAGCACCCCTGTGGCCACTACTACTGGGACTGTGCTGCATCAGACCTGAAGCCAGCACAGCACTAGGTCTCACCCAAGACCCACAATGAGTACTGCCAGGCTACCACTGATGTTCATTCAAGGCCCAAGGCTCTTCAGTCAGCTTGTGGTGAATCCTACCAGGCCTGGAACTATCCCTTCAGGGCAGTGGGCTCCCTTCTGACCCAGGGGCAGCTCCAGAAATGCTAAGAGCCAAGGCTTGGAATCAGGGATGTCAAGAGTCTGCTTGGTACTTTACCTCACTGTGGCTGATCTGGTGCTTGAGGTGCAAGACAAAGTCCCCTTTACAATTCCCTCTCCTTTTCTCAAGCAAAAGGCATCCCTCCTCATACCCACCACAGCTGGGAATGTGCTGGGTCACACCTGAAGCCAGCCCAGCTCTGAATCCCATTCAAGGCCTACTGCAAGTACTACCTGGGTATCACTGCTGATTATTCAGAGCTCAAGAGCTCTTCAGTTAGCAGGTGATGAATGCTGCCCAGACTGGGTCTTCTGTTCAAGGTAATGGGTTCCCTTCTTGCCCAGGATGTATCTAGACATGTCCTCCAGGAGCTAGGGCCCTGTATGGGGACCTCAGGACTCTGTCTGGTACCCTATCCTACTGTGGCTGAACTGGTATCCAAGTTGTTAGAGGCGTCTTTATTCTTCCCTCTCCTCTCCTCAAGTGGAAAGAAGTAGTCTTTCCCAGGCTGCAAGCTGCACTCCCTTGGCCAGCCTAGCTGCTGTCTCAGCAGATCACATGCCCCCCACAGTCCACTGGTTTTAAGCCCTGCACAGCATTAGGGCTTGCCCATAAATTGCAGTCCTTGTGCCCTGGACTACCTTTAAAGTTTATTTAGAATCCCAGAGCACTTTAGCTCATGGTGGTGAGCCTTGCTGGAACTCAGATTCTGACCACTGGGATTGTTGATTTCCTCTGGCTAGGGCTGGTCTTCTTGTTTCCTTCATGGGTGCCAGCTGAATTCTGCCTCATGTTGCTTTCTACTGTTTTAGGGCAGCACTGAGTTCCAGTGCACAGTCCCACAACTGCTGCACTTTCCCTTCCCCAACACACAGCTTCTCTCTCTGTGCCACATAGCTGCTACTGTGGAGATGTGTAAGGGATGGCATCAGCAATTCATGACTGCCTTTCCCACCCTCTTCATTGCCTCTTTTAGTGATATGAAAGAGGCATTTAAGTGATATGTCTCAAGATATTTTTTGGCTTTCCTTTTGATTTCTTCTTTAATCCATTTGTTGTTCAAGAGCATGCTGTTTAATTTCCACATACTATATTTGTGAATTTTCCTGATCTCTTCTGTTATTGATTTCTAGTTTCATGCTATTGTGATCAGAAAAGATACATGATATGATTTTAATCTTCTCCACATAAGTAATTTTAAATAGCCACATTAAAAAAACTAAAAAGAAACAAGTGAAATTAATTTTAGTAATTATTTACATATTCCATATATCTAAAATATTATCATTTCAACTTATAATCAATATAAACAGTTATTGAGATGTTTTACAGTCTTTTCTACTCACATATATATACATGTGTATTTATACACACACATATATTTGTGTATATATGTATATGTGTGTGTATACACACATACATAGTCTGTTGTGTATTTTATACTTACAGAACACCTCAGACTAGCCACATTTCTAGCCACCATGTGCTCAGTGGGTTCTGTTTTGAACAGCTCAGCTCTAAAGGAAGTGAGCTGGAAAGATGTTTGGTCATTGGAGAGTGAGACTTGAAACTGAGATTGTGGAGGGTTTGCAAATATTTATAACCTTAAGATCTAGGATATAACTCTGGGATTGAGTTTCTTTATCAGAGTGGAAAATTAGATAATTGAAGGAGAAAAGGTCAGGTCATTGAGGATCTAGGTTTTGGGAAAGATCATCTGTGTCAATTTTGAAGTCATCAAGGATATGAGAGAGTGGAGAGACTGATAGGACGTTAGGTCGTAAAATCTTCAAGGAATGTGGCAGGTCTGATCCAGGAGTTTATAAATCCCTGTAATCAAGTAGTACAGTCTGATAGCACAGGCTTCTAACCTGGCAGGGCAGCAGTTAGAAAGGAGGGTGGGGAAAAGTTAGGAGGTGCAGTAACAAGCAATAAGGTTGCAGAGGAAGCAGTGTCCTCAGGGGAGAACCAGATCTCCATGTGAGCCAGAGTCTCTGGATATAAGGACTTCTGCTGTTGGTGATCTGTGAGAAACTGAAGCACAGAAGAAGGGTTTTAGGAGCTGGAAATGGTTAGGATTTGCAGTCAGATCACCAGATATGCAGAGTTCTATGGGGACAAGAGTCCAGGTGCTGCAAGATGCTCCCCCAGCCCCTGTGGAAGAGGTGTGCACCCCCACTGCTGCCCCAGCCTTATTGCCTTCTGAGGGTTCTGATAACCTGATGCAGATATGGCTTGTGGCTAGCAAGGTAAAGGACCACTAAGACCTAAGTCTCACAGTGTATCTTTCCACTCCTCACTTCCATCCTGCCTCCTGTTTGAAGTGTTCCTCAGATTACTGCACAGTAATCTTATTCCAGATAAATGACTTCATCCAGAGTTCACTTTTAAATAGTAATTTATTGTATTTTTTATTAGAGACAGGGTCTTGCTATGCTGCTCAGGCTGGTCTCAAACTCCTGGGCTCAAGTGATCCTCCCACATCAGTCTTCCAAAGTGCTGGGATTATAGGTGTGCGCCACCACATCCAGCTATTTTATTTTTGAACCAACAGTGCACGAAGTACAAAATTTTAAATTGACAAGAGCATCTGAATGAAAAATAAGTCTGCCTCCCTCCAGCCACCCAATTTCTTTTCCCAGAGAACACGCTTGTTACCCTTTCCATAATTCATTTGTAATAGGTGGCTCCTCTGCCCCGGTTCCCTCCTCTTATCTTTGGGGGCTGGAATGTAAAGCTGGCCTTTTTGTCCCCTGAAAATGCATTCATGCTCCCTGGGACACTGGCTTGCTAAAGAGGAGTCTGGGCACTTAGCAGCAGTTGCAAACCAGCCAGTGATCTGAATTCATATGAGAGTTTTGTGGTTGCCTTATTGGAAAGCCCTTGATTCGTGGGCTTCTAGAGCTGCATATCACTCAAAAATCTCTGCAGTTTTTTAGGGGTAAATGAACGCTTCACTTCTTCATCTCTTAAAAAATTATTCTTTCTCCAGCATCTGTTGTTGCCTGATTCTTTAATGATCGCCATTCTAACTGGTGTGAGGTGGTGTCTCAATGTGGTTTTGATTTGCATTTTCTAATGACCAGTGATGATGAGCTTTTTTTCATACGTTTGTTGGCTGCATAAATGTCTTCTTTTGAAAAGTGTCTGTTCATATCCTTTGCCCACTTTTTGATGGAGTTGTTTTTTTCTTGTAAATTTGTTTAAGTTCTCTGTAGATTCTGGATATTAACTCTTTGTCAGATGGGTGGATTGCAAAATTTTTTTCCCATTCTGTTGGTTGATGGTTCACGCTGTTGATAGTTTCTTTTGCTATGCAGAAGCTCTTAAGTTTAATTAGATCTCATTTATCTATTTTGGCTTTTGTTGCCATTGCTTTTGGTGTTTTAGTCATGAATTCCTTGGCCATGCCTATGTCCTGAATGGTATTGCCTAGGTTTTCTTCTAGAGTTTTTATGGTGTTAGGCCTCATGTTTAAATCTTTAATCCATCTAGAGTTCATTTTTGTATAAGGTGCAAGGAAAGGATCCAGTTTCTTTTACACTTTTAGTGGGAGTGTAAATTAATTGTACCATGTGGAAGACAGTGTGGTGATTTCTTAAGGATCTAGAAATTGAAATACCGTTTGACCCAGCAATCCCATTACTGGGTATATACCCAAAGGATTATAAATCATTCTGTTTTAAAGACACATGCACACGTATGTTTATTGTGGCACTGTTCACAATAGCAAAGACTTAAAACTTAAAACTAACCCAAATGCCCATCAATTATAGGCTGGATAAAGAAAATGTGGCACATATACACCATAGAATACTATGCAACCATAAAAAAGGATGAGTTCATGCCCTTTGCAGGGACATGGATGAAAATGGAAACCATCATTCTTAGCAAACTGACACAAGAACAGAAAACCAAACACCTCATGTTCTCACTCTTAAGTAGGTGTTGAACAATGAGAACATACAGACACAGGTAGGGGAATATCACACACCAGGCCTGAGGGTTGGGGAGCTAGGGGAGGAATAGCAGGGGGTGGGGAGATTGGGGAGGGATAGCATTAGGAGAAATACCTAATGTAGATGACAGGATGATGGATGCAGCAAACCACCACCATGGCACATGTATACCTGCATGGCAAACCTGCATGATCTGCACATATACCCCAGAACTTAAAGTGTAATAAATAAATTTTTTTTTAAAATTACTCTCTTAGTGATTCCTCAGTGCAGGGCTCCATGTTAAGCACACAAAAGTGAATCAAACTTGACCAAACTCTCTCAGGTATTTGGACTATACATGAACTCTGCCTGAAGTCCAGTCCCAGGCTAGCTACTAGCACTGGCAGCCTCTCCACATTCAAGAACCATGGGGATTTCACAAGTGTGCTGATGTTTGTGGAAAGTAGACATTGATGAAATAATGTCTACTTTGTGGTCCCTATAGCTTGCCCTGCTATGATCACTCTCCAGTCTGGGTCACAGGTTCACCGGCACATCAGCTAACATGCTGTATAAAGTCGCAGCAGGTGAGCCCATGAGGGAATACTGAGCTCCATTCTCTCTGCCCCAACTCCACCTTCTTCTCTCAGATTGGAGAGTAGGTTCCTAGATTCCTATATTGAAATTGTACCCAATCAATAGGAAATCTCACACTTGGGAAAATCCCAAATCTTACTTGACTCTGTTCCTTCTCCTCTACTACCAGTACTCAATCGACTGCAGGATTTTGTATTGGTGTTGTCATGCAGAAGAGAAAAGATTAATTAGGATAACTTTCATCAGCAGAGTGGTGAAACAAATGAAAAAAATGTTCAGGCACTTTGTGCTTCTGTGAAAACCCAATTAGCACTCCTTTACAGTTACAATTTTTAATTACTTTTTGAACTGAGAAAAAATGTTTTTGCTAATTAGATAATTATTTGGTAGTGAACTTTTGATAAAAATTGCTTTGACTCTAAAAATGTCTGATGAAGAGTTACTTAATTTAATAAATCACTGTTATTCTAACATTTTAGAAAATCAGGCATTAAGAAGAGGTCTTAAAAGGTTCTAATTTTCAGAAATGCTATATTGGGTTGAAAGTTCTTTAGGGGTGTGTGTGTGTGTGTGTGTGTGTGTGTACATGAAATTGAGATTTTTGCCACCTAAAATTTATGAGACTAATGTCAGTTGTTAGCAACAGGGGAAACTGGTCTTGGGGCATATGGAAACTTTCCGCAACATTTCTGTATAACTAAAACTATTCTAAAATAAGGATTTTTTTTAAATGTAAGAAAGTCCCTTAAAATTAAATTTGATACATTCTGCAACAAACTGAATTGAAACATCCCTGAAAATTTCTATAAAGCTTAATTTCACTTAGAAAATAATTTCAAAAAACCCCGACAATGTGTTGCTTTCCTAAAGCTTCTGACTTCAGCTAACAGAAGCATTAAGAGTAGTGGTTTTAATATGTAATAATACCATCAGAAATCCCTAATGTGCAATATATTAACTACAAAACTACATGTCAAATACTTAGTTGTGATATTTAGAAGAAGGTATAGTTCTTAAGAGAAACAGTATCTACTATTTTAATAAATCTATTTTATACACCTAAGTCAAATTTACAATTAAAAACTATAATTAGTTGTATTTAGGGTTGAAAGCCTGTCTCATGATGCTCATGGGCTAGCGTATAAGGAAATATGGTGACCGTTTGAGTTGTGTCTGTCTCTTGGTCTGTTTCCTTATAAGTTTCCAAGAAATTAATGGATTGTGGCCAAATTTGGTTGAAACGTATCTAGTTTTCCTTGATTCCCCCTTGAACCTGTGTTTTAATATTCCATGTTTAAACATAACTGCAGGCTGTGCATGGTGGCTCACTCCTGTAATCCCAGAACTTTGGGAGGCCGAGGCAGGTGGATCACTTGAGGTCAGGAATTTGAGACCAGCCTAGCCAACATGGCAAAACCATGTCTCTACTGAAAATACAAAAATTAGCTTGGTGTGGTGGCACACAACGGTAATCCGAGCTACTCTGGAGGCTGAGGCACAAGAATCACTTCAACCCAGAAGGCAGAGGTTGCAGTGAGCCAAGATTGTGTGACCACACTCTGGCCTAAGCAACACAGCAAGACTCTGTCTCAAAATAAAATAAACATAATTACATTTTATCAAAGCAATGATTTCATTGAGAAAAATGTTCAGACAAAAAAGAAAAATAAATGCTTTCAAGTGGCATGTATTTTATCATATAAATAAATTTCAACAAAATTAGGTGGATTATACAGATAATGGGAGAGAAATAACTATAATCACAAAATTTGATGACATTTCTTTGTGCTTTATGTATTTAGCTTAAGTTTTTCTTGACAAAGAAACTATCAGGAAAACAGTTAATATAGTCTGTGGTTTAAAAGAAACTTTGGCACAATATATCCTACTACCTAATATAGTATTAGAGAGGGCCTTTGAACTTGAGCTTCGTCTGCCTAGTGCTCTCTTCATCCTGACCTGACAGGGTTGACTCCTGGTCATTTTATTTTTCAGCTCAGAAATCAACTTCTCCTTATCTTCTGCGACCCCTCCTATTTCCCTCATGGTCTGTCCCATCAGTGTTTGGTTTCGTCCTGGCACTTAACGTGGTGGGAAATTTTCTCAACTTTGTTTTTTGCTTTCCTTATCTATCACCTGTCTCCTTTACCAGAATTCAGCTTTATAAGAGCAGGGACCTTGTCTGTCTTGTTCACCACTATATCATTCCCTTTGCTTGGAACATTGGCACGTAGTAGGTTGATAATTTAAAGTTTGACACTGAAATACATGCATGTATGTATCTATGTGTTTAGAAACAAGCCATAAAGATCCCTCCCATGAATGAATAACAACCTTCAGTGACTAAACCTTTGTCTCATTCTTTGCTCCATTCCTGATTTTCTTACACACTTGTATTGCTTTTAGGACATGATAAATGATATAACTTAATAGGAAAATGGTAAAGCTCAAAGAGAAAAATTGGCATTAATGTAACATTTAGTCTGCAGAACAAATTTATGTTGTAGCTTCATTCTTACCTTTTCATTTTTATCAATAAAAGAAAGATGCCTTTGGGGATGGGAAGGGCATAGAGTGTCTTGAAGAAGAATTCCCAGGGGTTCTTATCTCAATGACCTCTTGTTCTACCTGCATTTTCTCAGAAGCCAGGCAAGTTTAGGGTTTTACCACATTAGCCCAGAAATTGGATTAAGTCTGTTCTCCACTTTAGACTAAAGAAGGTTTGTCTGTGTGCCCAGGCCCAGTCTCCTTTGTTCTCGAATGGAACACGCCAGGGAGGATTTCTGGGTCTTTGTTCTCTTTCTCTCAATAATCAGGGTACCTGGCCATGGCTTCACCTCTTATCTGCCTTAGAACTTGCATGGGAAGCTGTCGTAGACCTACTGCTGAAAACCTTAAAGAAATGTAAGATAGGGTGTGTCATTATTATCAGCTGTTCACATGTGAGATGTAGGTATCTTGGATATTTTGGATTTTATGGAAGTCATGTCCCACTTACCACATGTTATATTCATCCAGAACTTCAGTACTTTTAGAATGAATCATTGATCTTAAGGAAGACTTGTAATAAATGCTAATCTCAGAACATTAGTGAAGTCACAAACTAAGACTACATAAAGGCTGTGCAGGTTGAACATCCTTAATCTGAAAATCTACAATCTGAAGTGCTCCAAAATCTAGAACTTGTTGAACCAACATGATGCTACAAGTGGAAGATTCCACACATGACTTTCTGTGACTAGTCGCAGTCAAAATGCAGCCAAACTTTGTTTCATGCACAAAATTATTTAAAATATTGTATAAAATTACCTTCAGACTATGTGTATATGAAACATAAATGAATTTTGTGTTTAGACTTGAGTCCCAGCCCCAAGATATATCATTATGTATCTGCAAATATTCCAAAATTTAAAAAACATTTTAATCCCAAACACTTCTGGTCCCAAGTGTTTTGGACAAGGAATACTCAACCTGTAGTATCCACTTAGATCTGGTAGGTGCCACCTTCCCTTTTACCTTCTTATTCAGCCCTGCACCTTCCTTTTCTTTTTTTCCCCAAATTAATGTAGTATCCATATTTAGTAGAAAGCCTATTTAACCTTTCTCATTATTGCCTGTAGGAAATCTTTTCTTTTAATGTATAGAGTTAGCTTGCCTCTGAGTGACTTTAACAAAGTGCTTTCCTAATCACGGCCCTCAGTGCAGATCTTTTCCTGCAATCACTTGCTTTCCTTTTAGTTATAGTGTCAATGCAGCTCAGAAAAGTCCTAAGGTCTTTTCTGATAAAACTTCAAAAAGAAAAAAAAAAAAAAGACAAAGGCCTATGAATTGTGTCTATTTTAACTGATTAGAGTTGGCAGCAATAGTTGGCCAAGCAATTATCAAATAACTCAAAAAGTATCCAGAGAAATGACAGGGAAAGAGAAATCAAGCTGATTGTGCATTGATAGTGAAAACCAGATTTGTTTGGCAAAAGAGAAAGTTTCTGACAGAATTGAACTATGCCTCTTCCAGGCAAAAATACACACATAGGAACAAGGAGCAAGCTCCAAAATTAAAGAAAGTAGCCCACTTCCTGGCAAATTACTAGAAAATTAATAGGAACATTTAATGTCCATAAGATGACTTTCATGAGGCCAGGCATGGTGGCTTATGCCTATAAATGTCAGCAGTTTGGGAGGCTGACACAGGCGGATCACTTGAGTCTAGAGTTCAAGAATAGCCTGGCCAACATGGTGAAACCCTGTCTGTACTAAAAATAGAAAAATTAGCTGGGCGTGGTGGCAGGTCCCTGTAGTTCCAGCTACTTGGGAGGCTGAGGCAGAAGAATTGCTTGAACCTGGGAGTTGGAGGTTGCAGTGAGCTGAGATCATGCACTCCAGCCTGGGTGATGGAGAGAGAACTTGTCTCAAAAAGAAAAAAAAGCTTTCATGACGTAAAATGAATAATGAGGTATCCTTGGCATCATTGGATGGCTTTGAGTATTTGTAGGTCACTCTATTCTGATATGTGGGCCATTCTGTCCAACAAGGTGTGACATTGAGAAGGATTGGTGGTCACATTGAGGGCTTGTTTTCTTTTATATTGTAAAATAATAGGCTCTGAAATGTAACTTTTCTCTCTAAAACAAGGTAGTACTTCCTAGTTCATCTCTTTCTTCTTTGTACCTTTAAAATAATACTTTCTAACTTTTGGATTACCAGATTAGATTTTATTATACAATAAACCACACTGATTTTAGATTTAAAGTCAGTTTTTGAAAGAAATCCTTATTATTTGTTCATTAATTTTAATTAAAAGTTTAATGTTTCTGATAAAAAAAAATTAATGTATGGATGCTGGGCACAGTGGTTCCTGCTTGTAATCCCAGCACTTTGGGAGGCTCAGGCGGGAGGATTACTTGAGGTCAGGAATTTGAGACTAGCCTGAGCAACATACTGAGACCCTGTCTCTAAAAAAACTTTAAAATATTAGCTAGGTGTGGTGGCACATATCTGTAATCTCAGCTATTCGGGAGGCTGAGGTGAGAAGACGGCTTGAGGCCAGAAGTTTGAGGTTACAGTGAACTATGATTGTACCACTGCACTCCTGCCTGGATGATAAAGTGGTATCTTGTCTCAAAAAGAAAAAAAATCATGGTATTGAAAGGTATAAAGAGGAAAATGTGAATTATTATTATTATCTTACTCTTAAAGCAAATATTTAACCTTTTATAGTGAAACTTTTTCTGACATTAAAAGCTTTTTTAAAAACAGGAGTTTTAACAATAGCAGTCATCTTAAGAAATCATTATTTAGGTGACTATAGCTAGCAAAGAAATTTTTTTTTCCCAGCTGAAATCTTGGGTACCTTAATGTGATACTTTGGCATAAACATGTACACATAGTGGCAGAGAATAATTGTGATGCATCTAAGCTGGCAGGTCTGTAGATTTCAGCTCCAAACACAAATATGTAGCCCATATTAAAATATGGATCAAGAGACTCTAACTCACTTTGGTAAAATAAAATGATAGGAGCCACATTTGTGTTTAATTATAGCATGAGAAATCTGAGAATCAAAAGAAATAAATAAGTTCCATCACACAGCAGGATAGGAAAAATACAAAATCTACCCAACACTGCTGCATTTGCCTGTAACTTTTATGAAGCTCAAAGTGAATTACAACTACATTTTAAAAGCCTGGTTCTCATCACAGTTTTTGACTGGTAGGAATAGGACTGGTGAAGGCAACAATTGCTCCAGCTGACCAGGAAATGGTCTTCCAGAATCCCTCTGATTCACTGAGCCCTACCTCCTAGCTCTGCATGGGTTTTCAGTAACCATAAAAAAAGCTTTTAAGTGATCAAAATGATACATTGATTCTTCTTTCTAATGCCTATTTTTTCAGCAAAGCTGCTTTAAAAATAATTTCTGATTGTCTATTTTGTTTTTATCAAGCCATGGTAATAGATAGAGGTATTTGTGAATTGATCCCAAGAGGGAGAAATTCCTGTAAAATGTAGATGCATTGGTCACATAGTGGGAGAAGCTCCTGTCTGACCTCTATTCCATATATGAGCTCAAACAATACTTTCTCATAGGCCATGTGACGTCATGTTTGGTTGAGCAAAATGTCACTGTTTCAATGATTGGGATCGATGCTGTGCCTCCTGACCCACCAGCTGTGTTGGTTAGCCTGAAACCACCATGGCAAATATGTTTATTTGCTTTCCCCTGAAATGTACTGTTCCTTTTTACCTCCTACAGATAAAACAGACAGGCCCTTTTCCTGCTAGCCAAAAACAGTGATGAGAACCAGGTGGAAGATCCAGCTTCTAAAATGTAGTTTTAATTCACTTTGAGTCCCATAAAGAAGGTTGAGTCACAGACAGGCTGTGGGCTTCACCAAATCAATCCATGACCTCACTTTCCTTCTGGCAAACCTCTCCCAGTGCAATATGTTGATATCGTTGATGGAGTATGAGAAATAGCTTGCTGGAGAAGAGCATGCCTGTGAGCTCGTAACGTTGCCAGACAACATCACTGTAGTCCATCTTCTCTTCCTCATGATTCAATTTCCCATGGTCTTTGTGTACGACAATAATGTCAATAACCAACCTCACTGGAGCCACTTAGCTTGTAGATAGTGAAAGGTCTGTTTACATTAGAAGTACAGTTTCAGAACTGATGAAAGCCTGTGTTGGCTTCTTAGTTTCTTAAAGTGGATATTTTGAATGAAACCACTAGAATCTCCAATGTGATAATTTACCTTACCATTGTATACTGAGATCCCTATTTTAGATTCTCCCCAAGTACCACCTTTTTCTATTTTTAAAATTACTGTTGCAAGTTCAGTCAAATAATATGGTAGACAGAAATTTGGATGGGCTTCAGGAAAAGAGGTTTAATTGTGGATTTGCCCCTAATTACCTGTACAGCCTCTTGCATGTTATTTAATCTATCTTGACCTCATTGTCTTTGTATTGAGATTCTGTGGTCCAGTCATGGGAATTCAAAGCGCCATTTATAGAAAGCTGTGTATCTCGTCTCTTTGTGATTCAACACTTCATCTTTTCTGCAGAGTAGAACACCTTGTAGGCAGGTTCATAATCTTCTCTGTACTTGGAAATCACCTGGAAATCCCCTTTCAAGTTTCTGATTGCCCAAGTTATTCTTTTTTGTTGTTTGTTTGAGAGGTAGTCTCCCTCTGTTCCCCAGGCTGGAGTGCAGTGGCATGATCTCAGCTCACTGCAACCTCCACCTCCCAATTTCAAGCAATTCTAGTGCCTTAACTTCCCAAGTATCTGGAATTACAGGTGTGCACCACCATGCCCAGCTAATTTTTGTATTTTTAATAGAGATGGGGTTTCACCATGTTGGCCAGGCTGGTCTCGAACTCTTGACCTCAGGTGATCCATCAGCCTTGGCCTCCCAAAGTGTGTCCAAGTAATTCTGTAATGTAACCAAGGATGAGAACCACCTGGTATCAGGTCTAGACCCAGTGACTCACAATTATAAAACCTTCCCCTTTGCCATGTCTTTTCATCCTTGAGTCAGGACAATTTTACCTTTCAGAAGGTAGCTGCAGTACTTTCAAAAAAAATTTTTTTTTTTTTTTTTTTTTGAGATGGAGTTTCACTCTTGTTACCCAGGCTGGAGTGCAATGGTGCGATCTCAGCTCACCGCAACCTCCGCCTCCTGGGTTCAGGCAATTCTCCTGCCTCAACCTCCTGAGTAGCTGGGATTACAGGCACGTGCCACCATGCCCAGCTAATGTTTTGCATTTTTAGTAGAGACGGGGTTTCACCATGTTGACCAGGATGGTCTCGATCTCTTGACCTCGTGATCCACCCGCCTCGGCCTCCCAAAGTGCTGGGATTACAGGCTTGAGCCACCGCGCCCGGCCTAGTACTTTCAAAATTTACTACTCACCAACGGTAAGATGCATCCATTTTCTCTGTGGGTGACTTCTGAATATTCTGCATTGATTCACTGCCCCTTCGTTTTTTTTTGCTTATTTTTCCATTCTCACCATTCAACCACACTTGACACTTGAATCACTTTTGTTGATGTAGAAGAAGAACAACAACAAAAATACAGAGTAAGATCATTTGACTTTAATGTATTAGCCATTAAATCTCTTTCTGGAACAATAGTTCTCTAAGTATGGTCCCAGCAGCAGCAATATCACTATCACCTGGAAACTTGTCAGAAAGGCAAATTCTCAGGCACCTCCCTGGACCAGAAACTCTGGAGATGGATCCCAGCAATCTGCTTTCACAAGACTTCTAGGTGATTAGACACACTATTGCTTGAGAGTCGTTCTTGAGAGATTTTATATTTTCAGATAGTTAGATGTTTTTTAAGTGTGCTCAGATATTTTTGAAGTAATCATTGTCCAAACTTATTTGGTCTAGAAATAAAAGGGATGTTCTATTTCTAAAAGGGATATTTCCCCTATCCATCTTTTTATCCTTTAGAAGTTCTTGTCTTCTTTTCTGCTCTTAGAAGACCTATTCATATCTCTCCTATTTTTACACTGAAATTTTAGTCTTATATTCTATTATCATGGAAACTTTGATAATAAATGCTATTTCAATACTATATTATGATGTGATATTACAATAGATGGGGCAGCAACTAATTAAAACATTTATTCAATTTCTACTTCTTCATTTGTGTATTTTTATTGGATCTTCAGATGGCATTCTTCTTTAGAACACAGACATAGATTATTTTTTAGAATTATTCTTAAACAAGTGGAATTACCTTATAATAAACGCAAAAGTTGCTCTTGTTAGAGGGATATTTTTTCTAAGTCGAGCACTCTCTGGGAGAAAAATGTGTGAGTATAAGCTAATATCATAAATTAAATGACAAAGAAAAGGATAAGGGCACAATGGTCCTAAGTGAGGAAATTTTGACCCAGAAACCTTTTGCAATGGCAGATGTAGAGCAAGAGTCCAAGTCTCCACACTTCCAATTCAGTATTCCTTGCATGAAATGTCACTGCCTTTAGAGACTATGCAGTTTATCTAATTGGTTGGATCTTTGTCAAGAGCTTGATCCAAGTGGCGTTTTTTGTTTAATATATAAAGCATTTGTAAGTTCTTTCAAGGGCAGCACATAGTTCTATTTAACTCCCTCAAGCCCTCTCACCTCTGTCAAGTTGCACCAGGAAATTCAAGGTCTAGCCAGAGGCCCCCAACGAGTTAAAAACCCAACCATCCAGCAGAGTAGAAGAAATTAATGTCAAAACCAGATGTTCCTCTGTGGGTCTTGCTGCATTCATAAGTCAGGATAAAGCCAGCGTGGATGCATCCATGTCAGGAAAAAAAAAAAAAAGCCTTAGCCAGTGTTGTACAGAAATGAAATGTTGTTTCATCTGCAGTTCCTCTCCAGTCCTTGCTGGTTGGGAGCACTGGCTCCCGGGAGACTGGTGGCTGTGACACTGGAGCCATTAACTGAGAATACTCTCTAATCCCTTGTTTTCATTGTTGGTGTTCCGGCCAGGCTGCGCGCACAGAGCCTGCCCGTTTTCATTGGCTGCGGGAATTGTTATTGGAGTGGCTGACAGCTGTCTGCCAGGCTGCCTGAAACTGCCTTCCTGTGCTCTCCGCTGCTGCTCCGCTTCACAGTGCTATTGTTCCTGTTGAGCCTTTTTCTTAAAATCTTTCCCAGCTGTATCCTGATATGGTAAACCACTTAAATTAGCTCCAGATTGTTCTGTTTATTTTGTGTTAGATAAGCGACAAAATACAGTCCCAGCAGCAGGCCAAGAGAAGGGTGGAAGTTGAGGGAGGAGGGTCAGAGGACGCAAGGTCTCTTACAACACAAAGTAGAGTTCCCAGACAAAACTGCAAAAGGCACTAGTATGATACATTCACTGGCCCGGTGATTTATACTTGACTCTGATGGGCCGGGTGAGCAATAGCGTTGCATCTGCACACACCACATTCCAGAAAAGAAAATCAAGACCCCAGCATACAGCTACACTGGAAGGAAGCTAAATTTCTATTATTGGAAATAGACATAGTATCACTGTTGGGTTGGTTGCCAAACCAGCTGCCTAGATACCTTGCTTGATGCCCCGATTACCGCAAGAATTCCTCCTTTCCCCTACTTTTAATTATCCTTCTGTATTGCAGTGTATGGTAACTGAGGGGCTCAAAACTGGCCCAAGTTTGCCAGTTTCCCTATATGCTCAGCATTTGAAAATGAGTCTTCTCTGCTGTAATTTAAAGCTAGAAATCCAAAGACACTAAGTCACCAGCATAGGTATTTTCCACACAGCTGCAAGTGAAACTTCACAATGGACTTGGCTGCTATTTGCTTATGCTTGCCATCTGTGCAACCACTGTGCTCATGGCCTCCCCAGCCTTGTGGTTGTCTTCTAACAGGAGCAGTCCATGCAAAGCCTTTCTGAATACTTAAAAACATTTTAAAAAATATAATAGATACTGTCCTAGCATGAAGGCGCTGCCTTTGTGATTTTTAGGAATTAACCCAAATAAAATATGAAAAATAAACTTCCGAGTGCTTTAACTCAGCTAAAGCATGCAAGCAAAACCAGCGACCAGCTGAGTTCTGACAGTTACTGAGAGTTTTGTCTGTGGTAATTCAAGACTCCCCAGGAAAGATCTCATGACTCACTCCAGCGTGGCTGGGCCTCCAGTCCTCACTCTGAACCAAAGTCCTGGAAACACTTTCCACCACACTGAAAGAAGGGAGGGAAGAACAGGGTCAGGAGTGATCAAATGACTTTAGAAACGGCCTCTTTCTTTCCTTTTGGGAAGATAAACTCACTGTATGATACAAAGGTACAAAGCCAACTTTAGAATAATAATCACCCGCCCTGTCTCCTTGCCCTCTGATGGAATGTTCCTTGTCTTCTCTATCAGGGTTTGTCTGGGGGCTTGAACGGCCTGCGTGTCACCTCTAATTCCCCAGTTTTTACCTGGCTCTCCTTTCTTTGTACATTTTTTGCCTTTAGTTGTGTACAGTCTTGTATTTTTTCCCATGGGCTAGGCTTTCTGTGGATGTTGCATCCCTTGAAAGCAGGGACCACGTGTTGAACCCCTATTGTCTTTCCCCAGAGTAGTGGCACCTAGCAGGTGCTTCGTTAAGGTGTGTCAACTAATTGTTTCTTTTTTTGTTCTTACCTGACATGAAGTGTGCTTCTGTCTTAATTTAGATAAAGGTTTAAAAAAAAAACAAGACAGACATCACAAGTTCCCTTGGCCCATTCTCATTAAACTCATGGGCACAACCTTCCCATGCTCACCAGGATGGAGGAAGTCAACAAATACCTTTCTCATTGATTACAACTAAAAACACTGGATAATACTGAAAGCAGCTATCTGAGGGTTCTTAAAAGTATTTAGGATGGTGCAAAAGTAATTGTGGTAAAAACAGGAATTAGAGGTAAAAGTGTCAATTACTTTTGCACCAACCTAATATAGCAGCAGGAATAATAAGCATAGGCACAAAGAAGAAAACCAAATCAGGTGAATGGAGAATAGGGAATAAAGTCAGAGCTTTGCTAATCCCTTGTGTAGTGAGTTTTGGAGGTTTATTTTCTCTGCTCTGTCTGCTGGCTTTGACTCAAGAGCCAATGGAATTATGGAACTATGCAGCAGGCATTGGCAGCAGCATTTCTAGGGGAAACCTTCTATTTCTAACCAGAGGTCTAAGAAAGGAGTCTTTTGCTCAAGAATTTGGGGAATTCCTATTTTACTTGTTTTTTCTTTTCTTTTAATTTTTTGAGATTGAGTCTTCCTCTGTTGCCCAAGCTGTGCAGTGGTATAACCATAGTTCACTGAAGCCTCTACCTCCTGGGCTCAAGTGGTCCTCCTGTCTTAGTTTCCCAAATAGCCTGGACTGCAGGCATGCACCACTACACCCGACTAATTTTTTAAATTATTTCTTATGTTTTGTAGAAATGGGATCTTGCTATGTTGCCCAGGCTGGTCTCAAACTCCTGGCCTCAAGTGATCCGCTTGCCTCAGCCTCCCAAAGTGCTGGGGTTACAGGTGTGAGCCACAGCGTCCAGCCTGTTTTTTCTTTGTCTTTCCTTTTTCTTTCTTCACTGTACCCCAAGACAGACCCCCGTTGAAAATCTGCATTGGTGTTATGGTGAGATTAAGAAGACCCACATTTCTGACCAGAGTGTGAGAGAATCTCTGTTATTTTCCTCTTTTTTTTTTTTTTTTGCTGCTTTGCTCCCAAAGGCAGCCTCAGTTATGCAGAAGTTCATGACGGAATGGGGAACTACAACCTGAGAGAAACCTGTTTTTCTGATCAGAGAAACCATATAAAGGGTCTCCTGGAGTGGAAGTTGAGGGTGAATCTAAAGGGAGGGAAGAACTGGAGAAGAGGATCCCCTGATTCTGTGTATGAGCTAAGCCCCAGGCTCACCCCCAAGCTGCATATATGCCACACAGACCCAAAGGGGCAAAGCAAAGGCTTCGGAAACTCAACTGCCATGTAAACCACTGCCCAGGTCCTAGGCTAACTAACCCCTGAGTGGCACATGCACTGGGCAAATGCAAACATCATACCAAAGTCTTTCAAAACTAAACCAACCTTAGAACCACTGCCCACAAAAGGTGAGACAAAACTTGTGATCTGAATCTCACTAGGTTGATTGTCTGCTTAACCAAGCAAACATCAATACCCTTGAGAAGATTTTAACCAGACTTAGAGGCTCAGAACATAATATTCAAAATGTCTAGTATACAGTCCAAAATTACTCATTATACAAAAAACTAGGAAAATATGAGCAGTACTCAAGGGGAAAGACTAAAAATAGATTCTTTACTTCAGCTGAGATGAGCTCATTTGAAATAATCATCCAAATGTTTGTGTTGTCAGACAAAAGCTTTTATGCAGCTGTTATAACCATTCTCCATGAGACAAAGTTGAACACTCTTGAAATGAATGGAAAATAGCAGTGAAATATAAACTGAAACCAAACAAATGAACAAAACAAATAAAAATTATAGAACTGAAAAATACAATATCTGAAATTTAAAATTTATGGATCTGATAGCAGAATGGAGCTGATAAAGAAGCATCAGTGAACTTCAAGATAGATCAATAGAAATTATACAGTCTGGGCTGGGCGCAGTGGCTCATGCCTGTAATCCCAGCAGTTTGGGAGGCCGAGGCAGGCAGATTGCTTGAGGCCAGAAGTTTGAGACCAGCCTGGCCAACACAGTGAAACCCCCGTCTCTACCAAAAAATACAAAAATTAGCCAGGTGTGGTGGCATGTCTGTAGTCCCAGCTACTCAGGAGGCGGAGGCAGGAGAATCTCTTGAACCCAGGAGGCAGAGGTTGCAGTGAGCTGAGATAGCACCACTGCATTCCAGCCTCAGCAACAGGGTGAGACCTTGTCTCAAAAAAAAAAAAAAAAAAAAAAGAAAGAAAGAAAATTATACAGTCTGAAACATAGAGAGAAAAAAGGAAAACAAAGCTGCAGGGACCTGGAATAATATCAAAAGGTCTAGCATTTACGTCATTGGAGTCCAGAAACAGGGCAGAAATATTGGTGTAGAACAAATATATAAGGGAATAATGTCTGAAAATTTCACAAATTTAGTGCAAGATACATGTAGAAGTTCGAGAAGCTCAGTGAAATCCAAACAGGATAAATTCAAAGAAAAGTACACCAACATTATAATGGAACTGCTGAAAACTAAAGATGAAGAAAAAATACCTTGAAAGCAGCAATCTCATTCATGGGAATTTACCCACAAGGAATGAAGGCATGTTCACTCAAAAAACTATACCCATATATTTATAGAATCGTTATTGATAATTACTAAAAACTGGAAAAACCCAAATGTCCTTTGGCTAGCAAATAAACAGATGTGGTACTTCTGTGTGGTGGACTACTACTCAGCAGCATAATGAACTGTTGATACACACATTAGCATGGAAAAACCACAAATGCATTATGCTGAATGCAGGAAGCCAGACTGAAAAGATTACACACTCTATGATTTTTTTAATATGACATTCTAGAAAAACCAAAATCTTAACGATGGAGAAACATCAGTGGTTGCCAGGGGTTAAGACTGGGTATACAGTTTGTTTATAAAGAGGTGGTACAAAGAATGTTCTATCCTGATTGTAGTAGTATTTATATGACTCTATTTGTCAAAATCCATAATGATATATACCAAAATAAGTGAATTTGACTGTATGTAAATTAAAATCACCAGCACATGATTTCATACCAGATAGGGTTAATTTATCTTCATGACTATATGAGGTATAGAAAAGATTCATGTAATCTCTTATCTATTTTGAAGTCATTTTCCACTTGATTCCATAAACTTTCAGGAAGCCAAAAATGGAATAAACAACGATATAGTGTCTGATACATACAGAAAGCTTTCCAAAAAAGAATTTTGTGTTTCATATGCCAGGCAGATGTTTTGTGGGGTCAGCTTACCACAAAAGGCCTCGCTGAAAAAGTGCAGTATAAAAGTAGTGATCTGTAAGAGATAGAGAAGTACATTGACTCCAG
This sequence comes from Sapajus apella, assembly GCF_009761245.1. NCBI lineage: Eukaryota > Metazoa > Chordata > Mammalia > Primates > Cebidae > Sapajus > Sapajus apella. The sequence goes on from NW_022436941.1 coordinate 61,249,778, forward strand.
AAAAGGTCTACTGTTTTACAAAAGAAGCCAAGCAAATTTGATGGACTGGTGAAAACAAGAACAAAGAATCTGACATGTCCTGAAAGCTCTGCGTTTTGATAATTAGGGAGGTATTTAGAATGCTGTCTGGAGGAATCACATCTGTTGTGCTGAGATATATCCTTGCTTGTGTTCTTAAATATACATGGAGTGGGCAGGCTTGGACTGTTTAAATGAAGCAGATGGTTTACATTCCTGTGACACTAGGAAGACTTTTCCTGAATGTAGGATTTCTTCTTTAACCCGCCTCTCATCCAAAGGGCAAAACATGTAGGTTGGGTGCTCACTTGCAGTGAAATTCCCTCAGCTGACCAGAGCTGTACTTTCTCCCACTGCTTATTCCCCCTCTGAAGTTACATCATCATTTTGCTTCCTCTTACATCGTTATGGGTCTTAACTATTTTTATACATGAATATATTAAGCAAAACTGTTGGTTTTAAGAAACTTTTGATCTATTCTAAGACCTATTCTCCATTTTTTTATAAAAGTTTTATGATTTTAGCAGTTACATTTAGGTCTTTGATCCACCTTCTTTTTCCTCATACAGTGTGTTTTTTATTGAGGTATAATTCATATACCGTGAAATTCACCCTTTTAAAGTGAACGGTTCACTGATTTTTAGTATATTCACAAAGTTGTGCAATCATCACCATTGTCTCATTTCAGAATATTTAAAAAATTAAAGTTACAAAAATGTCTGTATCCTGTAGCAGTTCTTCCCAATTCCCTCCCCACCCTCTGTCAATCATGTAATCTATTTTTTGTCCTTCTGGATTTTACTAAGTTAGATATTTCATATAGATGGAATCATACAATATATGGCTTTTGTGACTGGCTTCTTTCGTTTGGTATAAGGTTTTCAATGTTCATCCATGTTGTAGCATCAATCAGTATTTCATTTCTTTTTGGCTGATGAATAGTATCCCTTTATTGCTATATATTGCTGAAAATATACATTTTTAAAAATTCATTCATCAGTTAATGGATCTTTGGGTAGTTCCTTCTTTTTTAGGTTCCATTATGAATAATGCTGCTATGACCGTTCAGGTACCAATTTTTGTGTGGACATATATTTTTACTTCTCTTGGGTATATACCTAGGTATGGAATTGGTGGATCATGTGGTAAATCTATGTTTAGCTTTATGAGGAACTGCTAAACTGTTTGCGGTGGTTTGAATGTATCTCCCAAAACTTCATGTGTTGGAAACTGAATCCTTCTGTCCCCATGAATGGATTAATAAGGGCTTTACCGTCATGAATAGATGAATGTCACTATCACAGGAATGGGTTCATTACCTTGAGAGTGGCTTTGTTATAAAAGTGAGTTCTCTCTGGCTCTCTTTCTCTTGCCCTCTTATCCTATGATGCCCTCTGTCATGTTATGACACCACAAGAAGGCCCTCACCTGGTGCCAGCACCATGTTCTTAGACTTCCCAGCCTCCAGAACCATGAGCTAAATAAACTTATTTTCTATGTAAACTAACCAGCCTATGATATTCTGTTACAGCAACAGAAAATAGACTAAGACGCTGTTTTTCAAAGCAGCTGCATCATGTTACAGTCCTACCAGCACTTTATGTTCCAATTTCTCTACATCCTCACCACCACTTGTCAATTGCCTGTCTTTTCTTGTTATATAGCAATCCTATTGGGAAGTGGTATCTTCTTATGGTTTTAGTTTGTGCCTCTTGGATGACTAATGTGGAACATCTTTTTATATATCTATTGACCATCTATTTTTGTGTATCTTCTTTAGAGAAATATCTAGTTAATCCTTTGTCACTATTTTGATTTGGCTCTTTATCTTTTATTATTGAGTTGTACTATGATTTATCGGTAACTAATTTTTATGTGTGTTATGAAGTAGGGTTGGTCAAGGTTTTGTTGGTTTGTTTTTATAACATAGATATCAGATACTCTAGCATTTTTTTTTAAACTATTGCCCCATAGGTTGGTTTGGCATCCTTGCTAAAAAGCAAATGACCATTTAAATGTGGTTGTTTTACTAGGCACTCTATTCCAGTTCTATGAAATTTTGATTACTATAGCTTTATAGTAGTTCTTGAAATTGGATAGTATAATTCTTCCAACTCTGTTCTTCTATTTGAAAATTGATTGCAGTCTTGGGATAAATATTATTTGATCATCATGTTTGTGGTAGGCAGAGTAATCCCCTGTTTCTCTCCTGCCTCCAAACATGCACCAAAGCCTGGAACCTGTGAATATGTTATGTTATATGATAAGGGGAATTAAGATTGCAGACCAAATTAAGCTTCCTGATAAACTGACCTTAAGGTGAGGAGATTGTCCTGGATTATCTGGTTGGTTGAATATAATCAGTGACCTTAAAAGTGGAAGAGGTGGCTCACACCTGTAATCTTAGCACTTTGGGAGGCTGAGGCGGGCTAATCATGAGGTCAGGAGTTCAAGACCAGCCTGGCCAACATTTAGTGAAACCCCATCTCTACTAAAAATACAAAAAAACTAGCCGGGCATGGTGGCGTGTGCCTGTAGTCATAGCTACTTGGGAGGCTGAGGCAGGAGAATCGCTTGAACCCAGGAGGTGGAGGTTGCAGTGAGCTGAGATCACGCCACTGCACTCCAACTTGAGCAACAGAGTGAGACTTCTTCTCAAAAAAAAAAAAATAAATAAAGTGGAAGAGGGAGGCAGAAGAGGAGGTTGGATAATGTGATGTGAGGATTCAACCATCGTTGCTGACTTTGAAGGTGAAGAAAGAGGACCATGGATCAAGGAATGCAGGATTTCAAAATGGCAGTATAGAGGCAAGCCAGCTTCAGTCCCTCAGTAGGAGACCAAAAGCAAATAGATAGCATTGAGATTTTCACCAGCAGCAACCCAGAGCTCAAGTATCAAGATGAGACAGTTCCCAGGGCCATAGAGAAGTGGAAAAACTTTGAGCATATGATTGGAGAATCAAACTTCCACATCTGCGAGTCCCCTTCCCTACATTCTTTCTGCATCAGGCCTGTGGAAAATCTCCCTCAACTCACAGTTTTTACACTAGAAAAAATGAAATTGAGGTGGTTGGCCAGCTTCCTCACCTTCTTGAGCTCCATAGCAGGAGTCCTGTCCCTGCCTTAACTCGTGGGAAGCATTGTGAGTGCCTGTAGGGAGAAATATCCTTGAGGTCAGGCAGCAGCAAAGGTCAGAAGGTGAGACTACCATTCCCAACCCTGGAAACTCTAATCTGTAACTCAGCCAAATAAGACACCAAATCAGAGTGGCTGTTCAGCAGCATCACACTGTAGGAGGTACATTCCAAAGGCCCCTGGGCAGGAACCCCTAACCAGCAGTGTGGAAGGCTGGCTAGGGTTTCCTGCTCAGGGGACCTGCGGAACATACCTGGGATAATCCCTTTGGGACCTCTCCCATTTGGGACAGGCAGCGCTGCAACCATTGACTAGAGTCAAAGTGAACCTGGGCTTGTGGCGCCACCTAGAGCCGAAGAGGAAGTAGCAACCTAGAGGCAAAGATTAAGCAAATATATTCAATAAAAAACAGAACAAGCTGGACAGAGAAAACTAGAATCAATATCTAATCCTTCAGTGCAAAGACATAGACATACAACCACAAGTAACCACAATCTCCCCAAAGGACAAAGCAAAATCCAGTGACTGACCCAAACGAGATGACAAATTGTAAGCTTCTGACTGAGAATTCAAAATAGCCGTTTTAAGGAAACTCAGCTATCTTCAAGATAATACAGAAAAGCAGTTCAGAAATTTATCAGAGAAATTTAACAAAGATATTGAAATAATAAATCAAACAGAAATCTTAGAACTGAGAAATATATTTGCCAAACTGAAGAACTCATAAGAAGCTCTCAGCAATAGAATGAGCCAAACAGAGGAAAGAATCAATGAACTCAAAAACCAGTTCTTTGAAAATATACAATCAGAGAAGAAAAAAGAAAGAAGAACAAAAAGTAACAAAGACCATCTACAATATGTAAAAAATTACCTTGAAAGACCAAATCTAAGAATCGCTGGTATTGGTGTTCAAGAGAGAGTGGAGCAAGAGCAAGAAGCAGAAAGTTTATTCAAAAAGATAACAAAAAACTTTATAAAACTTGAGAAAGATAGAAATATCAAGCTACAGGAAGCCCAGAGGACACCAAACAGATTTGAGCCACGTAAGACTACTCCAAGGCACAGAGTAATCAAACCCTCAAAAGTCAAGGACAAAGAAAGGATCCTAAAAGCAGCAGAGAAAAGAAGCAAATAACACATAAAGGAACTCTAACTCATCTGGCAACAGATTTCTCAAAGGAAACTAAACAGGCCAGGAGGGAGTAGAACGGCATTTTCAGATTGCTCAAAGAGAGAGAGAAAAAAGCCTGCCATCCAAGAATATTGTATCCAGCAAAATTATCATTCAAATATGAAATCTTTCCCAGATAAACAAAAGCTGAGAGAATTTACCACCACTAGACCCATCTTGCAAGAAATGCTAAAGGCAGTTCTTCAATATGAACGAGAAAACACTAATGTGCAAAAGAAAACTTTTCAAAGTATAAAACCTACTAGTGAGATTAAGTACATGGACAAACTTAGAATATTAATTACTGTATTCATGATATACAATCCTCTCGTTACTCTAGTATGAAGCTCAAGAGACACCAGCCAAGGAGTGCAAACAGCCTCTAGAAGCTAGAAAGGCAAGGAAATGGATTTGCTAGAAAGGCAAGGAAATGGAATTTCTGGAAGGGAATGAAGCCATCACATCACCTTGATATTAGCGTGGTGAGACCTGCATCAGACTTCTAGCCCATAGAACTGTACAATAATAAATGTGCATTGTTTAAGCTGCTAAGTATGTGGTAGTAGAAAACTAGAACAATAGAAAACTAATGTATCTTTTTTATATATGGCTAAATTTGATTTCCTAAATGTTGTTAAGGATTTTTTATACCTATGTTCATTGTAGTTTTCTCTTTCTGTAATGTTTTTCTTTCGTTTTGGTGTCAGAGTAACACTGGCCTCATAGAATAAGTTGAGAAGTACAGCATTCTTACCTACTTTTTGAAAGAGTTTGTATAGAACTATTATTATTCCTTTCTTAAATGTTTGGTAGAATTTGCCAATGAAGGCATTTGGGCCTGAAATTTTCTTGGTGGGAAGGTTTTGTTTTGTTCTGCTTTGTTTTAAGACAGAGTCTTACTCTGTTGTCCAGGCTGGAGTCCTCAGGAGTGGCAGGATCTCGGCCCACTGCAACCTCTGCCTCCCAGGCTCAAGCTATTCTCCTGCCTCAGCCTCCTGAGTAGCTGGGATTATAGGCGCCTGCCACCATACCTTGCTAATGTTTGTATTTTTAGTAGAGATGGGATTTCTCTATGTTGGCCAGGCTGGTCTCGAACTCCTGTCCTCAAGTGGTCCACCTGCCTCGGCCTCCCAAAGTGCTGGGATTATAGGTGTGAGCCATCACACCTGGCTGGGAAAGTTTTTAATTAATAATTTCAATGTCTTTAATAGATACAGGGCATGTAGGTTATCTACTTTTTGCTGAATGAACTTTAGATGCATCATTTTTGAAGTCTTAGTTGCTAGAAAAAAATGTTTAAAACTTGGTGAGTTTTCTCATTAAAGCAGCTTTCTTTCAGTACATCTTTGAATATTTATAATAAACAAATATTATATAGAATATATTTTAGATCTGAAAAACAATTATTATGAGATTTCACATATCATAAAAATACAAATATATTTGAGTCCTTACCAGGACATCTGATTATAACTTGGTTTCCCATACATTTATGCCACTCACATGGGCCATAAACATGCCAGTCACTGTGATAAATTTACTTTGTAAATCAATTAATGGACCTTGTGATTACATATATATATATATATGTAATTTACAATGATTCCGCTTCTAAGAATTGGAACCTTTTTCCATGTGTTGATATAATTATTTATAAGCTTACAGAGCTTTAGGCCAAACCCCAGACTGTGTTAAATTCACAAGGTAACGAGTGCTAAACTATGAAGCCTCTTGAAAGAGGTCACTGCCTATCCCTGGCCATATGTTCCAATCTTGCCATTGTATAGGGCAGTGGTTTTTACTGAGAGTATTTTAGAAATTCACTTGAGTGCTACTGATACCTAGTGAGTAGGGGGCTCAGGATGCAATACCCCTAATAACCCCACACACTGAGGAATTTTCCCAAGGCCTGTACAACTTACAAAATACACTGCTGGTTAGTCATGAAAATTAAAAGCCTATTTATAATTTTCTGACACTAGAACCTAAGTCTCTTTTACACATAAACACAAAGTACTTTTTGCATGGTTTTAATATATATAATTAATATTCTAATTTTTATCCTAGCATTTATCTTGGCTGTCTGTTTTTTTTGTACTTCTAGTATAGAATGGCCTTAAGTTCAAATTTATTTCATCTGTAACTGTATACAATCATCTAACCACTTTGCTATGTCTTTTAGGATTGTGCCTGCACATTTTCATATGAAATACATGCTATTTTATTATTAATTGCCTTTTTCTCCTCTGTGTTACATTGAGAGTTATTTTTTTAATTAGACATATAATTATGGTATTGTGTATAAATTCCATTTCAGGACAAAGGAGCCTAACAAAATATTTGTTATGAAAAGGAGGTGTTAGATTAGAAAAACTTGAGAGGCATGTTATAGAAACGAGCTTTCTTCTGATTTTGGTACTTTCACTATCATTAGAGTTGCTATCACATAAAAATGTAAAGTCTGGGAATGAGTCCATATTACCACTTCAAAATAACCAAAACAATAAAAATGGATTTAACTTCTATTTCACCTACAAAATAACCTAACACAATTATTATATCCATCAAATCCAGGGCATCCAGCCATAGTGCTCACACATATGCATAGTAATCACAAATTTCAGTGCACAACCTTAGATATGCTAAGAATATAACTTCTTTTTTTACCCTGTTACTGAACTCAGTGCCGCTGGGGTCCCTATTCTGCTGGATGGAGGAAGCCTGGTTTCAGTCAATTCAGATCATCACAGTTAATTCATGATCTCATCCTGGCTCCCCTCCAGGGAGCCAGTGCATTGGAACTGAAGGAAGTGTGTGGTCCATAGTCATCCCTGCACAAGCCTCTGCAGAAACATTCCTGTTCTTGGCTTGCCTTTTTATATCATCCATCTAGATCAGGCCACGACCTCCTTGCTTGCAGACTCTTTGGACCATCTCTGTGCCACATGTGTGCTCTTCTCAACAGCAAATAAAAAACATTCATCAGTGGAGCTGCAACCCCTTCCACACTGTGGTGTGAGAAGCCTCTGATCCTGCCTTCCATCACCTTGTGCAACCATTGTCATCTACTGCTGCCACACTATACTGGGCACAGGAACTGGAGGGAGTCTTGCTGTCTTTTCATCTGCCCCCCCAGCTCCTCCAGGGGATGAGGCATGGTTCTTTCCCCTCTTTTATCCCTATATCTATTATTTCATCTACACTGGATGCAGTTCTGGGGGCAGAGCCCAAGATCATGAATTAACTGAGATGATCTGAATTGATCTTAAGGTCACAGCCATGTCCTCTACCTTTGCTTCCAGTCCTCTCTCTTCCCTTGGCTCTGAGTGGTTGCTTAAGCTAAACCTATTAGCTCATCTACCTGCTGACTATACACTCCCAGAGCCCAGACATGGATCTCCCTGCCTGCATGCTGGGTTGAGGGTCACAGGGTGACAGAATTACTAGGAATGAGAAAAGCTGCTACTTGCTATTTGGAAACATTATTTCAGTGGAGATGCAAGGCACATGAGGCATACTGCTTAGCCTGTAATCATTTTCTCTTTTCAGTCTATATGCCTAACTTTATGCCAGGATAGTGAAAGTTTTCATGGGCTTATAGTTGTGTCCTTTGCAAGGTGTCAGGTGAAAGCAGGCACATTGTATTGCTGTAGATAGGTAGGATTAATGACAGGGATATGGGATATAAACCTTTTTGCTAGGCCTAAACCATCCTTAAATATGCCATGAGCCTTTTACTATCTTAATGATGTAGGGTCATCATTTTGATTTTTTTATTGTATCATGTATCTTTCAGTGGTATCTTTTTTTTTTTTTTTTTTTTTTTTTGAGACAGAGTCTCGCTCTGTTGCCAGGCTGCAGTGCAGTGGCACAATCTCGGCTTACTGCAGCCTCCGCCTCCCAGGTTCAAGTGATTCTGCTGCCTCAGCCTCCCAAGTAGCTGGGACTACAGGCACACGCCACCACGTCCGGGTTATTTTGTATTTTTAGTAGAGACAGGGTTTCACCATGTTGGCCAGGATGGTCTTGATCTTCTGACCTTGTGATCCACCCACCTCGGCCTCCCAAAGTGCTGGGATTTCAGATGTGAGCCACCATGCCCAACCTCAGTGGTGTCTTTAATATACATCAGTGTGGATCATTTAATGTTGGAAAAATAGGTAAAGACACTTTAGTCTGTGGTCTACTTTTACAATTTATATTTTTCTTTTTCTTTCCTCCTTCTCCAAAGACCATGTCCAGCAGTATGTATCTTCCTGACTTGCAGATTCTAGTCTGCTATAAAATGAGGACACCAGACACTGCACATATTGCTAGAATTGTGTCTGAGACTGAATAGGCCCTGAGTTAGTTTCTGATTGCATGGACTTTGTGGTGCCTATTGTGGGAACTGAGGGCATTTGTTTTAATTTGTTTGTTGGTTTGGTTTGGTTTGGTTTGGTTTTTTTAGCCTGGCCCTTGGCTGTTCATCCCTTTGTCTCCTGCTGGAAGGCCTCCTGTTAGCTATTTGCCTCTCATTAGGCACAGAGGCCCAGGCTGCTTTCCATGTTCTTTTCTCCTGAGCAGCCTCCTCACCTGCTTGGAATGTCCAGTGTCAGTCACCTGGATTCTGCCCTCACTCCCACTGTGCGCGGCCTGGTCTGAAGCAGGGCTGCTGCCCAGGACTCTGGAGGTTCACAAAATGTATTTCACTTTGGCCTTGGAGCAAGTGTCATCTGCAGATCTGAAGGGGATCTTGTTATTATTGATTTATTAAGTATACATTCAATATTTGAAATTCTCTAAACAAATTGCTTCATGTTTGGATGTATTGAGTTGTTTTTGTTTCTGCCATTAAATGTTTTACTTTCCAGTTCTTCAGGAAGGATTGTGCTCGTCAGTGTTCTCATTACTTTTGTTTGTCTCTCTCTGCATTAAACACCCAAACACCAGTGAGATCCTTTAGAATTTGGCAAACTTCAGAGAACTCTGGGGAAATGAAACTGCCTGTCCACTCAGTTTGGTTTATTGATTTTTCTGAGTAACCTTAAAGGCATATCTTACTACTTAAGAAGTAGAGATTCAGTAAAATGTTGTTTCTGCTCCAAGGATAAAAATTGAGAACATTTAACTTGTATTATATACTTGGAATCATGAAGACAAATTCAAGTAGTTGATGTCTGCTGAAATAGAATGTGCACGCTTTCTCTGGCTTAACACTCTCTGAAAACCCATTGACCTCAATTTCCATCTTTCTCAGCATGCAAGTTGTTAGTACACCTGTTCTTTTGAAACCACAGTTCTGTTTGTTCCTGTGTGTTGATGGTATTTTCACTTTTCTCCTGCTGCTCTTGAACTTGCCAGACTCTCTAGCACCTGTGTGGTACTTTTCTCATCCATTACTTCTCTAGTGGCATTCCTGAAGGATAAACAGCTGTCTAGTAAAAATTATCTGGCCATGTTCAGTGGGTTTTAGGTCTGAAAGGGGATCACAATCCTTCCTGAAGAACAACTGGAAAGTAAAACATTTAATGGCAGAAACAAAAACAACTCAATACATCCAAATAATGTGTGAGTAAACTGTAATACTCCCTAAGGGTGCCAAAAAATTAGTTTGCCCAGAAATTCATTAGTCAAAAATATCAAACATTCCTAAAAATTAAACAATAGGAAACACAAGCAGAGTTTTAGTTGTTAAAAAGGACAGAACAAACATTTGGTACATTTACTCGGCTCACACATCAAACGTGGGTCTTCTGTGCTACTTGTCGGGGATTCTGAATATGAAGATTAAACCTAAGTTAGAGCACCTCAACATTTTGTACTTACCTTACAACTTCCATCTAAAGATCTCCAAGATCTGTAACTACTTATGTTTTAAATTACAGGAAAAAGTTGTTTCCCTGCCAATATGTAATAAATTAGGACAGTTTTCCAGTTTCCGGTTCCATTTTAACTTGTAGAGAACAAACGTTTTCAATCTTTTAACAGACTTTAGAGTCTTTTCATCCTTAATAAATTTTAAAGGAGAGATAAAGACCCATTGATATCTTAGCATTATAAGCAATGGCATTAACCTCATTAAAGTGAGGAAATATTTACTACAACCTTTTATAACTTTTTTTCTTTTTAATCCTCATTCATTCCTGATTTTATCCTTTCCCTGTATCCTTTTTCTTTTATCTCTGAATATTTTGGTGGATACATCAGTGTATTCGTCCATTTTCACACTGCTGATAAGAAAAAGGTTTAATGGACTCAGTTCCACATGGCTTGGGAGACCTCACAATTATGGTGGAGGGTGAAGGAAAAACAAAGGCACATCTCACATGGCAGCAGTCGAAAGCAAAATGAGAGCCAGGTGAAAGGGGAAACCCTTATAAAATCATCAGATCTTGTGAGACTTATTCATTACCACAAGAGCAGTATGGGGGAATCCACCCCCATGACTCAATTATCTCCCACTGGGTACCCCCTACAACACATAGAAAATATGGGAGCTACAATTCAAGATGAGATTTGGGCGGGGACACAGCCAAACCATATCAATCAGTTATTTGGTTCCTGGCTGCCAGTCGCACTCCACCAGAATCCTCCTCTTGCTGGCCCAGCTGGGCAGTCTCCTTGCTGGTGCTCTTAGTCAAGATGTAAAGTCTGCTTAGCGTCTTAAGCTGGCAGTCAGAGCACTTATCTGCCCTGAATGCTGCAAGCCATTTTAAACCCCTACAGATAATCAAATGTGTATTTGAACAAATCTTCAGTTTCTGGTATTTAATTTGAATCCCAGACTATTGTTATAGTGTCTGTTCCTTTCATAATTGACGTCCTTTATTTAAACTAATGGGAACAGAAAAGAGTTATCCTGGCTTTCCCCTAATAGTAACAACACCCTTCACAATTCATTGTGCTGTTGTGTTTCTCAAGAAATTACCTATAGAATAGAGAATGCAGGCTGGGCGTGGTGGCTCATGCCTGTAACCCCAGCACTTTGGGAGACCAAGGTGGGTGGATCACCTGAGGTCTGGAATTCAAGACCAGCCTGGCCAACATGGCAAAACCCTGTCTTTACCAAAAATACAAAAATTAGCTGTGCGTGGTGGCAGGCGCCTGTAGTCCCAGCTACTCAGAAGGCTGAGGCATGAGAATTGCTTGAACCCTAGAGGTGGAGGTTGCAGTGAGCCAAAATCTCACCACTGCACTCCAGCCTGGCTGACAGAGCGAGATGCCGTATCAAAAAAAAAAAAAAAAAAAAAAAAAAAAAAAAATAGAGAATGCAGCCTAGGAGGACTCTATGCTTAGAACACTTTCGTCTTGCAAAAACTTGATGTTAATTCATATCCTCCAGATAGGAGCCTATTCTGCTCTCTGTACTTTGCTGGTGCTGATGACTAACATACATAAAAATAGCTAGTATTTATTTAGAACTACTTCTGTGCAGGCACAATATTAAGGCGGGTATTGTTATCCTCATTTCTCAAGAGGAAACTTAGGCTAGAGATTGAGTACTCACCCAACTCACAATGCTTTGCTCCTATCAGTTCCCTGCATTTCAGTCAAATTTGACATGTGGCTGTAGGGGTGATAGAGGAAAGTGATGATGGTCATAAAACATCATTTAGCTCAAGTTTTCCTTAACTTCTGGCGGCAGAGTATACCTAATGGTATAATTAGTCTTTAATTAAGAAGCAGCCTTGACACAGTCACCCTAGTCTCAAATGTGCGATTGCATAAGGCCCTTGAGCCTCCTGCTCCCTGTGCCTGGGCTCTGATCTCTCTGATGGTCACTTGGCTGGCTGTGTCCTATCCTTATGGTTTCAGCTCTATGAAGCCCAGTCATTGCCTGCCATGAATAGAGAGATCTTTTCTCTTTTTCTCACTCATTCTGCAAGGGTGAGAACTTTGTCCATCTTGTTTGCTGCCGTTTTCCCAGAACTGGTGTGGTCCCTGGAACATGGCAGCACTCAAGAAAGATGTGTTAAAGGAATGAGTGAGTTCTTTCTTCCAGGCCGGGACTAATGCTTTGTGAAATGCTCCCAATCAACCCTCTTAGACTCCAACATAACTGACCAGGAACTGGATTAGACAAACTATTCGGATATTTGTGGGTTTGATTTACTTAAATCCTCACTGGGGTCCAGGAGCACCACTTGCCAGCTCCTGTAGATTAAGCAGCAGTATGTAGAATGGCCAACAAAAAGTCAAGACCACAGAGTAGCTGGACAAATGCTTAGAAAAACCAATGCAGTGACAACAGTTAATGTTTAGTGCCTCTAACCCCTATTTTTGGTGAGTAGCCTCTTCCTCATTTATTTATTCCCCCAAATCATTGAGCCCTTCTCTGTGGGAGGTCCTGTGCTAGGTCTTGGAAATACAATGAGAGACTTTTTGCTCTTGAGGAGCAGAGTTCGTGGGGAAGACAAAACCATGAACAACTGATTAACAATAGACAGAGCTAAGTATAATAGAAAATGTGCATATAAAATATAGCAGAAATACAGATCAGAGTTGAAGACCTTCTAGAGGACCAAGTGGCAGGTTCAGAGAAGATGTGATCTTCAACCCGTGGCATTGTAGGCAAGCGGGCCAACATGTGCAAAGGCAAAATTAGCATGAAAGGGCATGATATATTCCAACAACAGGGAGAGGTTAGTTCTACATGACTGAAACTCAGGACACTTTTTGGGGAGGACAGGAGTTGATGCCCAAAAAGGAGGTTGGAGCCACATGTGATGGATTCTATATGTGGGCCTGAAGTTGACACTTTTCTTGATTGGAAAGCAATCAGGTCTTTAAACATGCATGTGGCCTGGTTAATTTTGGGTTTTACAAATACCTCTGGTGGCACCTTGAAGCAGTATATAAATTAGCCCAGAAGCCCAGATAGAGGAGTGCCTGACCCAAGGCAGTGGGCTGCAGAAGCGGGGATGGATTGGAAACGATTTTAAAGGTAGACTTGGCAGAATCAAATGCACATTCAGTCAGAAATGATTCAATGTAGTACAACAAGGAAAGAGTAGCCAGGAGTGGTAGTGCACACTTGTAGTCCTAGCAACTTGGGAGGCTGAGGTGGGAGGATTGATTGGGCCCAGGAGGTCAAGGCTGCAGTGGGCTGTGATAATGCCACTGCACTCCATCCTGGACAGCAGAGTAAGACTCTGTCTCAAAAAAAGAAAAAAAGAGGGAAAGAGAAAATTTGAGAAGAATATCGGATTGTAATTTGAATATCTAGGTAGATAATTTCTCCACAATCTTTTAGCAGGAGAAGATTGAATTTACCTAATTGTTTAGCTGACTACTAAGGCATATATTAGCACTCCAATTTGCATCTTAGTAATTAAATAAAAAAATCCAAAGAATCAACCATCAACAAGCATGTACTTTTCTGGGACAAAGAGCTTTTCTATATTTGAAATGATATTGCCTACTCATCTGTCAGTCACGGTTGCATTGGGGCCATGTTCAGAGAGATGTCGAGGCCTGGTACAAGGCTGCTAGAGCCTTCTTTGCTTTTCCTTTTGTGATCTTTGAGCCAGGGTGGAAAGGATGGCTAGGGTAAGCCCAGGCTGAAGCATCCACAGGGATGATCGGGTACAGATGATGTTTCAGGGCAGCCCTCCATGGCCAAGCCACACATTAAATTGTGTGGGGAGCAGTCCTAAAAATTAATACTGTTGTCATGGTTTCATCTTAATTTTTATCAGCTGGATATGGATGAGGTTTCATTGTCATATATTTAATGTTATTGCTCAGATCTTTGGCAAACCAATGTTTTTCCATGACTTTTTGACAGTTATTTTTGTTCAATAATGAATAATAAAGTGAGATTTATGGTCTGTATATGATAACGTTTGTCTTATTTTGACATTTCTTTTCTAGACAGCAAAGGCCTTATAATTAGATTTTCCTTGTGCCAAAACATTGCGGCAAAACCATCTCCCTGAAAAAATGTGTCTTTGCTTCCTTTAGGAGCTGTTGTCATCTTATTTTGATTTGGAAGTTTTTCCATGTGTCAGTCAGGAAATAAAACAAAAATTTCTCTTGAAAATGAATTCTTAACAAGAAAGAAATTAACTTTTGCCAAAAAATAAAACTAGAAGGGAAAATGAGAAGAAACATGTTTGAAACGTTGATGGTTACATTGTCTTTTTAAATTTTAATTTATGTCAAACTTCAGTGAGCGATACAGGAAACTCCCTTTTCTATCTTGTTTCAAAAGAGTTTATTTTATTCTTGTTGTTACTCTGACCAGTTTTATGTTGAACTCTTTGAAATACCCAAGAGACTGAACTAGAACTCATGGATCGCCCCCTATTTCTCATATATTTAAATAATTAATGGCCTCAGTGGATTCTGCCCTGTTGCTAAGTGGCAACCATAGGCCAGGTGCCATCTGTGGGGGTACAAGGACAGGCGAGGCTGAACTGCCCTTCAGAGGCCACATCTACAATTGGTCCTATGCCCGGAGAGTCTAGGAGAAGTTGCAGGTGTGTCCATTGAAAGTGCTTCCTCTTTGGAGTGCTCTTGAAAAAAATAACTCTTGATAGAATCGCTTACTGTTAATGGCAAAACATCACAAAGAGCTAATTGCAAAAACAGTCACACTTGCTGCATCCGTGGCCTCCCCTAATGATATGTGGAAACACCTTCCCTTTCCTACAGTAGCAAAAGTGGCCAAATTCTCTCTACAACCCGGAAAATTTTTCTGAGTTGTAACTGAAGAGGTGCTCCTAGAGTCAGATTCCAGATCCAGCCACCCTGTCCCCATCATCTCCACTCTTATTTCCACCACCATCTTCATCCCACACTTTTCATTGAGCACTAACAAATATGTGTAGCTGCAGGACACTATATAATATCTCAGAGAAGTGTATCTATTTAAAACAGAGACAACAGGCTTCTAAAGTATTGAGCCAGCATTACTTACAGCAATCCAGACAACAGTGAAATAATTATTCTGTCCCATCCTTTCTTGACACCACAGGGAGAGTGTAGAGATTTCTTTCCAGTGTATTTTGGTCTCACATGAACAGTACCTTCTTCTAAGTTTTAATACATTGGTTATGGGTGACTGATACTCTGTACAGTATCATGAGCATGGAGGAATTTCTTCTGTCTACTGATGGTGACCTTTTGTTGTTTTGAATATACAGGTCTGCTCAGCTTCAATATGAAATGGAATGTGTATTTCATAAACTGGCCTGAGTGAATGTTTGGGCCTTGAGTTTTTGTCGAGAAATGATATGGGGAAGTTTGAGGAAAGGTTCTTGTAAGTCCGTGGTGTCAAATGATGAGATTGTCTGTCACTGACCCAAGTGTTGGAGAATTGTTTCCTCACCTGATCTTAACTAAGACTCTTTTCTACTCCCTTTTAAGAAGCATAGAAAAGAACTGAGAACTGGTGTGTTAAGGGCTCCACCAAAATCTCCTTGGCGGTAGAGCCCTGAATTTCTTCCTCACCAGCAGCAAAGCCTTCTCTAAAAGGAATTACTATCATCTTGAAATAACTTCCTATGTACATCCTTAGGAAGAGTGTACATTTTGCTGAGGTTGACGGTACTTGTGGTTTTCATCAGGAAGTGAAAGTTTATGTGTCGTACGTATGTGACCCCACTCTGTGCTAGGGATAATGGGAGTGTGGTGCTCTAGGGGCAGAGGCCTGGGGTGTCACATAGACCTTATTGGAATCCTAGCATTGTCATCAATTAGCTGTTTGGCTTCTTCAAACCTCCTTTTTTAAAAAGGTAGCAAAATGGTTATAATACTAAACTATTTGGATTGTTGTAAATATTAAGAACAACAGCAGTTGCAGTTGCTACCATTTATTGAGTACTTAGGTTGTGTCGGGTACCCTGCTAAGAAATGATCATAAGCAATGTCATTTCATTTTCACCATAATAGATGAAGTAGTGCTATGGTTTGGATGTGGTTTGTTCCCACCAAAGCTCATGTGGAAGTCAGTGCATCTTGGGAGGCGGGGCCCAGTAGGAGGTCATAGGGGCAGGTCCCTCATGAATAGATCAGTGCTGTTTCCCAGGAGTGAGTTCTCACTCTCGAGGAAATGGGTTAGTCCCCATCAGAGTGGGTCGTTATAATGTGAGGTTCTTCCTCCTCTTTGGTCCCTCTTTACCTGCACCTGCATCTCCTTCCATTTCTCTGCCATGTTATGATGCAGCACAAAAGCCCTCACCAGCAACTGATCCTAGTGCCTAGCACTTGGACTTATCAGTCATCAGAACTGTGAGCCAAATAAACCTCTTTTCTTTATAGATTACCTGGCCTCAGTATCCTGTTATAGCAACAGAAAATGGATTAAATCAGCTAGGGATTGTTATTTCCACATGAAGACAAGGAAACTGAGGTGGTATATCACCCCTGGCCACACAGCTAGTGAGTGTCTGGCCTCAGGCCCCTATTCCACGTCTACCAACTCCAGATTGTGTGAGAGATAATGCAAAATCAGAGTCATTCCTGGTGCAGTCAGTACTTAAAAAATGTTCATGCTCTTTCATCCCAGGTGCATCCTATAGCTTTGATAGAGCTCTGATTTCTTAATAGATTTTTATATGTAACACTCTATACAGCAGGAGGTCTGTGATACTGCCCTTATGTGGCTTGTTTGAATAATAGTGTTTGTTGTTGTTGTTTTAATGTTTAATGCAAAATAGGTGTTATTTAAAATGTGTCTACAAAGTCACCTAAATGTATGGATACTTTGGGAGTTTATATGATTCTGTAACCTCAGTATATAAGAAATAGCATTTTTCCTTTTCTACTGTTCACTTTATTTTTTAATTAATTTTTTTAATTATTTTTTATTTATTCTTATTTTTAATATATATATTTTATTGTACTTTAGGTTCTGGGGTACATGTGCAGAACATGCAGGATTGTTGCATCGGTACATACATGGCAATGTGGTTTTCTGCCTCCATCCCCCTGTCACCTATATCTGGCATTTTTCCCATGTTATCCCTCCCCAACCTCTCTACCCCCTTCTGTCCCTCCCCTGTTCCCCCTGCAACAGACCCCACTGTGTGATGCGTTCCTCGCTGTGTCCATGTGTTCTCATTGTTCAACACCCACCTATGAGTGAGAACATGTGGTGTTTGATTTTCTGTTCTTGTGTCAGTTTGCTGAGAATGATGGTTTCCAGGTTCATCCATGTCCCTACAAGGGAAACAAACTCATCGTTTTTTATGGCTGCATAGTATTCCATGGTGTATATGTGCCACATTTTCCTTGTCCAGTCTGTCATCGATTGGCATTTGGGTTGGTTCCAGGTCTTTGCTATTGTAAACAGTGCTGCAATGAACATACATGTGCATGTGTCTTTATAACAGAACCATTTATAATTCTTTGGGTATATAGCCAGTAATGGGATTGCTGGGTCAAATGGAATTTCTATTTCTAGGTCCTTGAGGAAATCGCCACAATGTCTTCCACAATGGTTGAACTAATTTACATTCCCACCAACAGTGTAAAAGTGTTCCTTTTTCTCCACATCCTCTCCAGCATCTGTTGTTCTCCAGATTTTTTAATGATCGCCATTCTAACTGGCATGAGATGGTATTTCAATGTGGTTTTGATTTGCATTTCTCTAATGACCAGTGATGATGAGCATTTTTTCATATGTCTGTTGCCCTCATAAATGTCTTCTATTGAAAAGTGTCTGTTCATATCCTTCACCCACTTTTGAATGAGTTTGTTTGTTTGTTTGTTTGTTTTCTTGTAAATCTGTTTTAGTTCTTTGTGGATTCTGGACATTAGCCCTTTGTCAGATGGCTAGATTGCAAAAAAGTGTTCCCATTTTATTGGTTGCTGGTTCACGCTAATGATTGTTTCTTTTGCTATGCAGAAGCTCTGGAGTTTAATTAGATCCCATTTGTCTATTTTGGCTTTTGTTGCCAATGCTTTTGACGTTTTAGTCATGAAGTCCTTGCCAATGCCTATGTCCTGAATGGTTTTGCCTAGGTTTTCTTCTAGGGTTTTTGTGGTGTTAGGTCTTACGTTTAAGTCTTTAATCCATCTAGAGTTAATTTTAGTGTAAGGTGTCAGGAAGGTGTCCAGTTTCTGCTTTCTGCACATGGCTAGCCAGTTTGCCCAACACCGTTTATTAAATAGGGAATCTTTTCCCCATTGCTTGTTTTTCTCAGGTTTGTCAAAGATCAGATGGTTATAGATGTGTGGCGTTGCCTCCGAGGCCTCTGTTCTGTTCCATTGGTCTATATCTCTGTTTTGATACCAGTACCATGCTGTTTTGATTACTGCAGGCTTGTATAGTTTGAAGTCGGGCAGCATGATGCCTCCAGCTTTGTTCTGTTTGCTTAGAATTGTCTTGGCTATGCAGGCTCTCTTTTGGTTCCATATGAAGTTTAAGGTGTTTTTTTCCAGTTCTATGAAGAGGATCATAGGTAGCTTGATGGGGATAGCGTTGAATGTATAAATTACTTTGGGCAGTATGGCCATTTTCACAATATTGATTTTTCCTAACCATGAGCATGGAATGTTTTTCCATCTGTTTCTGTCCTCTCCTATTTCCTTGAGCAGTGGTTTGTGGTTCTCCTTGAAGAGGTCCTTTACATTCTTTGTTAGTTGTATTCCTAGGTATTTTATTCTCTTTGTAGCAATTGTGAATGGCAGTTCATTCTTGATTTATCTCTCTTTAAGTCTGTTACTGGTGTATAGGAATGCTTGTGATTTCTGCACATTGATTTTGTATCCTGAGACTTTGCTTAAGTTGCTTATCAGTTTCAGGAGATTTTGGACTGAGACGATGGGGTCTTCCAAATATACAGTCATGTCGTCTGCAAATAGAGACAATTTGACTTCCTCCTTTCCTAATTGAATACCCTTTATTTCTTTTTCTTGCCTAATTGCTCTGGCTAGAACTTCCAATACTATATTAAATAGAAGTGGTGAAAGAGGGCATCCTTGTCTAGTGCCAGATTTCAAAGGGAATGCCTCCAGTTTTTACCCATTCAGTATGATATTGGCTGTGGGTTTGTCGTAAGAAGCTTTTATTATTTTGAGATATGTTCTGTGGATACCTAGTTTATTGAGAGTTTTTAGCATAAAGGGCTGTTAAATTTTGTAGAAGGCTTTCTCTGCATCTACTGAGATAATCATGTGGTTTTTGTCTTTGGTTCTGTTTATGTCGTGGATTACGTTTATAGACTTGCATATTGAACCAGCCTCGCATCCCCAGGATGAAGTCTACTTGATCTTGATGGATAAGCTTTTTGATGTGCTGTTGCAATCAGTTTGCCAGTATTTTATTGAAGATTTTTGCATCTATGTTCATCATGGATGTTGGCCCGAAGTTTTCTTTTCTTGTTGCATCTCTGCCAGGTTTTGGTATCAGCATGATGTTGGTCTCATAAAATGATTTGGGCAGGAATCCCTTTTTTTGGATTGTTTGGAATAGTTGCAGAAGGAGTGGTACCAGCTCCTCTTTGTATGTCTGGTCAAATTCGGCTGTGAACCCATCTGGACCTGGAATTTTTTTGGTTGGTAGGCTATTAATTGCTGCCTCAACTTCAGCCCTTGTTATTGGTCTATTCAGGGTTTTGACTTCTTCTTGGTTTAGGCTTGGGAGGGTGCAAGTGTCCAGAAATTTATCCATTTCTTCCAGGTTTACGGGTTTATGTGCATAGAGTTGTTTGTAATAATCTCTGATAGTAGTTTGTATTTCTGTGGAATCAGTGATTATATCCCCTTTATCATTTTTTATTGCATCTATTTGATTCTTCTCTCTTTTCTTTTTTATTAATCTGGCTAGTGGTCTGTCTATTTTGTTGATCTTTTGAAAAAAAACAGCTCCTGGATTTATTGATTTTTTTGAAGGTTTTTTTGTATCTCTGTCTCCTTCAGTTCTGCTCTGATCTTAGTTATTTCTTGTCTTCTGCTAGGTTTTGAGTTTTTTTGATCTTGCTCCTCTAGCTCTTTCAATTTTGATGATAGGATATCAATTTTAGATCTTTCCTTGCTTCTCCTGTGGGCATTTATTGTTATAAATTTTCCTCTAGACACTGCTTTAAATGTGCCCCAGAGATTTTGGTACGTTGTGTCTTCGTTCTCATTGGTTTTGAAGAGCACCTTTATTTCTCCCTTCATTTCATTGTTTAACCAGTCAACATTCAGGAGCCAGTTGTTCAGTTTCCATGAACTTGTGTGGTTCTGAGTTAGTTTCTTAATCCTGAGTTCTAATTTGATTGCACTGTAGTCTGAGAGGCTGTTTGTTATGATTTCTGTTCTTTTGCATTTGCTGAGGAGTGATTTACTTCCAATTATGAGGTCAATTTTACAGTAGGTGTGATGTGGTGCTGAGAAGAATGTATATCCCAAATCCCCAGAAGAATATTTCTGTGGATTTGGGGTGGAGAATTCTGTAGATGTCTATTAGGTTTGCTTGGTCCAGATCTGCGTTCAAGTCCTGGATATCCTTGTTAATTTTCTGTTTCATTGATCTGTCTAACACTGACAGTGAAGTGTTAAAGTCCCCCTCAATTATTGTGTGGGAGCCTCAGTCTCTTTGTAGGTTGTTAAGAACTTGCTTTATATATCTGAGTGCTCCTGTATTGGGTGCATATATATTTAGGATTGTTAACTCTTCTTGTTGCATTGATCCTTTTACCGTTATGTAATGCCCTTCTTTGTCTCTTTTGATCTTTCTTGGTTTAAAGTCTGTTTTATCAGAGACTAGGATTGCAACTCCTGCTTTTTTTTGTTCTCCATTTGCTTGGTAAATCTTCTTCCATCCCTTTATTTTGTGCCTATGTGTATCCTTGCACATGAGATGAGTTCCCTGGATATGGCACACTGATAGGTTTTGGCTTTTTATCCAGTTTGCCAGTCTGTGTCTTTTGATTGGGGCATTTAGCCCATTTACATTTTTTTTTTTTTTTTTTTTTTTTGAGACAGTCTCACTCTGTCGCCAAGCAACAGGTTGGAGTGCAGTGGTGCAATCTCGGCTCACTGCAATCTCTGCCTGCCACATTCAAGCAATTCTCCTGCTGGGACTACAGGCATGCGCCACCATGCCCAGCTAATTTTTTTGTATTTTTAGTAGAGACAAGGTTTCACTACTTTGGCCAGGATGATCTCGATCTCTTGACCTCATGATCTGCCCGTCTTGGCCTCCCAAAGTCCTGGGATTACAGGCGTGAGCCACCACACCCAGCCAGCCCATTTACATTTAAGGTTAATATTGTTATGTTTGAATTTGATCTTGCCATTTTGATGCTAGCTGGTTGTTTTGCCCATTAGTAGATGCAGTTTCTTCATTGTGTCAATGCTCTTTACTATTTGGTATGTTTGTGTAGTGGCTGGTACTGGTTGTTCCTTTCTGTGTTTAGTGCTTCTTTCAGGAGCTCTTGTAAGGCAGGCCTAGTGGCGATGAAATCTCTGAGCAATTGCTTGTTTGTAAAGTATTTTATTTCTCCTTTGCTTATGAAGCTTAGTTTGGCTGGATATGCAACTCCAGGTTGAAAGTTCTTTTCTTTAAGGATGTTGAATATTGGCCCTCACTCTCCTCTGGCCTGTAGGGTTTCTGCCAAGAGATCCGCTGTGAGTCTGATGGGCTTTCCTTTGTGTGTAATGCAACCTTTCTCTCTGGCTGCCCTTAGCATTTTTTCCTTCATTTCAACCCTGATGAATCTGACAATTATGTGCCTTGGGGTTGCTCTTCTTGATGAGGAATATCTTTGTGGTGTTTTCTGTATTTCCTGGACTTGAATATTGGCCTGCCTTGTTAGGTTGGGGAAGTTCTCCTGGATAATATCCTGAAGAGTGTTTTCCAGCTTGGATTCATTCTCTCTATCACATTGAGGTACACCTATCAAACGCAGATTAGGTCTTTTCATATAATCCCATATTTCTTGTAGGCTTTGTTCATTTCTTTTCACTCTTTTTTCTCTAGTCTTGCCTTCTCGTTTTATTTCATTGAGCTGATCTTCAATCTCTGATATCCTTTCTTCTGCTTGGTCGATTCGGCTATTGAAAATTGTGTATGCTTCGCGAAGTTCTTGCATTGTGTTTTTCAGCTCCATCAGGTCATGTATATTCTTCTCTAAGCTGTTTATTCTCATTAGCATTTTGTCAAACCTTTTTTCAAATTTCTTAGTTTCTTTGCATGGGGTTAGAACATGTTCTTATAGATCAGAGAAGTTTCTTATTACCCACCTTCTAAGCCTGTTTCTGTCAATTCATCAGACTCATTCTCCATCCAGCCTTGTTCCCTTGCTGGTGAGGAGTTGTGATCCATTGGAAGAGGAGAGACATTCTGGTTTTGGGTGTTTTCATCCTTTTTGCACTGGCTTCTTCCCATCTTTGTGGATTTATGTACCTGTGTTCTTTGTAGTTGGTGACTTTCCGATGGGGTCTCTGAGTGGACGTCCTTTTTATTGATGATGAAGTTATTTATTTCTGTTTCTTAGTTTTCCTTCTAACAGTCAGGCCCCTCTGCTGTAGGACTGCTGAGCTTCACTCCAGACCCTGCTTGCCTGGGGATCACCTGCAGTGGCTGCAGAACAGTAAGGGTTTCTGCTAGTTTCTTCTTGTGTTATCTTCCTACCAGAAGGGTATCCACCAGATGTCAGCCTGAGCTCTCCTTTATGAGGTGTCTCTTTGGCTATGCAGGGGTTGGGGAGCTGCTTGAGGAGACAGTCTGTCCTTATAGGAGCTCAAGTACTGATCTGTGAGCTCCATTGTTCCATTCAGAGCTGCTGGGCAGGTACATTTGAGTCTGCTGCAACAGAACTCATAACCGCCTTTTTTCCCTGGTGCTCTGTCCTGGGAAGGTGGGACTTTATTTATACGTTCCTGACATGCTGTGCCTTTTTTTCAGAGATACCCTACCCAACAAGGAGGTAGCCTAGTCACAGTCTACCAGCAGAGGCGTTGCTGAGCTGCCGTGGGCTCTGCCCTGCTACTGTGTGAACTTCCTTGCAGTTTTGTTTATAGAGGTATGGTTAGAACTGCCTCAGTAATGACAGTCTGCCTCAGTAATGGCAGACTGCCTCTGTAATGGCAGATTGTCTTGGTAATGGCAGACTGCCTCGGTAGTGGTGGACTGCCTCGGTAATGGCAGATGCCTTTCCCCCCACAGAGCTAGACCATCCTGGGTCCAGCTGTGCTTGCTGTGAAACTCTCAATCCAGAGCGTTTCAGATTGCTGGCCTTTGTGGGGATGGGACTTGCAGAGCCAGACCACCTGGCTCCCTGTTTCAGCTCCCTTTTTTTCAGTTGAATGGGTGGCTCCATCTCCAGGCATTCCAGGTGCCAGTTGAAACGGCCGTCCAGATTTGTGTGAGTTTTTGTGCAGAGACCCACTGTGCCGGCTGAAACAGCTGTGCTGGAAACTAGTGGTGCTTTTCAGCCTGGGAATCTCCTGGTCTGTGGGCAGTAATAACTCATTTAGAAATGCAGTGATCACTCACCCTCTGCATTGTTCTCGCTGGGGACTGCACTTCAGAGCTGTTCCTATTTGGCCATCTTGGATCCCTCCTCTGAACCTGTTCTACTGTCCACTTTAATGTTTCACTTTGAGCCTTCACCTGGCTGGTAAGATACTTAACTTCATTTTCTCTAGTAACTTCTACCCTGTCTTTGCCAAAGTGGGAAGAGAAACCTTCTCTTCCCTGGTATTGTACATAATGAAGCTTTATTTCACCATCCTGTCAAGAAGGGAAGAATTTTTCTCACAATTATTTTTTCCAGCCAATTCTCTGTTTACAGAGACATTTATCAACCACTGGAGAAGTACTCAGCTTTCACACTTAAGAAAGAGATATTATTGCCAGGAAGCAGAATGTTAATTCATTTTCCACTTTAAATTCTAGAATTTTTTTTTTCCAAGAGAAAAAGAAAAAGGTTAGTTTTTGTCCCAACTTACCAGGAGCATTAAGTCACTAAGTGAAATTCACTTAGTTTTCTCTTCATGTATGGGGAGGGTCCCGGCTTCCATGGACTCATTTTCCCATGCTACACAAAGTAACACACGTGTATTTAAAGTTTATGGATTATTTGTCATAGGGATCTCTCCAAAGTGCATGTCATCAGGGAACTGCCTCATTTTTCAATGGCCTTTTCCATGGAGGATTTGGAGGTACATATGCATCACACTGGGACTTAGTTATGACTGGGTAATGAAAGGCAGTGTCAATGGGAAAAGGGAATTTAGTGTGGGAAAGATAAGGAATTTCCTTTTTTATTCTTTAAGCACCAATTTAATAACACTGTACATAGAGTCTCTGTTGTTAAATGTATTTAAGGGTTAACATCATCCTCATGCCAAGACCTACCTGTGTTTCAGATAATGGAGGGCAGACTTTGGCAGGAGGCAATAACTGGCCCCTTCGAGGAAGGAAATGGAGCCTGTGGGAAGGCGGCGTCCGAGGGGTGGGCTTTGTGGCAAGCCCCTTGCTGAAGCAGAAGGGCGTAAAGAACCGGGAGCTCATCCACATATCGGACTGGCTGCCAACACTTGTGAAACTGGCCGGGGGACACACCAATGGTACCAAGCCTCTGGACGGCTTCGACGTGTGGAAAACCATCAGGTACATCCTGCCCTTTTTCCTCCCAGGACAGAAACTCCAAGAGCAGCCTGACTCCATTGAGCGAGAATGATAGCTTTTGTGTTAAAATGATAGTTCAGCTTACAAATACATGATTTCTAAGAAAAATAAAAATGCCTTTAGAGATATTGTAAGTATATGTATTTTTAAATTATGAATTTGAGATTGTAGGCCTGTTTTGTATGTGAAGAACAAGATTGTCCTCAGCCTGTCGCCCTCCATGGAAGGTCTTTGAAGCTGAGTGGTTTTGTGTAGAAGTAGGCTAGGGTATTGTTAGCTTCCTGCAGGGGTTCGGGGGACTTGTCCTGTTGCCTACTAGAAGAATGGAAGACAAAACAGTGGGGAAAGAGCTGGAATAGGAACTAGGGATATGTTTAGTTCCATTTATTAACAAGTATCTAACAAGCACCTACTATGTGGCACACCCTGCTCTAGATACTGAGAAATTAGAAATGAACAAGCCAGGCAAGATCCTGGCTCTCAGGGAGCTATGTTCTAGTCGGGGCAGAAAGGTGTTAGACAAATGAACACACAGATGAGCAAGATGACTGCCAGTGGTAATAAGTACCATGAAGGCAAAGAAAGCAGTGTGTTGTGATAGAGAGAGCTGGCAGATGTTAAAGGGATACATCAGGGAGCAGGACCCAGACTCAGGTTTGGAAATCATGGTGGTCTTTTTCCTGTTTAACCCCCACAGTGTAGAGCAATAGTTCCCAAGGTTACGAGGCACATAACCTTAGAAGGGCAAGATATTCCCTTGGAGTACAGAAAGAAAAATTCAATTTTGTGTTTGTATTAATATCTAATTTCATCTTATCCTTTTTAAGTATATGTTTTATAAGGCACATAATACATCAGTAGACTTGTACGTAAACTTAATTTATAAATGAATATGCATATATTGGAGGTATTATTTTTATAATGACAATTGTCTAGTGCAGTGATTTTCAACCTCTGCTTGAGGTTACCGCTCTGTTTGGGAGTAGCAGCTGATTGACTGTCCCCTACTGGCCAGGGGAGAGGACTTCCTCATGCCATCTCTTCATCCCACTCCAGGTGTCCCAGCTCAAGAACAGTAGGGTTCAGGTTTCTAGTTGTAGGAAATACACAATGGAGTATTTAGGCGTAAAAAGCCGTGATGTATTTAACATGCCCTCAAATGGTTCCGAAAATTGTGTGTGTGTGTGTTTGTGTGTGTGTGTGTGTGTATGTACATGTGTACAGAGAATTCAAATGGACTGCAAAATTAATAACTAAAAGAAGGTAAGTAAAGTGCATAGGTATTTTTTTGTTATATCTTATTTTTGCAACTTTTTGTAAATCTGAAATTATTTCCAAATATAAGTGTTTTAAAAACAGGAAGTTCTGACAACACTGAAGAAGACCAACAACTGACTGGAACCAAATAGCGGCTTCCTTCTGTAGATGAAGTATTCACCCTTCAAATCTTCAATCTCTATTGCTCCCAAGTCCTAATACAGGGCCACTGCACTCATTTATGTTATCTACCTAGTCTCTGTAGGCATTTAAGTTTATAGTCCATGCTGAACATAATCATAGTATTCAACACTCTGGAAATACCATACTTTAACCATTCTCCAGTTGCGGGATATATGATTTCTTAACTTTTTATATTATCATTTTTTCTGTAATTAATAATCAATGTTAAAAAAATAGTAGCATTCAGCAGCCTACAATTATTTTTTACAAAGGAAGTTTGATAGTTCTTCAAGTTTTAACATTAAAGTTTAAAGTCCTATGAGTTCAGGAATGGATAGAAGAAGAGTTCAGCCAGGCCGCTCAACCTCTTACAACATGGAGTCTATCAGTTTCTCTCTAATAGGCCTCATCCAGAAGGGTGAGACTAGGGAAGGTCCTCATCTCTTACAAACCCAAAGGAAAATCTGATTTCATTAACTTTATAACCTTCTTTAAATTATTTTGCAACTCAAAGCTCCATGTTTTCCTTGGAGAACATATTAAATTTTAAAGCTCACTTTTCAAGCAGCAACATTTATATCATTGGGTAGCCATTTCTTCACCATTTCTAAACAATATTTTAGTTCTTGTAAGTCATATTATTTTCATATTATTTGTAAATCCTCACTAGCCTCAAACTGTTTCCTCTTCCTGCCTGAAAAGTTGATTTGTCAATTTGGAGACAATGATCAGTTTATGATTTTCCATTTCAAGAACACTCAACAGCATTCTAGTCACAGAAAAATTAATGCCACTGAACAGCTAAGCTGAGAAACAAACAGCAATAAAACCTTTTCTCTCACTAGAAATTTTGAAACTTTGAACTCATTATTTGCTCATTCATATGAGATGACTTCTTTTCTTTTTCTTTAGAACATTTCTGCCGGTATCCATGATCTAAACTTGATGTGTTAAATTTAAATTTAATTTCCCTGAGTGTAATATATGTTATTGTAGATAATTTGCAAACTACAAAAAATAAAAATAATCACTCAGATCTTACCTGGAAACAACTACTATAAACATTTTGTCATATTTCCTTAAAATTTTCCTTTTCAGCATTTTTTTTACTACATCTTTTTTTCCTTATTTAACAGACCATTGGTTTTAGATTGTGTTATCCAAGAAACTCACTGCAAACAATATTTCAGTAACTGCATAGTCAATCGCATGGATATACCTTGATAGACTTAATTGTTCCCTTGACTTTCTTTTTTAGTTTTTTAAGACAATAACTCTGAAATGAACTCTTTCTACGTGAACTCTTTGTCTACATTTTGGATTTTTTCCCTTAGATATAAATGATTTGAAATTAAATCACTGAGCTAAAGAAACTGACCAATGTTGGGGCTTGAAAAATAATACCCCAAAATGGAGGCCCCAGAAGCAGCCTCAACAACCATAGTTTTTCTCTGACCTCTTTCTGCCCTCTTGTTTCTCGGTCTCATTTTTTCCTGAGGCAAGCCACAGAAACTAGAATCCTTCTTCCCCACGACGGGTCATAGAAACCAGAACCCCTTCTCGCCAGGGCTAATCATAAAACCTAGAAATGTTACTCTCATTTTCCCTTTGCCCTATTTGTGTAAAAAGTGGCCATAAAAAAGTTATCTGGCCTACCTCGTTTAACTGTAGGTCATAAGACTCCCATTCCAGAGCGAGTCCTCCCCTACACCCAGAAGGAAGGAATACATGCCCAGAGAGGCCAAGAAGAATCTAGGCAGACAGACCTTGCTGGGTTTCTCCACTCAGGCTGTTAGTATTGGAGCATACCCTTTTGTCCATTTATATTTCTACACAGCTATCCATATTTTGTTAAACCTACACATAAAAATGAACAATTTCCTTTATATCTTTGGGTCTTCTAAAGACTCCCATATATACACATTAAATAATTTGGTATGCCTTTTTTCCTGTTATTCTACCTTTTGTGAGCTGATTTTTCAGTGAACTTTCAGAGGGCCAAGGGTGGCTTCTACGTTATTTTAAAAGCATTTGACACACATTACAAAATTGCTTTCTAAAAAGCCAGTACTAATGTGCTGTTATTCCACAGCTGTAGAAAATGCTCATCTTCCTCATAGCTTTTCCTTATAAAGCTTTTTTAAAAAATCTTTGGTAATATTATAGACAAAATGGTCTTGTATTAACTTGATTTATTATTATTATGGAGATTAATATTGAACTTTTTATATTCCATTTGTATATTCTCTTTTGAAAGCATTCATTCCATGTGTTTTTACACTTATTTCACTGAAAAGCGGGTGTTTTCTTATGGATTTATTTGCTCCTTTATGTCAGGTTTTTTGACTGTTGTATTTCTTGCAAATATTTTTCCTGTTTTATTTGTCTTTTTATTTTGTTGATATCTTCTACAGGGATGTCTTTCCCACGTTTATTTATCAATGAAATGTTTTTCTCTTGCTTTTTTGTCCAGAAAGCTTTTTCTCAGCTTCAAATGTGCTAAATATCTATATTTTCTGCTAAGTGTTGTGATTTTATTTTCTTCCATGTATTTTTTTCTTTTTCCTTTTTTTTTCTTTTTTTTGAGACAGAGTCTTGGTCTGTCACCCAGCTGGAGTGCAGTGGTGCGATCTTGGCTCACTGCAATCTTCGTCTCCTGGGTTCAAGTGATTCTCATGTCTCAGCTTCCCAAGTAGTTGAATTACAGGTATATATCAATGTACCCAGCTAATTGTTGTGTTTTTAGTAGAGCCTGGGTTTCGCCATGTTGGTCAAGCTGGTCTTGAACTCCTAGCCAGAAGCAATCGACCTGCTTGGCCTCCCAAAGCTCTGGGATTACAGGTGTGAGCCACTGCACCGACATAATTCTTAAATTGTTGCAAGATGGTGTGTGTGTTATGTGAGGTCGGTATCTAAATCAGAGGAGTAACTTTTTTGTCAGTTTTTTAAGATTATTAGCCTCTTTGAGACTGATGAAAGCTGTGAACTTACAAGAAAAAAGTACCTGAACATATGCACAAAAATCTAGATATTACCTATTTTATGATATTAGAAATTGATTACACATTCTTTCTAAAACATTCTTTACAAGCCTATGCCCCTTTTGCTCATTTTAATGCAAAACTTAGGCCTACGTCATGGTAAAAAGGAAATAAAACCAAAATTTCCAAGCAAAGCAAAACTTGAACTTCAGTTCAGGTTATCATCAACTTTCGATATAAAGGCTGTAGAGGTTTGGCTTGAAGTAGGAGAAAGTTTCGAGCAATTTTGAGATAGCAGCATTTGTGGCATGCTTGATATCCAATCAGTTTTTATTTTTGTTTTGTTTTGATGCCAAAAATGTTGTAAATGCTGGCTTGCATAAGGACACAATAGCACGTCGAATCAAAGCTTTATAGCACACTTCGCCAGGTGAGGGTAGGCTTGCATCGAAAAATAGTTGAATTCATTTGGAGTAATATTGTTTGTCCCCAATTTACTGAGGTTATTATCTTTGGCAAAGTTCACCTCATCAATATTTGTCCATTTAGCTATGTTTTGGATTATAAATCCACATTTCAATCTTAAGATTATGTTGATCAGAAGCAACCTTTAAGAGTTTGGCTCATATTTGCTTCTGACTGCAGAGAAATTGGGAAAAGTCTAATCACCCTTAGCTCCAAATTGCAGATCCTTCCTCAGTGTTACCACACTCTCCTAGCAATCAATCTCTCATGGAACAGGGGCACTTTGTTCTTCAGCAGCATACATAGTGGTGACTGCAGGGCTTTAATCAAAAGATATGGCCAAAATTATTGTCCAGCTAGGCTAAATCATGATATAATGGGCTTTCGTTGTTGTTGTTGTTGTTGTTGTTGTTGTTGTTTTTTGAGACGGAGTTTTGCTCTTATGGCCCAGGCTGGAGAGCAAACCTCCACTTCTCAGGTTGAAGCGATTCTCCTGCCTCAGCCTCCCAAGTAAGTAGCTGGGATCATAGGTGCCCACCACCATGCCCAGCTAATTTTGTATTTTTTTTTTAGTAGAGATGGGATTTTTCCATGTTGATCAGGCTGGTCTCGAACTCCTGACTTCAGGTGATCCGCCCGCCTTGGCCTCACAAAGTGCTAGGATTACAGGTGTGAGCCCCCACACCTGTCCTCTTTTTGTTTAATTTTAAAGTAAAATTTCTGCCCAAAGTTTGATCAAGCATTTTAAGAGTTGTTTTCTGGAAATTCAGCAAATTTCTATTTAGAAAGCAAAGAACTTCTCTCATTCTGTTCCCTTTGCTTGATAAAAATTCCTGAAATAATAATTCAGCGTGGGGCCTACTGAAGTTGGTGCTTCTCACAGCATTAGGCAAGCCTTCTTTCAGAATTGGTGGCAGAACATTTGGCACCCTTGCCTGCTGATACAGAAATTGCCCAGTCACGTTGACATCTGGTGTATCTTTTCCAAAGCAGCAAAAACAAATGGACAGCCAAATGTCAAGAGACTCCCGATCTGTGCCCAGAGGTCTGAAACTTTTTTCCAGAAATGGAAATACCACGTTTGAGATGATGGTAGTTTTTGAAAATTTGAAGAGGCTCATGAAATAGGAATGCCAGTAATGGATGAAAAACAGTTGTCTGTGCTGAGAGCATCAGAGGTTTTATTAGCATATAGTTATGAATTTCTCTTAGGACTGCTTCAAAATATTAAAATATTAGAAGAAATATCAGCAGTTCTGGAGTGAGTGACATTATTTACAACAGGAGCTCCTTCAACTGCTTCAGTTTTTCTTCTTTCCAAGCCACAGACCATGTTTGTCATTTCTAGGGGACATGACTTCTCTAAGCGCTTTCCAATTCTGTGTAGTTTTTCTGCTTTTCAACTCAATAAGCAGCCTATAGTTTGTTTGAAGACATTTCATAAGGTTGGTTAACAAAAAGGAAAATCAAAAGATTAGTACTTCACAAGTTTCTTTTTAATTATTTTATCTTTAATTAAACAATGTTAAACATAAGCAGACCAGGTGTGGTGGCTCATACCTATAATTCCAGCACTTTGGGATACCAAGGAGAGAGGATTGCTTGAGCCTACGAGTTGGAGACCAGCCCGGGCAACATAGCGAAACCCGTCTCTACAAAAAATACAAAAATTAGCTAGGTGTGGTGGCACCTAGTCCCAGCTACGCAGGAGGCTGAGGCAGGGGGATCGCTTGAGCCCACGAGCTTAAGACTTCAATGAGCTGTGATCATGCTCCTGCACTCCAGCCTGGGCAACAAAGCAAGACCCTGTCTCAGGAAAAAAACCAAAACAAAACAAAACAAAACTCCTGATCATAATGGTAGGAATTTTTATTATCACTGGGAAGCACTTTTAGATGTCATAACATGACAGTAGTGACAACTGAATATTATCTGATGATGTAAAATATCTTAATAATATGTCATTATAAAAACTTTTCCCCCACTGTCAATATTATTTCAAGAAGAAAGTTAAAGGAAAAGCAAATATTTTCACCTCAATTTTACAGATGCCATGAAGCCAAATAAAGCATGATGGTCCATGAGCTAAATGTTAAGAATCTCTGATCTAAAATGGATACTTCAAGAAAAAAATCACATAAAATGATACTTCATTCCACATACTAACAAGACAACTCAGACTGATTATTGAATAATATTTCCCTTTTCACTGATTGATGGCACTACTTTAGGTTTTAAGTTCTAATGAGTACTGTGATCTGTCTTGGGGCCCTCTGTTTTAGCCCACCGACTTATCTGTTCTCATGCTGGCACCTGACTGTTGTAATCATTGTCTTTTTCGAGTATGTTGTCTGGTAGAAATGGTTACCAGCCTCTCTCCTTTGTTATATTGCCTTTATAAAATTTCCTTGACAAGTCTCACTTTTTAATTTTTCCTAGTGAACTCTAAAATTATTTTACTGTTAAAAGAAAAGCTTCTCATAAATTATATTGAGTGAAATTAAACCTGTAAATTAAGCTGCCAGCAATGTACATATTCATGCTTTTCACTTGAATACTTAAAGTTGTCCCCCCAGCTTACTAATGCTCTTTTCATTAAAAAAAAAAATCTGTTTTCTCTTTATTTTATTTTGGACAGTTTCTGTTGCTAAGTCTTTAAGGTTTTATATTTTTTCTCTATGTCTAACCTTCATCAATTTCATGCAATGTGTTTTTCATCTCGTGCGTTGTAGCTTTCACTTCTTGAAGCTCCACTTTGGTCTTTTTAATATCCTCACTGTAACTACTTAACTTCCTGAACATATAGAATACAGTTATAATAAATATTTTAATGTCCCCTGCTAATTCCAACATCTATATCACTTCTGGGTTGGTTGTGATTAATTATTCTCCTTGTTATACAGGTCATATTTCCATCCCTTTTGGTCTTTGATTTGATGCCAAGCATTGTGCATTTTACCCTGTTGAGTGCTGGATATTTTTGTATTCTTACAAAGCTTCTTGCTTTGTTCTGAGATGCAGTTAAGTTATTTGGAAACAGTTTGATCCTTTTGAGCATTGCCTTTGGGATTTATTAGGCAGCTCCAGAGCGGTGCTCAGTCTATGGCTAATTATACTCCACTACTGAGTCATACCCTTTTAGTCAAACCCTCTTACAGCAGCCTGTGAGTTTTCTAGGCTGGCTGATGGGAGCAGGTACTGTTCCAAATCCTGTGTGAAGGCTGAGCACTCTTCCCCTTAATCCTTTTGGGTGGTTCTTTCCCATGTTATGAGTAGTTCACTCACAGGCATCTTTTTATCAGCACTCAGCGAAATATTCTAAGTGGTCCCCAAACTCTCTGGCACTAGGGACTGGTTTTGTGAGAGACAGTTTTTCCACCGACCAGCGTTGGTGAAGGGGGATAGTTTCAGGATGAAACTGTTCCACCTCAGATCATCAGGCATTGGATTCTCATGAGAAGCACGCGACCAAGATCCCTCGCATGCGCCGTTCACAACAGGGTTGGCACTCCTCTGAGGATTTAATGCTGCCGCTAATCTGACAGGAGGCAGAGCTCAGGCCTTAATGTTTGCTAGCCCGCAGCGCACCTCCTGCTGTGAGGCCCAGTTTCTAGCAGACCACAGATGGGTACCAGTCCACAGTCTTTGTTGGGGACCCTTGCTCTAAGGGATCTTCTGCAGATTTCCAGGATTCTCATTCTGTGCAGCTTTCTCTTCTCTGGTCCTCTGTCCTAAGAGCTCAAGCTCCCTTAGTCTCTCTGGAGTCTCAGGTCTGTCTCCTCAACTCAAGGAATCCACTGGGCTACACTTCAGGTGCCCTTCCCTGCACCAGGACTTGAAAATTCTCTCAAGGCAGTAAACTGGGCAATGATAAAAACTCACCCGCTTTGTTTTCCATCTTACAAGAATTGTTCTTTGCCTGATATCCAGTGTTTTGAAAACTGTTTTAAATATTCTGTCCCTTTTTCTTTGGGTTGTTTTAGGCAAGAGCAATTAGCAAATCTAATTTGGCTGGAAGCAGAAGTATCCAAAGACAAATTTATTGTGCCTTTACTTTCTTTACCAATATTTTCTTGCTTGTTTCTCACTTTCAAGTGTTTTTTAATTTGATCTAGCAGCACAGACCGAGCTTTTTGCAATAGAATATTTTAAATCTTATAACTCTTCTTTCAAAACAAGCTTCTTCTTCATTCTACTTTGTAATCACATGTAGTGAAATTATATATATATATATATATAATTATGTTTAATGTTACCAACATTTTTGTTTATAATTTTCCCATTCTTCAGTTCTTAAGTTTAATTAATTTTTTGATCAGTTGATTAATATTTTAAAGTAATTTTCAGTAGAGGTATATAAATGATGAGTTCTTCCAAATTTTTCATATGAAATAATGTATTTCTATTACCATCAAACATAAATAATAATATAGGCTGGGTGCAGTGGCTCATGCCTGTAATCCCAACACTTTGGGAGGCTGAGGCAGGCAGATGACTTGAGGCCAGGAGTTCGAGACCAGCCTGGCCAGCATGGTGAAACCCTGCCCCTACTAAAAGTACAAAAGTTAGCTGGGTGTGGTGGCACGCACCTGTAGTCTCAGCTACTTGGGTGTCTGAGGCAGGAGAATCGCTTGAACCTGTGAGGCAGAGGTTGCAGTGGCCAAGATCATGCCACTGCACTTCAGCTTGGGTGAAAGAGCGAGACTCTATCTCAAAAAAAAAAAATTAATAATATAAATATTTATTGTTAAAAATGAAAGAGTATGTTTGTTTCATCTTTCAATCATGATACTTACCAGTAATTTTGGCATAAATTCCACCTTGTCAGATACCAAAACTGCAATCCTGTCTTGTTTTTGTTTGCCTTTACCTGGTTCACTGTGCTATAATGGTACTCACCAGTAGACAATAAAGTAATGTCTATAGAATCTTGAGCAGAAAGAATTTAACAAGAATTCTTTATATTATTAATATTATTTATATTTGAATGGAATAGAAATGCATTATTTCATATGAAAGAATGTATTCTATGGGGAATGGTGCAAATGGCGATTTTTTTGTTTGACCCATATATTTAGAAATGCATTGTTTAGTTTCCAGATTTTGGGTTTTTCCATAGTAAGAGAATGTTTTCCTTTGCCAAAGTTTTGAATTCTCATTTTCTGTTTTTTTGAACTCATATGGTAACGTTGTATAGATGCTGAGTTCTTTTTGGTTTTGTTCATGTGTATGTGTATTGGCTTTTCCTGGATCTACAATAGCAGGCAATCTGTAGGGGTAGGATTTGGATAATTTCATTTACTTCAGGTACTTCAAGAGCACTGTCTATTGATACAGTGAAGTGCAGTTTCTATGATAAATGCAGCCCCTTTCTTTCTGGTCTGCCTTCTCATGATTCTATGATACTGTGTTGTTGTAATAGAACCCTGATCTTTGGCCATGTCTTTCTTTCCCTTTACCATCCATCTTCCAAAGGACACTTGTTCTTCAGCTGCTCCTCTCAGCATTGGTACTTGCCCAAGGCAGCTCCTCTTGTCCTGCACATTTCCTTATCCAAGATACTTCCTTGGACTCCCTTTCAACTCCCCACTGGCCAGTGCTTTGCTCTGTCAGGTATGAGACCTCTATCAACATTTTGTCCCTTGGGTGAAACCTTCTCTTTCTGGAGTTTACCTTACCAGACATGATTTGAGTCCTTTCCCCTTGATATGGTTTGGCTGTGTCCCCACCCAGATCTTATCTTGAATTCCCACATGTTGTGGGAGGGACCCCGTGGGAGGTAATTGAATTATGGGGACAGGTCTTTCCCATGCTGTTTTCATGATAGTGAATAAGTCTCACAAGATCTGATGGTAATATAAAGGGGAGTTTCCCTGCACTAGCTCTCTCTTTGCCCACCGCCATCCATGTAAAACGTGACTTGCTCCTCCTTGCCTTCCACCATGATTGTGAGGCCTCCCCCACCATGTGAAACTGTAAATCCAATTAAACCTCTCTCTTTTGTAAATTGCCCAGTCTTGGGTTGTCTTTATCAGCAGCATGAAAACAGACTGATACAGTAAATTGGTTAAGTAGAGTGGGGCACCCCTGAAAAGATACCTGAAAATGTGGAAGCAAGTCTGGAACTGGGCAATAGGCAGAGGTTAGAACAGTTTGGAGGGTTCAGAAGAAGACAGGAAAATGTGGGAAAGTTTGGAACTTCCTAGAGACTTGTTGAATGGCTTTGCCCAAAATTGTGATAGCAATATGGACAATAAAGTCCAGGCTGAGGTGGTCTCAGATGGAGATGAGGAACTTGTTGGGAACTGGAGCAAAGGTGACTCTTTCTATGTTTTAACAAAGAGACTGGTGACATTTTGCCCCTGCCCTAGAGATTTGTGGAATTTTGAACTTGAAAGAGATGATTTAGGGTATCTGGCAGAAGAAATTTCTAAGCAGCAAAGCATTCAAGGGGTGATTTGGGTGCTGTTAAAGGCATTCAGTTTTATGAGGGAAGCAGAGCAAAGTTTAGAAAATTTGCAGCCTGACAATGCAATAGAAAAAAAATCCATTTTCCGAGGGGAAATTCAAGCAGGCTGCAGAAATTTGCATAAGTAATCAAGAGCAGAATGTTAATCCCCAAGACAGTAGAGAAAATATCTCCAGGGCAGCAAAACATTTCATGGCAGAGGTCTTCATGGCAGAGGTCTTCATGGCAGCCCTTTCTATCACAGGACTGGAGGCCTAGGAGTAAAAAGTGGTTTTGGAGGCCAGACCTAGGGTCCCTGTGCTGAGTACAGCCTAGGGACTTGGTGCCCTCTGTCCCAGCCGCTATAGCCATTGCTGAAAGGGGCCAACATAGAGCTCGGCCCATAGCCTTAGAGGATGCAAGCTGCAAGCCTTGGCACCTTCCACATTGCAATGGACCTGCCAGTGCGCAGAAGTCAAGAATTGGGGTTTGGGAACCTCCACCTAGATTTCAGAAGATGTATGGAAATGCCTGGATGCCCAGTCAGAAGTTTGCCACAGGGCTGGGGTCCTCATGGCAACCCTCTGCTAGGGCAGTGTGGAAGAGAAATGTGGGGTCAAAACCCCTATGTAGAGTCCCTAATAGGGCACTGCCTAGTGGAGCTGTGAGAAGAGTGCCACTGTTCTCCAGACCTCAGAATAATAGACCCACTGACAGCTTGCACCATGCACCTAGAAAAGTCACAGACATTCAATGCCAGCCTGTGAAGGCACCCAGGAGGGAGGTTGTACCCTGCTGGATTGACTGCCCTGCTAGATTTCAGACCTGCATGGGCCCTGTAGCCCCTTTGTTTTGGCCAATTTCTCCCATTTGAAATGATTGTATTTACACAATATCTTTACCCCCATTGTATTTAGGAAATAACTAGCTTGCTCTTGATTTTATAGGCTCATAGGTGGAAGGGACTTGCCTTGTCTCAGATGAGACTTTGCACTGTTGACTTTTGAATTAATGCTGAAATGAGTTAAGACTTTGGGGGACTGTTGGGAAGGCATGACTGGTGTTGAAATGGGAGTACATGGGATTTGGGAGGTGCCGGGGGAAGAATGATATGGTTTGGCCGTGTCCCCACCAGATCTCATCTTGAATTGTACTCCCGTAATTCCCACGTGTTGTGGGAGGGACCCAGTGGGAGATAATTGAATCATGGGGGCGGTTTCCTCCATACTGTTCTCGTGGTAGTGAATAAATAAGTCTCACAAGATCTGATGGTTTTATCAGGGGTTTCCACTTTTGCATCTTTCTCATCCTATCTTTGGCTGCTCATCCATGTAAAATGGGACTTGCTCCTCCTTGCCTTCTGCCATGATTGTGAGGCTTCCCCAGCCATGTGTAACTGTAAGTCCAATTAAACCTCTCTCTTTTGTAAATTGCCCAATCTCAGGTATGTCTTTATCAGCAGCATGAAAATGGTCTAATTTACCCCTCTTATAACCCCTCATCCTCTTTACATAGGCCTAGCCCGACTCTGCCCTAGGTTGGGTACCAGCCCTGACTCTTCAGGTCTCAGAGGATTATTTCCTCACTTCACCCAGGGTTTAAATAGGCCCTGTCTCTGGCTTGTGTTGTAGGCTTGTGCTTTGGTTGATTTTACTTTCTTTCTTTATCAATATGGTTTTTAAGGAGAATGTATGAAGGGATTTAAAATTTAGATGGCCACCATTATTCTATGAAAATCTAAAAATTCACCTGTTCTTAGGTTCTTGTTCCACTTTAAGAAAAACATGATACATATTGTTTATGAAATATAGATGTTAGGGAACTCCAGCCAGTATCCTTGCATTCAAAGACTACCAAGTGATTATCTATCTATGTTTTTAAGTTCAAACTAAAGTTTAAGAAAAGCTATATTATTTGATTCCCTACTTTCTCAATCTTTGGGATAAAAGGGCTTCTATCCTACACTTACAGTATGGAGTCCTCTGAAGTTGTTCCAGATTGTTTTGTTAGTGGTTTCACGTTCCAGGAGGCTACATCTCATGCCTAGTCTCTTCCGTGTTAGCCTGCTGCTTGCTTCTGGGGTGGACGTAGAGAGGAAAGTAGCCAGTTATCTGGGTGAGAGGAGGCATGATGGTCCCTCTCTAAGGACAGTTCGTTGAAGATCATCACTCATTTTTGTTTGTTTGTTTAGCTTAGCCCCTGAGTCCCATCGTTTGATGGAGGCAAACAGTAAATTCATCTTCTTCTATTTTCTTTCGGATCGGGTTTTGATTCTTATGGAAGAATCCAAGAATATATTGTTAATCTCTTCAGCATTGGCATTAGTGAAAATCCCCTTGGGACTTTGGCATCTGGTCTTCTCTTTAGTTTCCAATGTTGTTGCCAGTTTTCATCTTTTTGTAATTCTTTGTGGATATTAAAATGGAAATTGGAAGAAAGGCATATTAGGCCCTGTAGTTTATCCTGACATTAACCCAGAAGTCCTAGCAATTATTTTTCAGTAATGAATAGGAAAAGATTATATTAAGAGTATGATTCAGTGATTTTTGATATTACTTTTTTCTTGAGTAAGCTGCTTAAAGAAGTTAATAAGCCTTCTTAATAAAAATGTACATGAAAAAATATCTTTCCATATATAACTGTAAACCCAATGAATTCAACTTACATATTTCCTCACTGAATTTCATAAATATTTTCTAATTTCCATGTCTATACTCTTAATTTATGGTAATATTTACATGTTGAAATGGCTTTTCAAGAAGCATGGGATTTACACAAACCAAATATCACCTGCTCCTCTTACACACATTCCCTTAATGAAGAAAATAAGTACTGTAAGGAATTTAACTGGGATAGTGGTTAAAAATGAGTACTCTTTGATTAGATCTTGTTTAAATCCTGTCTCCTCCATTAGTTACTTGGGCAATCTTTAAAGCATTAATTTCCTCGTGTAAAATGTAGTAATAGTTACATTTGTCTGTACAAATGTAACAAATGTCCTGTATACATCTATATAAGGATTTAGTGAGAGAATGTATTTGAAACATTTAGCACTATGCCTGAACATCAGAAGAACTCGGTGCTCGGAATGAAGATGATGACGATGATGATGGTGCTTACAGGGGGTTAACAGGTCAGACATTACCCTGTGGATGTCTTGGTCAATGTTTTCATTAGTAAATGGGCTTTTTTTCCTTCAAAATTTCTTCTCAGAAAATATTGTCATTGCTATTTCTAAAAATTTGATACTGCCTTTCAGGGTGTGTCTTTTATGACAGATGGTCAGCAATTCGTGGTAAAAGAAGTATGGAATGTAATAGCATTTCATTTATTTATGGGAAATGTTTTGTTGCCCCACCCTTCAACTAGTAGGAAAATGAAAATCAAAAACTGGAAAGTATTTATAAATGGACAGTTTGTGATCTCAGTGTCTGAAACTGTAGACTTTTAGAAAATATTTATAGCATATTGGAAACTGGTCACTGATAAGTGGCTGTCCCTTGCCCTGTTTTTATAAATAAAAATATTCTAGAAAATGTGAAATTTGGGGTAAATTTAAACAGAATACTGAAAATATCATCAGAGACAATGATATACTACTTTATAAGTTTTCAAGAGAAGAGGGTGAAGAAAAATGATTAACTCTTGTTAATAGAAGCATTTGTAGTTAATAGAGACATTTGTTTATGGAGCCTTAAAAATAAACCAAATGAATGGAAACACTATACATTCAAGGAGACACTGAGGCCTTGTGTACATTTTACTGAGCAGAGAATTTAGCATAGTGGTTAGAAATAGGATTTGGGGGTCAGTCTGCCTGGGTTCCAAACCCAGCCCTATCACCTTCTTAACCACATGATCATGTAAGTCACTTAACCATGCCATGCCAAGCTTGTCTCTACCTCACAGTGTTGAGGATTGAATGAATGATAAATATAAAACATTTTAAATGGTGTGTTGCACATAAAAATAAGTTCCATCAATGCAAGCTACTGTTACCAAAACTAGCCTGGCTAAAACAAATGAAATCCCAGAATAACAGATTTGGTTGTTATAGGCATGGGTAAAACATGCCAAAGTGGTAGGTCTTCATCACTAAGTGGCAAATAGTTCTGTTGTTTTCTTTACATAGGTCTTTGTCTGCTTACTGCCATAGCAATTAGTATGTGCTGGGGCAGGGGTAAACATTGTACAGTGGCAATCCTTGAACTGTCCATGGGTGCCTACCTTAAAGAAGGTACTTAGAAAGCTCTGCTTTGTTCCTATCAGCCTGGAGCCCAAACATTTGCTGTAATAAAAATACCCATTACCTTGGTTTACCTAGATCCAGGACATTCCATAAACTTACGTGATTATTGAAAAACCATTTACTATTAACACCATCAGTCATTAGAGATTTTTATTTCACAAATGAAATCAACAATCTAATAAAGACAGTGTTGCTCACACAGCTAAACTATACCATCTGCCAAAAGCAAAAAAAGAAAGAAAATACCTAGATAACAGATTACAATATATATATTTTTAATATCCAGTCTATAATGAGTGGACTGTGTGACTTGGCTATACTGACACTGATATTTTTCTAAAAAGAGACTTTCATATGGGAGAGAACATCATAAAATGTCTTAGAAATTAAAGTTGTATCTACCTCCATGTGTTTCATAAAGGGAGCACTTGCCAGCAAAAAGAAAAGGTAGGAATATTAATGTTTCATTTTATCTTCATATTATTCTTGTATCTGTGTCCCAGGTTATAGTCTTTGTGGTTATATTTTTTCCATGTCTGCAGAATCAGGATCTATATTTTGCAATAAAAGCGGTTTTGCTGCCTCATGCAATTCTTATAACAACCCTGTAAGATAGGTACTTTTATCTACATTCTGCTAATAAGAAAAACAACACCCAAGTTTATATAGCCTGTAATTTCTGGAGCTGGGATGCACATCCTGAAAGGCTTTGCTCTCAAAGACAATGCTGTACTGCATATGAGAGAGTGATGTCTTCAGAAATTGGTCAGAAGGAAAGTTCATTTTCTGGTGATTGTATGGTAATGAAACTTTGGAACTGTGTGATGGGTGGAAGAATCCTGGAATACTATAGTATTTGTAGCATTACCTAAAAATGAATACATATATATGCGTGTGTGGAGAGAGAGAGAGACATATAGAAGACAGAAGCTAACACATGATTATAGTATAGCAACAATCAACCCATAACCATTTTATGGTTCTGATAGGGCCTCTATTTATTCTACAGGATCACAAGTGATCACAAGATTTGATATTGCTGAAACCGTATTATGAACATACAACATACACTTTTTCTCCAGGCTACTTTGGTACACACACCTTTGTGGAAGAAATTGTGTCATTGTGCTAAAGCTTTGTGTTCAAGGTACTAATATCCCTATACAGCACATATTAAGATACTGATTACAGGCGGTTATAGTGGCTCACATCTGTAATACCAGCACTTTGGGAGGTCGAGGTGGGTGGATCGCTTGAGGTCAGGAGTTTGAGGCCAACCTGGCCAACTTAGTGAAACCCTGTCTCTACTAAAAATATAAAGGTTAGCCAGGCATGGTGGCATGTGCCTGTAGTCCCAGCTACTCAGGAGGCTGAGGCAGGAGAATTGCTTGAACCCAGGAGATGGAGGTTGCAGTGAGCAGAGATTGCACCATAGCACTCCAGCCTGGGTTACAGAGTGAGACACAAAAAAAAAAAAAAAAAAAAAAAAGATACTGACTATAGGAAGTTATCAACAGATTTCTAAGATGTTCTCTGAGGAACCAGGATTTTTTTTTTTCAAGGGGAAGCCATTATCATTATATATGGGCTTCTTACCTAAGTGTTTGAAAAGCTAGACACCCATCTTTTGCTCTATAGAAAAAAAAATCAAGAATTTAGAACATATAATCAAATGTGGTGACTTCTATAACAAGGGCAGAGAGCAGTGATTCTTAATCTTAGATGTGTGTTAAAATCAGATTGTATTTTTGACAAGGGCGCCAAGATAGTTCCATTGGGAAAAAATAGTCTTTTCAACAAATGGTGTTGGATAACTGGCTATCCACATGCAAAAGAATGAAGTTGAAGAAGCCTGACATCAGCAAGAGGACTGAGTAGAAGACCGTGGTGCTCTTTTTCCCTCAAAAAGACAGTGAGAACAATGAATAAACAACTTCATTTTAACAAAAATAACTGAGGCAGAGCACAAGGGTACACAAGAGAAGTAACAGATACCCTGGTGAGCACAGAAACTTGGGATGGCCACACAGAGAATGGGAAGAAATGCCAGGCCTCCACTATCCTCACCCCAACTGGAAGCAGCTGGGAAGGAACCAGGAGAAACTTCTCCCTACTGCAAGGAGGTAAAAAAATGATCCCAGCAACCCCATCAACACCATGGATACCTACAGACCTGAGCACTAGGGTCCCCTGCAGTCCTCACAGGCACTAAGCCTAGCTGAGGGAGCTACCTGAAGTCCACATGTTCATGCTTCCCCCAGAGATGGAGCTGACACTATACCCCACACTCAGTGGCCCACATCGCTACCGTGCTATGCCATCTTGAACTAGGAGCTATGGCTGGATGTGTCTTACTCCAAAGTCATGTGTCCATGGTTCTCTTTTATCCTGAGGCTAAGCCACTGCTGAACTGCCCCAGCCCGATGGCCTGACATCCACAAGTTGAGCAGCTATTATGTGCTTCACTGAGGGGCCAAGCAGAGGTGAAGCTCCTCCACCTCCCACCACCCTTTCCTCCTCAGGCCAGAGCTGAAGTGGTGTCCTGATTCCTGAGAAAACAGTAGTTCAACTGCTGAGAGAAATCATGCTCCTCCAATGCCTAAGGTGAAGCAGCACCTTGCATCCTGGGGAAATGGTGCCTGGTTCACCCAGAACAGTCATACCTCCTGGACTCAAGCTGAAATAACACATCACCCTCTGGGGAATTGGTGCCCTGGCTGAGCTGAGCAGCTGCAGATCCCGGGGCTGAGCTGACATGGTATCCTGTGTCCCAGGGAAACAGAGCAGTGGCTGAGCTGAAACACCCCATCCTGCAGGCCAAACAACTCTAGTATCCTTCTTTCCTAGGGCTGTACTAGCCTCCTGAAGTCTGAGGTGCTGAGACACCCTTCTCTCTGGAGAGTGGAGTCATTGCTGGGTTGCTCCCTGTCTTCCAGGGCCCAAATAGCAGCTGTGTTCTGCCATTCTAGGGTACAGCGTATTTATCTGCAGAAACCTGACTAGCCAGGAGAGAACTGGACCAAAAGAAAACAAAATTGTCAGCTAAGAATACTACACCCAGCAAACCTACCCTTCAGAAATGAGGGAGAAATAGTCTCCCAGACAAGCAAAAATTGACGGAATCCGTCACCACTAGACTGGCTTTACAGGAAATGCTCAAGGGAGTCCTATATCTGGTAGCAAAAAGATGATAATCATTCTCATGAAAACACACACAAATATAAAACTCACTAGTAGAGCAGATGTACAAAGGAGAAAGAGAAAAGAATAAAACTTTGTTACTACAGAAAACCACCAAACTGTAGTGATCTCAAATCTCTTTCCTGACCACAATGGAACAGAACTAGAAATCAATAACGAGGAATTTTTGAAATTGTACAAATACATGGAAATGGAAATTAAATAATATGTGCCTGAACGGTCAATGGG
The DNA here is from genome assembly GCF_009761245.1 of Sapajus apella. Taxonomy (NCBI): domain Eukaryota; kingdom Metazoa; phylum Chordata; class Mammalia; order Primates; family Cebidae; genus Sapajus; species Sapajus apella. The sequence goes on from NW_022436941.1 coordinate 61,293,665, forward strand.
TCAATAAAGAAATTAAGAAGGAAAATTTTAACTGTCTTGAAATAAATGAAAATAGAAACACAACATATCAAAAACCTATGAGATACAGCAAAAGCAGTGTTAAGAGGAAAATGTATAGCAATAGATTCCTACTTCCAAAAAGTAGAAAGATTTCCAGTAAACAACCTAACAATACATCTCAAGGAACTAGAAAAGCAAGAACAAGCCAAATCCAAAATTAATAGAAGGAAGGAAATAATAATGAAAGCAGAAATAAACAAAATTGACACTAAAAAATAATATAAAAGATCAATCAAATGAAAGGTTGGTTTTTGAAACTATTAGCAAAACAGACAAATAATTAGCTAGATGAATCAAGAATGTAAAAAGTGCAACTAAAATCACAAACAAAAAAGGAGACATTGCAATTGATACCATAGAAATACAAGTGATAAAGAGAGACTATTATGAACAACTATATGCCAACAAATTAGAAAATCTAGTGGAAATGAATAAATTCAGGTACACATACAACCTGCCAAGATTGAACCAAGAGAAAGTAGAAAGCCTGAATAGACCAATTATAAGTAATGAGACTGAATCTTGTAATAAAAATCACATCAAAGAAAAGCCCAGGACCTGATGACTTCATTGCAGGATTCTACAAAACATTTAGAGAACTAATAGTCATTCTTTCCAAACTCTTCCAGAAAATTGAAGAGGAGGGAATTCTTCTAAACCCATTCCAAAAGGCCAGCATTATGCTGATACCAAAACCAGACAAGGATACAACAAGAAAAGAAAACTTTGACCAGTGTCCTCAATGAACATAGATGCAAAAAGCCTCAACAAAATACTAGCAAACGGAATCCAGCAAGACATTAAAAAGATCATTCACAGCAAGGTGTGGTGGCTCATGCCTGTAATCCCAGCACTTTGGGAGCATCACTTGAACCCAGGAGTTCAAGATCAGCCTGGGCAACATAGGGAGATCCCATCTCTGCAAAATATTTAAAAATTAGCCAGGCATGGTGGCATGCTTCTATAGCCAAGGTACTAGGGAGGCTGAGGTGGGAGGATTGCTTCAGTCTGGGAGATTGAGACTGCAATGAACCATGATCAAGCCACTGTACTCCAGTCAGGGCAACAAAGTGAGACCTCATCTCAAAAAATAAAAATCAATTTAAAGGATTGTTCACCATGATCAAGTGGAATTTATCCCAAGGTTGCAAGAATGATTCAGCATATGCAAATCAATAAACATGATACATCACATCAACAGAATGAAATATAAAACCATCATCTCAATACATACATAAAAAGAATTTGATAAAATTCAACATCCTTTCATAATAAAAACACTCAACTAGTTAGATATAGAAGGACCACACCTCAACATAATAAAGGCCATATATCATAAGCCCATAGCAAACATCATACGAAATAGGAAAAAGTTGATGGCTTTTCCCCAAAGATCTGGAACAAGACAATGATGCTCACTTTCACCACTTTTGTTCAACATAGTAATGGAAGTCCTAGCCAGAGCAATTAGGCAAAATAAATAAAGGGCCTCCAAAATGGAAAGGAGGATGTCAAATTGTCCCTGTTTGTAGATGATATAATCTTATATATAGAAAACCCTAAAAGCTCTACCAAAAAACTCCTACAACTGGTAAATTCAGTAAAGTTGAAGGATACAAAATCAACATACAGAAATCAGTAGCATTTCTATATGCCAGCAACAAACTAGCAGAAGAGGACACACGATGAAAAGACATCTCATATTCCTAGATTTGAAGAATAAATATTGTGAAAATGATCTTACTACCAAAAGCAATCTACAGAGTCAATGCAGTCCCTATCTAACTACCAATAACATTCAACAGAAATTTTTTAAAATCCTAAAATTTGTATGGACCCACAAAAGACCCGATAGCCAAAGCAATCCTGAGTGAAAAGAACAAAGTTGGAGGCATCACACTGTCAGGTTTCAAAAAATACTACAAAGCTATAGTAACCAACACAGCATGTTACCCGTGTAAAAACTGATTCATATACCAATGGAAGAAAATAGAGAACCTAGAAATAAATTCTTGTATTTATAGCCTACTGATTCTTGACAAAGGCATCAAGAATATTTATTGAGGAAGAGAGTCTTTTCAATAAATGGTGCTGGGAAAATTATATATCCATATGCATAAAATGAAACCAAACCCCTATCTCTCACCATATATAAAAATCAACTCAAAATGGATTAATGACTTAAATATAAGACCTGAAGCTATGAAATTCCTAAAAGAAAACAGGAGAAATGCTTCAGAACATTGGTCTGTGCAAAGATTTTTTGGAGAAGACCTCAAAGATACAGGCAACAAAAGCAAAAGTAGACAAATGGGATTATGTCAAACTAAAATCTTCTGCACAGCAAAGGAAACAATCAACAGAGTGAAGAGTCAGCCTACATAATGGGAGAAAATATTTGCTAACCCTTCATTCAACAAAGGATTAATATCCAGAATATATGACGAACTGAAACAATTCAACAGAACACTCCCTCAAAAATCCAATTTAAAAATGGGTAAATGAGCTGAATAGACACCTCTCAAAAGAAGAAATACAAATGGCCAATACATGTATTTTTTTAAATGCTCGACATCACTAGTCCTGAGAGAAGTACAAATTTAAAACCACAATGAGATATCATCTCACCCCAGTTAGAATGGGCATTTTTGAAAAGTTAAAAAATAACAGATGCTGGTGAGGTTGTAGAGAAAGGGTAACTCTTACCCACTATTTTGTGTGTGTGTGTGTGTGTGTGTGTGTGAAGGAAATCAAATCAGTATGTCAAGGAGATATGTGCATTCCCATATTTATTGCAGTACTATTCATGATACCCAAGTTACAGAATCAACTTAAGGTCCATCAGTGGGTGAATGAAGAAAATATGGTTTATATACACAATTGAATACTCTTTAGCCATAAAACAAAATGAAATTCTGTCATGATGAAACTGATGAAACTGAAGGTCATTATGTTAAGTGAAATAAGCCATGCACACAAAGGTAAATACCACATGTTCTCATATGTGGAAGCTAAAAAAGCTGATCTCAAAGAAGTAGAGAGTAGAGTAGTGTTTTTCCTAGGGGGTGAGAAGGTTAGGGAAGAGGAGAATAGCCAAAGGTTAGTTAATGGATATAAAAGTACAGCTAAATAGAAGGAATAAGTTCTAGTGCTCTATAGCTCTATAGGGTGACTATAATTAACACCAATTTATTATATGTTTTTGAATAGCTACAAGGGTGGATTTTGAATGTTCCCAACACAGAAAAATGATAAATATTTGAGGTGATGGTTATACTAATTACACTGACATCATTATACATTGTACACATATATTGAAATATACTGTAGCCCAAAAATATGTATAATTATGTCAATTAAAAATAATAAAAGCAAAAAAAGATGATACAATTGATCTCTACCTCATAGCATATGCAAAAATTAAATGAATTATAGACCTAAATGTAAGAGCTAAAACTATAAAATTCTTAGAAGAAAACTCAGGAGTAAAGCTTCGTGACCTTGGATCAGACAATAGTTTCTTAGATAAAATACGAAATGCAAAACAAGAGAAAATATGTAAGTTGGACTACATCAAAATGCAAACTTTTATTCTAAAAATGATATCCTCAAGGAAGTGAAAAGTCAGCCCAAAGAATAGGAGAAAATATTAGCAAATCATGTATCTGATAAGGGACTTGCAAGTAGAATATATAAAGAATTCATGCAACTCAATAATAAAAAAAAATAGCCCATTAAAATATGAGCAAAGGGTCTGAATAGACATTTCTCCAAAGAAAATTTATAAATGGCCAGTACATACATGAAAAGATGCTCAACATAATTAATTATTAGGAAAATGCAAATCAAACCGCAATGAGATACCACTTTAATACCAACTAGAATGTCTATGTTCAAAAGACACATAGTAAGTGTTGGCAAAGATGTGGAGAAATTGAAACACTTATTCCTGGTGAGAGTGTGAAATGGTGCAGCTGCTTTGGAAAATTGTTTGGCAAGTCCTCAAAATGTTACAGAGTTACCTTATGACCCACCAAGTCCACTCCTAGTTGTAGACCCAAGAGATATGAAAATGAATGCCCACACAAAAACCTGTACATGAAGGTTCATAATAGGATTATTCATAATAGCCAAATACTGAAAACAATCCATATATTCATCAACTGATAAATGGATAAAGAAAATGTGGTATCTTCGTACAATGGGGTATTATTCAGCCATATAAAGGAATGAAATATTTGATGCATACTACAACTCAGTGAACCTTGAAAGCATTATGCTAAGTGAAAGAAGCCAGTTAACAAAAGGCCACATAGTATATGGTTCTAGTTATATGAAATGTCCAGAATAGGCAAATCTGTAGAGACAGATTAGTGATTGGCTAGGTCTGGGAAGGGGAGTGGAGTAGAAAATGAAGAATGACTGCTAATGGGTACAGTATTTCTTTTGGGAGGATAAAAACGTTCTAAAATTAGACCCGTTGATTATTGTGCAACCATGTGAATATCCTAAAAACATTTAACTGTGCAGTTTAAATGGGTGATTTTATGGTTTTAAAATTATACTTCAGTAAAGCTAAGTTTGGGTGTTTTTATAAACCTTTTTGCCCAGGCTGAAACTTAGACCAATGAACTCAGTCTCCTAGGATGGAACCCATGCATCAGTATTTTTTAAGAGTTCTCCAGGTGATTGCATTGTGCAGCCAAGATTGAGAATCATTATGTTTGAATCAGCCCTAATCTAAATGAGTTTTTAATTTTAAAAACTCCAAAAGAGTTCAGATCCCATGTAGAAGGACTCCAGGAGGCTTCCTCAGACCATGATACTACAAGTGTGGTCCTGAGACCAGCAGCATCAGTATCACCCAGGAACCTGTTAGAAATGCAGATTATTGGGCCCCACTCAGTTCAGGTACCTCAGGAGCCACAGTTTAACAAGCTCCCCAGGTGATTCATATGTATATTAAAACTTGGGAAGCATTGCTTAGGAGCAGCTGCACATTGGAATTACCTGGAGAGTCAACAAATACCAATGCCTGGGTTCCACCACCAGCGATCTTACGGGTAAGAGAGGCAGCCTGTGCATCTGGGGTTTAAAAGCTTCCCAGGCGATTCTAATGTGCAGCAAAGTTTGAGAATGAGTACTGTAAAAAAAAAAAAAGAAAGAAAGATCTTTAATGGCAAATAACATGGCTAATAAATAACATTTTCTTATTTTGTTTTCAACAGAAGGATAGAGGAACGTGCATAAGAAAGTGGAGATTATTAATGTCAAAAATTTCCAGAGGAGTGAGGAAGGAATGGGAGTGAGACAGGGATGGGAGTGAGACAACAGTGGAAAACGCTAGCCCTAAAAAAAAAAAAAAAAAAAAAAAAAGCACACACAACAGGTATTTTTCCTCTAAATGCAAGAAGGGAATCCTTCGTATGATTATTGGAGACTACTCAAATATAAGTGGCCAAGGATTTGTGAGTTCTTAAGAGGGTTTTTAAAGTATGCTGAAAATATGTGGGTATTTACTGAACTTCCCTTCCTTTGAATTTATAAAGAAATGGTGGTGAACATTTCTTACCAAGCTCTGTACCCATGTCCAGCTTCTTCAATCTGGGGAAGGTATAACTCTTAAGTAGACAGTGGGCCCTGCGCAGGGTCTGGTGCATGCTCTTCCTATGTATGGCATTCAGCTCTAAGGAGTCTCCTCCCCAGCCATCGGCCACATCTCTCCAATGACCATTGTCTCTCTGCCATTTGCTTGTTTTTTCAAAATTATGATTCTAAAATATTTCCTAGGCAAAATTATGAGGCTCACAGAATTAGCTTTGAGATTTCTCAATTCGTCACCCACCCCTTCCCCTCCTTCCCACAAGCTCCATTTCTGTCCCCTGCCCCCAGATTGTCTTCTCCAGGTGACTTGAACCCACCTTCTTGGATGCAGCATCAGCACACTGTACCCTTGTCTGCACTGAAATTAACCATGCAGTTTCTGTGCCTTCTTGGGTTGATGTGTGTATGTGTTAGTGGGAGGTATAATTACTTTATTGAATCTGTGCTAATAAAGTATTAACAACTATTAATGTAAAACCCACAGTCCCTCTCTACCTCCCCCTCAGGAAGTCCCTAATGGTGTTTGGTCATTGTTTTAGTCACCTGTCACATATTATATTTTCTTGGTCCATATCTCTAACCACATCCTTAGGAAAATATTCTAATGAGTGCATTTTAAAAGTAGAATCACAACATACTTAAGATAGTTGGAGGGGTTGGCTCTTATTTGCATCACGATGATTCTGCCTATGAAGATGTTTCCTAACAAACAGTCAACTAGGATTATATACAACCTTTGGTTTCAAAAATGTCATCTTCTTATTTTAAAATACCTGTGACTCTTCTGAATAATAAAAAAAATGACATGAATGAACAGTATGTATATAAACTCTCTCTAAGGTTATTAGGAAAATATTTTTTATTTAACTGTGCCTAATGTTTTGGGGTATTACAGTGACCTCTACTTTTAAAGATGAGTGGTTATATATTAATATATTGGTCCTGAAATTTTGAGTTTTTACCCTATAGTGTAGAAAAAGCCTTTGTTTTTAATAGCTGCCCTAAAAATTTAACACAAAAGTTTTACTTAGCTAAATCTAAATTTAATCAGCAGCATTTCCCTACTTCCAAACAATATGAAGACTTTAAAATGCTTTCATTCTGATTTCCTTTCTTTGCTTGCTATTACTTTCCAGGATTTTAAACTCTGCTTGGTTTCGTTTATTTGTTTGTTTGTTTTAAGACAGAGTCTCACTTTGTCACCCAGGCTGGAGTGCAGTAGTGTAATCATAGCTCACTACAGCCTTGAATTCCTGGGCTCAAGGGATCTTCTCACCTCAGCCTCCTGAGTTTCTGGGACTACAGACATGCACCACCATGCTCAAATAATTTTTTTTTAATCTTTTTTTGGTACAGACCAGGTCTCACTATGTTGCCCAAGCTTGTCTCAAACTCCTGGCTGGCCTCAAGGGATCCTCCCATCTCAGCCTCCCAAAGTGCTGAGATTATAGGCATGAACCATTGTACCTGGCATAATTGTTTGGTTTTAAGCTCACAAATTAGACATCATCATCATTCTATTTAGATGTTCTCATATTTACCATTTTATTTACATATCATTCCTACTTACATTCAGAGCTTCTGGGATCAAACCGTAGTTCCTGGCATTTTGGACTGGTTGATAGTCTCCAGGATATTCAGGCAGTTAAATGCCTCAGAAAGAAAATGAGAAAAGAAAGGTCCTGGGAAATATGCCTCACCCCAACCCCTGCAGTGCTGCTGCTACTGTCCCAAGATTGTGGGCACTCCTGAGTATTTCCCTTGCACTCTCATGTGTTTTATGGAGTAGATGGGGACAATGACATCTTATAGAATGCTAAAATTAAATATGTTCGATTTAAGGAGCTGTCATTTATTCTGAGATTGTGTCTTTCCTACCTTTTTTGCTGTTAAAATCAACTTTATTTTATAAAATAATGGTGATGGTAGTTGATGTTTGTTTGGTTTTGTTTTAAATTAATTAAGATTTGTTTTTATATTCCCTTACTTGGCAAATACACAGTTGTGAATCGCAACCCATATTTTTTGAAATTTTATTGGGCCTTGAAATCCCAAACCACTGCTATAAACAACTAGCTGTGAGTCTGGTGTATGGACACTGGGACACCTGAAACCATGTCCTGGTTACATCAAGAACCTTATTGATTATTTAGATTATGTATGAATCCTGTGGTGTTAACAGTACTTTGCAGCCTTCAGTACTTAGCTGAACCGTATTGGATTATCAAGGAGTCCTCAGTACTCCCTCAATGATTTAAATTGTTTTTAACAAATTCCATAAGGCTGAGTCTATACTAGCAAAATGACCTGGGTGCTTCATGTGCTCCTTACATGCATCTGGTGCTGGTTTTGCCCCCAATTTTTAAAGAACACTGCTTTGAGAGTCACACAACCCAATATTCAACCAATAACTTACTGTGTACCTTCTTCATTTGTAAGAAGAGGGGGTTGAACTAAGCGATCTCCAAGTCACTTTTCAGCACAAATGTAGGTTGTGATTGTATTTATGTGTATACATTTGTTTTAAAGCCAAAAAGAGATCTAGGTATTTCTCATGTATTTATATTAAATCTGAAATCCGTGTTGCAAATTTGGACATAGAGAACATTAATTTTTCTGCTGTAGGCTAGGCTCTGAGGCATGTTGCATCTGTAATATTGGTGCCACCATTTTGGCAGATGCAGTTTCGTCATTTCCTTGTAAGTGTTCAGTATGAAGCCTATATAAGATGACTTGAGTTCTCATTTCTCTGGTGTAAAAAATGGTCATGTTTAAATAAGGCCACGATATTTATTGCAAAGTGTCCCAGAATCCTTTTTAAAAAATATCATCATATGCTTGTTACTAAAGTTCTTATGTAAAGTGTTCATTCAATGTAGACAAATGATGACTACTTGAAGATGGCACCAACTGTGATTTTGGAGACCTCCAAATTCATGACAGAGTTGTTAACTGACAGGTTTGTTATTTCCTATAAGTACAAAGAAGGGAAGTATTAAAATAACTCATGCCCATTAGATAGAGGAAATTAACATTCCCTTAAAAATTGTTTTCCAGTGAAGGAAGCCCATCCCCTAGAGTGGAGCTGCTGCATAATATTGACCCGAACTTTGTGGACTCTTCACCATGTGAGTACCAGTGCATTGCTACTAGATTAAATCTCATTGGCCCACCAAGATGGTTTGATTACCTAGTGAGTCTCTAGCCTAGCTTTCTCTTTTATCCGGAGTTGCTATAAAGGTAAACAGTTCTTCGGGACACATCTTCCACTCATCTCAGAGGGCAGTGTGCTGTGAAATGAACACCAGCTTATGAATCAAGAAAGGCCAATTCTATTCTTGCTCTGCCGCTTACTAGCCTTCAAGCCATTGAACTCTCCCTGCCCCAGCTCTCCCCATTTACAAAAGGAGAACTCATGGCATCTTTGAGCTCCTTCTCACTGTAGGTGTCATTTTGTTGCCCTGCTCTTACCTAGAGCTCCAGAGCCACCTTCCAGAAAACTCACGGTCATATAAGCCACAGTTGGGTCCCAGCATAATGTGAGCAACCACATTATGTGATTGGGCTGCTGCACAACACCTGCTGGGTGTCACAAGTGTGACTTTCCTAGTAGTCCTGGAAGCGATTCCACTTGATTCTGCCTCCTGCCAAAATTAACCGGTAAAGAGCCCTACCGTTTCCTTCAGGGCAGGCATGCATGTAGTGCTCCCAGATCACAATGGACTGTAATAGGCCTGTATAAGTACCATGCGAGTGGCCCTAATACTCTCAGCATAGTGAGTTTGGCCATAGAAAGCCTTAGCAATTAGACTCTTTGCCCAGCTTTCATCGTAATGCTCATCTTGCAAACAGTGCCCTTACATTCCCTTATTCACATGGGGGCTCCATCTCCTTCTCTCTGAACATACTGCTGCCCCCTTAGTTCAACCTCTCCTGACTTCTCTGTCCTTTCCAAACTGTGTTATAGCTCGCCACAAAATATTATTGCTCAGAGACTCCTGCTCAGAGAATTACCCCACAGTAATTCTAAATGTGTCACCAGGCGCTCCGGCCCCACTTGCCCGTCCAGACTCACTCCAGGCACTCCTTGTCATGTTCTCACCTCCTAGACACTTGTCATCTCCAAGCATGCACATCATCATACTATTGTGAATATGCTTTTCCCAATGCCTGAAACACCTTTTCCCTACCTCTCTACAATTTCTCTCATCCCTTGAAACCCAGCCCCACGTACCCCTCTGTGAATGCTTTCCACAGCCCCGGAGGAAACAGTCACTCCTTCCTGGGTGCATGTGTCTCCAGATAGCATCCTTCATGTGTTCATGTTTGTGGCTGCATTTCCAAGCTGAGAGCTCCTGGAAGTCAGCATCTCTTGTATTTTTTTATCCTTGTCAGTTACCACAAATACCAGGCACTTGCTAGGCACTCAGTAATGATTACTTGATTACTCAGTGGACAATTGGAGAGTTGAGATGCAAGAAAGACCAAGTGGACACATTAAGACCTGGACAGGAAAGGGCCCTGAGGCAGGCGAGAATGGCTACATCATGGAGAAATTTCTATTTCTTTTGGAGTAAATGCATGTCAGTGAGAGAGGCAAGGGGAAAGTTTGAACCCTAAGGACTGTAAGAACAGTCTAGATTTGTGCTGTTCAGTATGGTAGCCACAGGCCACATGTAGCTATTGGGTATTTAAAATATGGCTAACTGTGGATTGAGATGTGCTATGAGTAGAATATATACATCAGATTTTGAAGACTTAGTACACCTATATGTTATATGCATATAACATTACAGATTTATTATTTGTTGAAAGGATAATACCTTGGATATATTGAATTAAATACATTGTTAGTGTTTCACTTGTCTCCTCTTCCTTTCTTAATGTGGCTAATAGAATTTTAATTAATTTACATATGTGACTTGCATCATATTTCTATTGGCCTAAAAACCTCTTCTGGAAGGTGCTAGGAAGTAAGTTGATCAGCTGAGCTGATCACAGAGCTGTGACTAGTGACTGTGAGGTTACATCAATGACTCCTAAACTTTTCTCTACCCCAGTACACTGAAGAGCTACATTTCAGTCATATCAAAATATCTAAGCATGTCTGGAAGAGAATACTGGGGAGGCAGGAACAGCTTTAACAATTTCTGAGTAATTTACTGCACTGCAAAGCCTAGTATAGCCTAGGTCTAGGGGATATGTGGAATATGCCACCCACATAATAATGGTTATAAATGTCTTTACCTGCTAAGTTCCACCTAGAAATGAAAAACCTTAAGAATCCTCACTCACTAAGCTGTATTTTGTTTGGCATTTGAAGTAGGAGCTTGAGAACTATACTCCTATGTGATGTGGTTTGGATTTGTGTCCCCATCCAAATCACATGTCTAATTGTGATCCCCCATGCTGAAGGAAGGGCCTGGCAGGAGGTGATTGGATCATGGGAGTGGACTTCCCCCTTGCTGTTCTTGTGATAGTGAGTGAGTTCTTGCAAGATCTGGTTGCTTGAAAGTTTGTGGCACCTCCCCGTTCTGTCTTCTTCCTGCTCCAGCCATGTTGGACATGCCTGCCTCCCCTTTGCTTTCTGTCATGATTGTAAGTTTCTGAGGCCTCCCCAGCCATGATTCCTGTACAGCTTATGGAACCCCAAACCAATTAAACCTCTTTTCTTTATACCCAGTCTCAGGTAGTTCTCTATAGCAGTGGAAGTACAGATGAATACACTGTATAACCGCCACAGCGCTGCGTGCTGCAGGGTTCTTGGTGCAACCTGCTGTGCTTTTTCCTGCCTTTCCTAAGGTCCACTAGCAAAATAATAGCATAGGCAAAAGGTTTCTCCACTGTAAAAGTTGGTAAGAACATGGAAATTAGAATATAAAGTTGTCTTAATCTTGCCACCCATAGACTATAAGGACATTTACTTCTCTTAGACTCAGTTTCCTACATATTATGTGGTGAACTTGAAAGACCCAGTACTGCAGCCACAAATTCAGGGAACCTCTTTGGCCTTCTGCTGCTCTTTCTCCCCTCTCTGGAACCCACGCAGGCCTTCATGTTGGCTTCCCCACCGGCTTGGGACTACTGCTGTGACTCTTGCAGGTAACGAGGGACATTGTCAGCTCTTGCAAGGACATGTTGCTTCATGCGCACAGGGCATTCTCTGCTGTCTGTGCCTGCAGGTAGCAAGGTGCCACCCACCTCCTCACACATGGCAATCCCATGGGCCTTTTCCTGCCTAGTTTTTATATTCACTTCACTCTACTGAGAGGCAGAAACAGAAAAAAGGAAAGCTGTCTTTGCGTGCCTGCTCTTTTTTAGGATGATGATACAAGCCATTTCCTTTTCTATGCAATTCACTTATGAGGAAAAATTAAATCCAGCTATAAAAAACCATGTTCTTACAGGACAGCCAAGTCTGGATATCATATTCATAGAGCATAGAGGCTTTTATGGAGTAAAATCAGAAAGCAGCCAATCTAGGGTGTAAATTAAGGATTAAGAAATGAGTCAGTGTTATCACAGAAGCATTTCTGAGGTTTCTCCCTGCAGCTCTTCCCAGATCGTTTGTTTTTACTACAGGAGAAGAAGGTAGTGTTCTACCTCCACCTTTGCTAAAGTCACTTTGTCAGTTTCTTCACCTGTGAAGTAAAGATGGAATTAAATGAACTCCAAGGTCCCTCTGGCTTCAGTGTTCTGTGAGTCTCTGTATAAATGGGACCTCAAAGAGCAAATCTGCTTACTCTGCTTCTCTCCTGTTTCTGCCTGCTAGAAGGAGTGTGCCCATTGATAAGCAGTGTTGTTGCCAAAGGCATGGTTATAAATAGATGAACACAAGTGAAAGTGCTAGAAACATTATATGCACTAGAGGAATTTGAATTATTTTATGAGTTTCTTATTACTACATCCGGCCACCTTTCTGATCTCTGTTCCAAAACATCACCTTATCAATCCACTTTTCCATCTCCTCTTTCCCTTAGTGGGTCATCCTGAGGTTGTTGACCAATGTCTCCTGTGATCCTGAATCATATGAATAGCGATTACGCACTTTCCAGGAGATGTCTGCCTTCTGCCTAGCACCAGATGCCCCCAGAAGCTGGCCTCTTGGATTTCAGCAGCTACGTCCCACACTCCCCACCAACACACACCCCATTCCCCTAGTCAAATTATATGGTGCCCAGAGTCCCATCCTGCTGGTAGAGTCAGGATTTTTTTCATGGTCACATACCACGGTAGGTTGTGACTTGGATACTAACAGTAAAAATACTCAAAGATTGGCACAGAATATTGATACACATACACATTCACAGAGAAACATGCACACACACCAGAGGTCACCGAATCTCTCATAGACCAGGAGATTCACCATTCTGCAGTAAAGCATAAAGAAGTCACAAGGATACATACATAGATCACACCATTAAGATGATTACAATCAATTTAAAAAAGAAAAGAAAGAAAAGGAGAGCTAGTGGAAGCAAGGGAGGGAGGGAGGGAGGGAAGGAGGGAGGGAGGGAGGGAGGGAAAAATAAGAAGTGTTGTTGAGGGTGTAGAGAAATTGAAACCCTTGTTTACTGTCAGTGAGAAAGCAAAAAAGTGTAGCCTCTATGGACAATAACATTGTGTGATTACTCAAAATATTAAAAATAGAATTATCATAGGATCCAACAATCCCACTTCTGGGTAAATATCTAAAAGCATTAAAAGCAGGGGCTTGAACAGTTATGCACACTCATGTTTGTAGCAGCATTACTCACCATTACTCAGAATAGATGAAAGGTAGTAGCAACCCAAGCTCCATCAGTGAATGGGTGAATAAACAAAATGTGGCATATATATGCAATGAAATATTATCCTGCATTAACAGTGAAAGAAATTCTGATACATACGACAGTATGGATGAACCTTGAGGACATTATGCCAAGCAAGTCACAAAAGGAAAAACTGTATGATTCCACTTTTATGAGGTACCTAGTAGTCAGATTCATAGGGACAGAAAATTGAATGGCGGTTACCAGAGGTTGTGGGGAGGGAAGAAAGGGGCATGATTGTTGAGTGGGCATAGAGATGGATGGTGATAATGACAGCACACAATGTGAATGTATTTAATGCCACTGGACCATACAATAAAAATGGTTAAGATGGTAAATTTTATGTTGTTTGTATTTTACCACAATTTTAAAATACAAAACATAAATAAAATGTAACTTTTCCTCCTCCATAAATGAAGAGAAACTGCATGAGAATAGGGTCTCTTTTTCATTTACTGCCATATGCACAGTAAGGTCTCCATAGCACAGAACCTAACATCACAGTAAGTTGTTAGGTTAATATTAATAAATATCTACTAGTGAATGATAAACAGATCAACCTGTCAAAGTCATTGTTTTATTGTCTTATAGCCTTTCCTGAGCCTAAAAGTACCTCCAGATGGCCGCTTACACTTTCCCTTTAAACCCCAAACCTACCTTTTGTGCCTAAATAAAAAAAACTTAGAAGCTACAAGTCACTTCTTAAGTTGTAATTGACATTATATACAGATGTTTGAAACCGTTCATTCAGCTTCTGAGTGTCCGCCCTCATCACTCCCTGCATTGAAAAGATCGTCCAGAAAAGACGATGTGGGATTTTTCTGCCACCTTCATTCCTTTCCCTAGACCTCCTCAATAGACAAATAGAGATTTATAAAGCCTCTTCCTCTGACCTGGGCTCGGCCTGACTTCCATCTTAGTCCAGGGCCCTGCCTTTTCTTCCTGTTCTGAGTTCAGTTCTGCTCCTGTTCTCCTGGGATGTTCCCTCTGATTGTTTCATCGGTCACTGGTTATCTCAGTGCCCCAACTCTGGCTCCACTTTTATCCCTTCCCTCCCTCCCCCACCTCCCAGCTCCATGGCTAATGTCAGATGTGTGGGCTGTAATTGCTCTCCTGTGTGCTTTGAGGAGACTTTTTATTCATTTTTGAAAGCTTTGTTCTGAAGTAACCTTGGAAGTGCTTTGGTATCTGTTCAGATAGTACGCTTCTCTTTTCCTTTGTTCCCTTCTGAGAAAACTAAAATTATTTATTCCCCCATGTCTTTAAAATATTTCTTTCTAGTAGGCTGATCTGTCTTTGTCCAGCAGCACAGGATGGTCAGTGTCAGAAATCCATGAGAGAGCCTAGGGAACAGCACCACTGAAGCTGATTCGTGGGAAGGTCTGGAAACCTCTAAAGTGGTGGTGAACAGCCATAATCCCAGAGTAGGTAGGTGTGAAGTCCCGCAGGTCTGAGTTCAACTCTGCATGGTTCCAAGGGAAGCTCCAGCCCCAAATTCCACACTCCCCCTAGGTCCCAGACAGCATGGCTCAGAACACGAAAAGAGTCACTTCAAAGGCTTTATTTTGCATGAGGAAAAACACATACACCTATCCTGCAGGTGCTGGACTTGACTTTGGCTGTGCTGCGGTAATGATCCTGCCCCATCTGAGCCCATGACTCACTCTGGAAGTCAGACATGCCATTCTGTGATGACTGGAACATCCATATAGCCAATTGTGTAACACAGGTGTATCTACTTAACAACACACGCACACACAGGAGACACACAGATTCTGTTGGTAGAAGCTCGATTATAGATGAAGGGCAGTGACAGATGTTAGCATGTTTCACACCACCAAAGGCCAGTTCTTCAAAGTGATTCCATACAGCTTTGTTACTATTTCACTTAAAGGCCCTCTTCTCTTTAAAGTTTCTAATGAGATGTTATTTCTGCTCATGATTATAGGGTGAAAGAACAGCCTTCTTCCCACCGTCTTCTCTCTCACACACACATTTTCTGTGATGCAGTTGCCAAATCCATGCTTGAGATCCAAGAGTCATCCAGTTTGGAATGCTTGGAGCCGCTCCCTGCTTCCTCTTCAGAGTGACATTCAGTGCCATTTCCCAGTATTACGTTGCTATTTCCAAGATTATTTATTCAGTAAATAAATAAATGATGATGGCCTGGGATGCATGATATACTGTTATAGATACTCGAGATCAGTTAGGCTAAAGCGAAACCCACAGGTCTTCTAGAAACCGGCCTGAAAGAGGGCATGGACACAGCCTCTCCCCTCCCTGCTGGAAGGCTGTTGGTGGTACCCAGTTGTCCACTGGCAAGCCCTCCCGCAACCCCCACTATTCAGCACCGTTGCAATGCCCTCTTTCCATTCTCCTCATCTCCCTTGCTGCCCTGCTCCTTCTTTAGAGTTCAGTGCACATCCCTACTCCTCCATGAAGCCCTCTTTGATTCTTTTAAACTTGAATCCCTTGAGTTTCTCTGATGCCTCCCAGGGCAGTGAGCTCTTCCTGCCTCATAGTACAGTATTTATATTGATGTGTTTCCCGCATTTGGAACTATAAGGGGAGAGCAAGACTTCATTTGTATAGTTCTCTCAGTACCTTATGTATGAGAGATTAATACATATTAAAAGAATGCATGCTAATAAATGAATAATTTATTATTAGCTGATTTGATTAGAATCAATCTAGTGAAAACAATAATTTCATACATCATTTTCAAGGCATTTTTATTTCTTTCTGGGTATATTAGAGAAGTGGTGACATGGAGGCATCTTTCTTTCAGCCTTTGATGAAATTAGATATTAAGCAGAATCAAAAGAGTTAGGTGAAATACATGAAGCTCGCCCTGCTACAGATTGCTCAACATTGCATAGAATGCCAGAGGCTAACGGCCCCTTGGCAGTTTGTCCACTCTTTTTTTTTTTTTTTTTTTGAGACAGAGTCTTGCTCTGTCGCCAGGTGCCAGGCTGGAGTGCAGTGGCCCGATCTCGGCTCACTGCAGCCTCCGCCTCCTGGGTTCAAGCAGTTCTCCTGCCTCAGCCTCCGGGGTAGCTGGGACTATAGGCACACGCCACCATGCCCAGCTAATTTTTTTTTTTTGTATTTTTAGTAGAGACGGGGTTTCACCCTGTTGGCCAGGATGGTCTCGATCTCGACCTCGTGATCCACCCACCTCGGCCTCCCAAAGTGCTGGGATTACAGGCTTGAGCCACCACGCCCGGCCTGTCCACTCTTTATAATCCAGGTGAAGAAACTGAGGCACCAGGTCACGCATGCTGTTAAATTTCAGAGCTGGAACTCAGAGCTGTTCAGACCCGGCACATCCGTCATGTTCTACCGATTTCACAGGTCTCATTGCTTTGTGTCCTATACTCGTCTTGTGGGAGAAGGGCACCCAGATCTGAGTTTCGATCATCTCACCTATATAATAGCATGTTGATGGGGCATGATTCATGTAAAGGAGGCTGGAAGAATGGGTCAAGTAGTGACATTAGCCTTGCTGAATTCACATGTAATCTGACTCTGCACATGGTGGTAGCTTTTGCTTGTAGAGCTAGTCATGGAAGCCCTGCCAGTGCCTTGTAGTCATTCCACCGGAGGGTGCTAAGGGGTTGAAGGAGCTGGGTGTGGGGTGGGCAGTGTCACCTAGTAAAACATGTAGAGCTTGGGGATGCCAGAAAGCCCTGAGTTTAATTCAATACCAGCTTTGACTTATTTCCTGTGAGCCTGTGGATAAGTTGTTCCAGCCATCTGTTTCATGAGCTAAAAGTTGGGAATGATTATAACAATTTCTGCTGTAAATATGTCCAAACAACAGTGAACAACAGTTGTATTCTGGCTGCCAGGATTGGGGAAGGGTGGGAAAATTGTACTTTCCACTTTATGTATTTCTCCAGTTTTAATTTTAAATTATGAGCACATATGACTTCCTTAATCAGGAATAAAGCCACAAAGCTTGATTTGTGAAAAACCACCTCCAAGGAGGGTTCTGGTGAGCCTGGAATACCTGAAAGCTGCTAGGTTCTTACAGAGTGGGAGTCGCTGCTTCCGTGCCTGCCTATACTAGGTCAGAGAAGTTAGAATTTTGTCTCGTCTCTAGCTGCCAATATTTGTCTTTAGCAGCTCGTCAAATTTTCCTTGGTGTGGGTTGCTACATGCCCTCAATCACAGAGCCAAAACACAGATAGCTTTTCTCCTTTTTAATTTTCAAAGGCTTCTAGTCTGCCTCCTCCGCTTTGGGGAGCACTAAAGTCTGTTTGGAAATGTGGCCTTTTTGATGCCGAAGGCAGTCCCACAAGCCTCATATCCCCTCCACCCCACTTCACACAGCACCTCTCAAGGAACACACATGAAACCTTCACGGTTAACACTTGGTGTTGGCATCCTGGCTTTCATCCCGAGAAAATACATAAACCAAACCAAACCCACAGCACTTTAAAAACACTAATTAATCCTCACCACTGGCCTAGGCTACAGAGAAATGGCAAATCCCACTGCCCCAGTTTTATGTTTGGAGAAATCAGGGTAAGCAGTGTTTTCTAGGGCTCCTCAGAGCCAGATCACAGAAGCTGACCTGAAGGGCTTGGGCTGGCCCTGCCTGCATCTGGAGTTAGGCCATTTGACCAAGGGTTAGCTGCCTCACCGGATCCCTTCTCTACAGCACCACATGGTTACTGATCCATAACTCCATTTGCACATCAGCTTTTGTTTTTTTCCCCAGGGTTACTTTGATGCTAAAATGTCGCATTTCCAACTGACCATTTATTTATTTGCTTACTTTTCTCAAATTCTGGTACAGCCTAGAAATTTTAGCCATAGCTTCCAAGTGTAGCCTGTTACTTGTAGTTGATTAAAGGCTCTATGCTGATTTTGAATTTCAACACAAAAGCAGACTAACTTCCAAACAGTCCCTCTCAGGTCCACCTGAAGGTGGAAGGCTCTGACCCTTCCACCTTCCAACCTGGAGCCTCTCCAGGTCTGGCAAAGATTTGGCGGTGTCCAGACTCCTTTTTTCCTCTCCCAGTTTGGTCCAGGCATCCTCCTACCTCAGTTCCCCAGCTTTACCATCTGTAAAAATAAATATATCCACCTTTCTTGAAAGAGCCTACCGTAAAATTCTCTAAAAACATAAAACCTCACAGTTTTATGGGATATATCCAATGGAATTAAAATGTTGTAAATCTACTTTATAAATATTTATTGATCTTGTCAGATTTTTTAGGAGTTTTAGGGTGCTTGTGTATAAGGCTGAAATAAAACTTTTGAAAACATTTCTGGGAAGTTGTTGAAAACAGACTAAATGGCTTGTTTAGTAACGCATAATGTAAGATGTTAGTAATCAGGCATTTATAGACTGAAGTCTGTTACCTCTGGCAGCAAATACCTAGGGAATGAGTACATGGCCCCTGCTTCTAAAGAGTCTTTTGAATCAGAGGAAAACATATGCCCAGGAACGGATATTAACACAGTTATAAAATAAAGTAGCAAGAAATGATAAGTGTTATAATATAAGCAGTAAGGACAAATGAAGAAGCGACAGCATTTGAGAATGATTAGGAAAGGTGTTCCCAAAAGGATATCTTTATATTAGTCCATTATTTCAACAACTTAGGTTTTATCTTTCTTGATTTTAATGTGAATGAAGGAAAATAATATTTAACACTATTAGTTTTCTATCACTGATCAAATTACCATAAACTCAAGGGCTTAAAACAACTTAACCAATACTTAAGGGTTACTCTATTTTTGTATTTTTTGGATATTTTCAGTTCTGTAGGTCAGCAGTCTGACACGGGTCTCACTGGACTAAATCCAGGGCACCGATTGGCAGGGCTGCAGTTGTTTCCAAAGGCTGCAGGGGAGAACCCATTTCCTTGCCTTTTCCTGCTTGTGGAGGCTGCCTGCATTCCTTGGCTCATGGCCTCCTTCCTCCATCTTCAAAGCCAGCAATGGAATGTTGAGTCCTTTTCTAGCACGTGCTTTGAACCTGGCTTCCATCGTCTCGTCTTCTCTGACCTGTTCAGCCTCCCTCTTCAACTTTTCTGGACTGTTGTGATAACATTGGGCCCACCTGGATAATCTAGAAGCATCTCCCTATTTGAAAGTCAGCTGATTAGCAATCTTAATTCCATTTGTAGCCTGAATGCCCCTTTGCCATGTAACCTAACATATTCACAGGTTCTGGGATTGGGACATGGACAACTTTAGGGGGTCATTATTCTGCTACCACAAATACCTCCTCTGTCGCCCTAGACTTTGTGAAAATACAACAAGTAGCTTATAACCTAGTTAAAGAGAACAAGAACATACAAAAAGTTAAAAGAAAATCAAATATCAGTTGAAAGCTATGGTGGTAGAGACGTTACAAGTTGTACTTAATTGTCAGATCATTTCCACAGAGTCTGATAGTTGCTTTGAGAGTGAAGGAGGGCTAAACCAATCAGGCTCTCTTTCACCTGTGCTGAACCTCAAGTAGTTCCCGGGTAGAAAAGACCATCACAGGAAATAGAAGGCTGTGAGCAAAGGGTGTGTGAGGCTATTTAGGGGACAGAGGGGAGGCATGAAAGAAGAGGTGGGAAAGCTAAACAAGGACACTATGTCACACTAAGGAGATGAGATTTGATCCTGTAATGCAACAGGGAAGCTCCCTATTTGCTTTTATACAAATAATATATGGGGAGGGGGTACAAGAAATTTTTAAAAATACAGAAAAGCTCAGAGATAAAGTTTAAAAAAAAATCACCCTAAACCCATTATTCTGCTACCCAGAAATAAGCATTGTTAGTATTTTGGTGTGCTTTTTCTATTTCTCTCTGACTTTCCCTCTTCACTCACAGACTGACACACATATACACACATTTGTACAGAATTCAGATCATATGTAATTTTTTATTTTTATTTTTAGCACAGGTAAGGAAGACATATTTTATTTTTAAAATTCCACCAGGCACAGCAGCTTACACCTGTAATCCCAGCACTTTGGAAGGCCAAGGTGGGAGGATCTCTTGAGCCCGAGTTAGAAAACAGCCTGGGCAGCATAGTAAGACTCTGTCTCTACAAAGAATAAAAATAATTAGCAGGGCATAGTGATGCATGTCTGTAGCCCCAGCTACTTGGGAGGCTGAGGCAGGAGGAGGTCAAGGCTGCAGTGAGCTGTAGTCATACAGCTGCTTTCCAGCTTGAACAACAGAGCAAAGACCTGTCTCAAGGAAAAAAAAAAAAAATTCTTGGACAACAATGTTATTAATGGTTGTATATAGCACAGTATTCTATGATGTGGATCTACCATTCTACCATTGAACTACTTAACTATTACTCTATTTTTGTATCTTTGGGATATTTAAAAATTTTCACCAATATGAATAAAGCTGCAATGAGCATCCATTACTTGGGTCGGGGTGGGGACAAATATCTAAAAGTAAATTCCTGGGTAAAAGGGCACAAACATTTTGAAGATTTTTTTATATATATGTTGCCCAACTGGTTTCTTGAACAATTGCACTGATTGATAGTTCTACCACCACTGTATGTGAATTCTTATTTCTTGGCATCTTAGCTATAGGATATATTAGCATTTTTAAAAGATGTCAACTTTGTAGATAAAATAATGTATTGTTTTACTTTGGATTTCTTTGATTACTGCTAAGGCTAGAATTGTTTTGTCATGTTTATTTGCTACTCTGGGGCCGTAATTACTTGTTTCTATTCTTTTTTTATGGTAAGAAAAAATTTTTTTCTCATAAATTTATAAGAACTTTTCATATGTTAAAATATTCATTCTTCTGAAGCAAAATTTTTTCTTTGTTCAAGTTTTAATTTTATTTTTTGGTTGATTTTAAATGTATATTTTGCAAACTTTCACTTTGTAGAATTCTTCAATTGTGTTTTTATGTTTAGAAATTCTGAGTTCAGATATTCACTTATCTTACCTTCTAGTCCTACAAAGGTTTAATCCTTTAGATTTGTCTCTTAAATGTGTTTTAGGTATAATAGAATGAATGCAAAGTAGGTTTACAGTTTAATGAGATTGGAGATTTACAACAATGTCAGGTCTTCCTCTCCATGAACAAAGTATGTCTCCATTGATTTAATCTTCTCAAATGACTATTTCCCATAAAGTGTTTCAATTTTCAAAATCCTTAATAAGATTTGTTTTTAGATACTTTGGTTTTATTGCTATTGTAAGTGGTCCTTTTTTCTTTCTGAGTTCTGTTAGCATATCGGAATGCAGTTGACTTTTTGATATGTAGTTGATATTTGATCTTATATCCAATCAATGACATTGTTAAACCATATTATGAAGTCTAATCACTTGTCGGGTTTGTGTATCTATAAGGAAATTATCTGTGAATAATGACAATTTGTTTTCTGCTTTCCATTCTTATACCTTATACTTCTTTTTCTTATCTTATTGTACTAATTCTGCTCGGTATTTAATGAAAGTAGTGACAGCAGGCATCCTTTTCTCAATCCATTCCTCAGAGGGAGAGCTTTCAACATTTCACCATTCAGTATGATGTTGGTTGCAGATTCTTTTATATGCTTTATTAGTGTAAGAAAATTCCCTCCTATTCTTAGTTTGTAGAATTTTAAAAACGGCTATTGCTGTTGTCCACAGGAAAGTCCCTTTGTGCCAGCACTATTTTAATCTCAGAATAAAGAAAAATCTGCTAGTTCCACAGGTGTTTGTATAGATACTGAGGTTTCAGCACTTCCTGTTTGACCGGAAACTCTCAGTGAAGTAAAAAAAAAAAAAATTCAGAAATTGTGGCAGTTTATTTGTAGAGACTCTTGTTTTGCAGTTAGCACTGTGGGTCCCAGAATTCTTTGGAATGACAGCTCTAGTCAAAGTCCAGCAATTTATCTCCCAATTATCCAAACAAAGGCTGGTTTAGGCACTGCCTGAAAGGATTTGACAGATGTAATCAAAGTTCCAAATGTTGAAGTGCCTCAGCTGAGAGGAAGTCCTGGGTGGGCCTGATTCAGTCATGTGGGTAAGATATACATTTTCCTTTGTAGGCTGATTTTTACTAAAAATGATATAGCTGGATTAGCCTTGGAATCCATCTCAAAAAAGTGTTAGAATAATCTCAAGTATAAAGGCAAGAGGGGCTGGGCACAGTGGCTCATGCTTATAATCCCTGCACTTTGGGAGGCCAAGGTGGGTAGATTGCATGAGGCCAGGAGTTCAAGACCAGCCTGGCCAATATGGCAAAACCTCGTCTCTATTAAAAAATACCAAAAAAACAGCTGGATGTGGTGGCATACACCTGTAGTCCCAGCTACTTGGGAGGCTGAGGTAGGAGGATTGCCTGAACCCAGGAGGCAGAACCCAATCTGCAGTGAGCCGAGATTGCACCACTGCACTACAGCCTGGGTGACGGAGCAAGACTCTGTCTCCGAAAAGAAAAAAAAAAGAAAGATATTTATAACTAGTTTAGTGACCTAATTGCCTATGGATGAGAAGTGACTGGTACAATGGGCCATCTTAGAAAGGGAAAATCATGTCTAGGTGGGCTCTATTTGATGGAGCCATTTATCTGGGGCCAGCTTTACAGTCTCCTGTCACTTTCTGGATTCTGTTCTAGGTATGCAGCTGGCTGTGCCCCTATTATGATGAACCCCCTGCAGGTGCTCTTTCCCTCTGGTATGCCAGGGATGCTCTGGGGCTTCCTGTCATAGGTGATACCTGATGCTCTTGACCCATGGAAACCAAAGAGTTTCTCCCTTAGAGGCTTCCATTCTGTCCTGTAACCTGTCGTTATTTTCAAATTTGGAATGTTTGTAAAAATCTGTTAGTATCTCTCTCACTTACTTTCTGGGGCATCATACTGTTTCCCAGCAAAGGAGCTTGCAGTCAGCTTTAGCTTCTCCCTTTAATATGTGAGGGCTAATACCTGTGCTATTTGTCTTCTTTCCTAAATGCCTTCACAGAAGCAGTTTTGAACGAGGGTACATAGGTATATACATGATTAAGTAAAAGGAGTTGAGAGGAATCACATGGAGAGCAATGAAGAAAAGAAACTAACCATTGTTGACAATGCACTGTGTTCTAGGCACTTTATAGGTACCCCCTGCCCCCAATACCTGCCTTTTCTTTAGAGTACGTATCATCATCTGGCACAATTATTTTTAAAATAATTGTGAACAGTAGCACAATAAGTAGTTGTTGAACAAATGTCTTTCCTTAAAGAAAAAATGAAAAAGGGGCTAGGCGCAGTGGCTCATGCCTGTAATCCCAGCACTTTGGGAGACCGAGGCAAGCAGATCATAAAGTCAGGAGTTCGAGACCAGACTGGCCAACATGGTAAAACCCCGTCTCTACTAAAAATACAAAAATTAGCCAAACATGGTAGCATGCACTTGAAATCCCAGTTACTCGGGAGGCTGAGGCAGGAGAATCTCTTGAACCTGGGAGGTGGAGGTAGCAGTGAGCTGAGATCATGCCACTGCACTCCATTCTGGATGACAGAGCAAGACTCTGTCGCAAAAAAAAAAAAAAAAAAAGAAAAAAGGAAAGACATAGGGAAGACTTGAACCTTTAAAAAAGATCTGTAGAAAAGATTGGAGAGATATCAGAGGTACTTAATTGTAATAACTAATGCTTGTTTGTAAAGTGAGATGTAAGAAAGCTTAGATTTGGCTTAATTGATGGCAAGTTTAAGAGACTCAAGTTTACTTGAGACTGACATTAGTATAAATTTAAAATGACTTAAACAGGATGTCATGGGTATTTGAACTATTTCTATTCATTTCAGGTTCTTTCTTTTACATCATTTTGTAAAACTCCTTCCAAAAAAATAATTCAGTGCTTATAGCTTCTTTCTCAAGAAAGAAAAAAATAATAAAAGAAGAAAGAGAAAGCCAGCTTAAGTACTACCTTTCCTTAAGGTAGTACTTAGATACTACCTTAGACTGAGATATAAGAATTATTTGTGACATAAATATATTTTATTTAAAGAAAATTGAAGTTTGGGTCTGGGTTATTTGGTGGACAAGTTAGAATATAGTACTTGATTTCTAATTGTTAACAACTAATGTTTTAAAAAACAAATGTTAGAGACTGAAAAGGAATCTAAACCTTTCCCTTTTTCTAATTGTAAGCATATTTTCAAATGTATATGGGATTTTTTTTCTTAGTCTTTTCACAAATTATAAAGAGTGGCATTTACCCTGCATTGAGCTGAAATGAATAAACATTTTTGAAATGAAAATAATGACAGTGAAAAAAAATCCAATTTAAAAAAGGAAAAAGATGCACATAAATCACAGACACTTGGAAGAGCATATAAGCAAAGCTAAGAACTACATTTTTTATATTTTACATTTTCCCTTTAAGATCGCTTTCCAAATTGTTGATGGTTTGGCAGCTGAAAGGATGACATCACTCTTCCATTGTGCAGTATCTGCTTGCTTTTAGATAACTTGGTGGCACTTTATCAGGTTTTGGTGATTATGCTAAATTAAAGACCAACTGGATTTGAGTTTAAATTGTAACTGCTAAACCGAACACATTCCTGACCCTAAGTCTACTTTTGAATACTTTTGAAAACTTATATTGCCCATAGGCTGTTTTATTTCTAGAAACAAAAGTAAGTGAAAGAAAAATGCACTCCTTAGAGTTATTAACTGTATCTGTCAAAATGCACTATGTTACCAGTGCAGTGCTCCAGCTGTTAAAATGCTTTTAAATCAGCCATCCTCTTTTCTACCTATCTTAACCTGACTGAAAACCAGGAAGACAGTAACCTTGGCATTGTTTTCCTACTTCAGAAACTCACAGATAGTTATGAGCTACTGACTCTCTCAGCAGTAGGGGGCAGATTCTGATGATTAGTAAAGTCATGATGAAAAGATAATACCAGAAATTAGGCTAGGCTATTAATGGGGAAGGAAAGAGCAGGCTGTGAACAGGTCTAATAACTTTCCTGCATCTCCTAAGAACTCACCTGGGAATACCAGGTGAAGACAGTGGCATTCCAGATGTCTGGTCTACTACCCTACTCTTAAAGCAGTGTCTTTTATACCCGAATGTGCACACAAATCATCTGATTCCGTTGTGCTGGGGTGAGGCCCAAATTTAGCATTTCTAGCAGACTCCTGAGTGGTGCCAATGCTGCTGAGTTTCTGACTACAATTTGAATATTGAGCCCCTAGTCTATAGGTCTTTTACCCAATTTGAAGCTCAGCCTTTATAGTTTAAATTTTTTGATAAGTATTTAAGACTAAATATTTTTTTCTAAGATATACAATTAAAGACAGAACTGTAAGACCTTAAATTTCAGAACTGTTTTTATAAATTATATTAGTCTGTTTTGTGTTACTTTAAAGTAATACCTGAGACTGGATAATTTAAAAGAGGTTTATTTTGCTCATGATTCTGCAGGCTGTGCAAACACCTCCTCAGCTTATCATGAGGTCTCAGACAGAAGGTGAAGGGAGAGCCGGTGTGCCACATGGCAAGAGTGGCAGCAAGAGAGATGCCAGGCTTTTTAAAAGAACATCTCTTTAAACATGAACAGAACAAGACTCAGGGAGGGCATCAAGCCATTTGTGAGAGATCTACCCCCATGGCCCAAACACCTTCCACTATGCCCCCCACTTCAACATTGAGGATCACATTTCAACATGAGATTTGGAGGGGACAGATATCCAAATTATACCATAAGTATTTATAATTTCTTCCCTGAAGTTTCTACTGAAGCTAGTTTTATAGCAATTTACATTACCTTTCAGATTATCCAAATGCCAAAATGTTTTCCTATCCTAAAGTAATGTGATACATTTGATGAAAAAAAGTTTGAGATACATACAAGCCAGCAAGACATGTAGATTTTAGAGCTCATCTCAGAAGTCTGGTCTCTTTTCCTTTTGTTCCTGGTTTTCTTATTATGTTAACATTTAGAAAAAAGACCCAAGCTTCTAAAAAATGGCAAGGAGCTGAGTATCTACCACTGTAGAAGAAGGTCCCTGGAAATCAAGCATCAGGTAGCAGACTTCTTCTCCTATGAACATTCTTATGGAAATCCCACTTAGGCTATGGGTTCTGACTTCTTTGAAGTACTTCCTCTGATCTTGCAGAAGTGCTATGGATCGGTATAGACAAATCCCAAAAAGCCCCCAGAAAGAATTTTAGTAGAGAAACTAGACGACTAAGAGTGCCACTACTGTGTGCAAAAGAGGAAAATTCCCCATGCTCATGCCTCTATAAAGAGCTGAGAGATTTCTGTAGCCTGG
The DNA here is from genome assembly GCF_009761245.1 of Sapajus apella. Classification (NCBI taxonomy): domain Eukaryota; kingdom Metazoa; phylum Chordata; class Mammalia; order Primates; family Cebidae; genus Sapajus; species Sapajus apella. The sequence goes on from NW_022436941.1 coordinate 61,320,382, forward strand.
TATTATACACCATGCATTCGTTTGGCTAGTCAAAGTAGTCACTGGGACACCTGTTGGTCAGTTACTCTGTCTCCAAGGGACACGGAGCATCCTTCCCGGTGTCCCATTTTGTGAGCTTGGCCTGCCTCCTGGACTCAATGAGCCTGTTTTCTCACCTCTCAAAAATAAAAGCATAAACACACCTACAGTTTCAGAGAATATGAAAAATGGATCTAATCATCACATTCATGGGGAAAAAGGTAAACTTTATTCGTGTTCCTATAGTTTTCCTTTAAAGTGTTTTGAGATTAGAAACAAAACATATGCAATATTTAAAAAGACAAACCACAAAATAATAAAATTTTGTATTCAGTATCATCTCATTTGTGTAAAAAAATAATAATATAGACATCAAAACAGGATTAGAAAGAATGTACCAAAATGTTATAATGGTCAGTTAGCTTTAGGAGGTGAGATTATGGATAATTTTTAGTATCCTTTTAATTCCATTCAATATACCTATTACGTTTGCAATTAAATTTTTGAAAAAGAACAAAGAAAAAAGGCAACAAAGCAACACTGATCAGTCTGGAAGTCTTCTGGTCCTAAACCTCCCTCCACCAAGAGTGTCAAAAATCTCTGTTCAGGGATTTGGGTCTGTAATTAATTGTTGGATGTTTTTACGTGATATAAATCTGTATACTGCCTTGATGACAGTAATAAACTAGAGTGTCTTAGTAAAGACCAAACTCATCAATTTTCCTAAATCTGTATTTGATTAATTCTCCAAAGGTCCAGGTCAATGTTATTCCTCAAACTTTATTATTTTAACATAGAAGCCCAAAGTTTTCAAGTTTGTCAGAAAATTCATTATCACCGTAGAACAGCAAAAGGTCACAAAATGTCTCTTTCTACAATAAAATAGCATATAAGAAAAATCTCTTTTTCTCAACAATTCATTACCCCAGCAGAAACCAAGAAAAACCTTTGACATTTCAGGACTTTTTGCTTCAGGGGAAATAAATGTTCCGTAGATCATAGGGAAAAATGACAAACAAATTAATAAAAAACAAATATACTCCTGCAGTATCACCAGCCATGCCAGACCAAACAAGTCAGAGTCAGCTTTTATTGTTGGGTCTTTCCAACTCTGAAGAGTGACAGTTTCCATAATGGCATCAGCACTTTAGTTAGAGAAAGCTGTACACACACCAAAGAAGCACAAATTAAAGAAACGTGGTAGAAAAACAGAAAGAGGAATTCTGTCATTTCATGCATATTTAACTCTAGTGGGAAAGTCATTGCTGGCAAAGCATTATTGAAATCTTGAGCTAATAAGTAGAAGCATTCTAGAAGATATGCACTCCCTCCTCATAGTGCTTTATACAAAATTGTAACTTGACTGAATTTAGCAGTGCTCAATTTTCCCACATTCTAAAAATTCCTTCCTTGAATTCTGCCTCTCTCTCACCACTAAAACCTGTCCAAAGTATTTGCATGTGCTTTCTCCATATCTTTAATTTCCATTCATTAACTAATTTTGACACCAAATCCATTTCCGTTTTCATTATCTGTTTAAACACAGCCATACAAATAAAACCAAAATTCACTCTGACCCCTATTCCCTGTCCCTCGCCACAGAGGTGACCACTGCTAACAGTTTTGACCATATAGACCACTTCAGATGTGTTTATGTATATAGTGTGGATTTATGGAGCTGTGGTGTGTACGATACTTTTTTTTTGCACAGATAGTGTCATATAAAATGTTGTGGGTTTTTTCGTGCCACATACTTTCTTCTCTTAGCGATCTGTCTTGGAGATCTTTCCAGATCAGTAAGTATACATTAGTGGTTTTCAAACAGGGGCTAGTGCGTCCCCCAGGAGATATTTGGCAATTTTTGCAGACATTTTTGGTGGTCACAGCCTGAGTGGGGAGTGCTATTGGCATCTAGTAGGTAGAGGTCAGGGATGTACTAAACATCTCACAATGCACAGAACAGCCCTGTGGCAAAGAATTTTCCACCTGAAATGTCAATAATGCCGAGATTGAGAAACCTTGACAAATGTCTACTTTATTCTTTTAATTGCTGCATGTTATTCTATAGCTTATTTAGCCAGTTATGTAACCATGTATATTTAGATAGTTTTGTTGTTGTTGTTGTTGTTGTCGTTGTTATTTGTTTTTAGATGGAATCTCTCTCTGTTGCCCAGGCTGGAGTGCAGTGGTGCAATCTCTGCTCACTGCAACCTGCACCTTCCAGATTTAAGCGATTCTCCTGCCTTAGCCTCCCAAGTAGCTGGGACTATAGGCATCTGCCACCACACCTGGCTAATTTTTGTATTTTTAGTAGAGACAGGATCTCACCATGTTGATCACATTTAGATGCATTTTTAAAACATGTTTATTTGTAGATATATCAGTGAATGTTTCTTCCATTTACTTTTGACCCAACTGCAATCAGCCTTCTATCCTAAATACCCCTAAATCCATTCCTGCTGCTGTAACAAAATACCACAGACTGGGTAATTTATAAATAATAAAAGTTTATTTCTCACAATTCTGGAGGTGGGAAGTCTAAGAATGAGGTGCCAGCAAATTTGGTGTCTGGTGCGGGTTCCTTTCTGCTTCCAAGATGGCGCTTTGTGTCTGCATCTTTCAGAGGAGAGAAACCCTGAGTCCTCATATGGGACAAAAGGGCAAAAGGGGAAAAGGGAAGAACTCTATCCCTCAGGTTCTTTGATAAAGGCACAAATCCTATCCATGAGGGTGGAGCCCCCAGGGCCTAATCACCCCCCAATGACCCTACCTCTTAGTACCATCACCTTGGGGGTTCCAACATATGAATTTTGGAGGAATAAACCATAGCAGCTTCCTACAGGTGACCAGTGGGTTTTCTGAATCCGTTGGCTCCTTTTCAGGAGGAGCCGACTTGGCCCTTCTGTGCCATTTGTCAGTGCTTGTCACCCCCTTCTCCCTGAAGCACCTGGCTTCCCGGGCCCCTTGGCTCTGCCTTTTTCCTCTTTGCTTCTGTGGCCCTTCAGTCTCTGTGGCTCTGCCATCTCCTGAGCTTTTGCTGTCACGGGCACTGTACTAGGCATTAGGAATATGAAGATGAATTGTGGTTTCAGCCCTGGAGACCCTCCAGTCTAGAATACAAACACATACACAAATCTCCCAAACCTAATCAGGGCACATTTGAAGTGTGCTGAGTGATTGAATAAATAGTTAAATATAGTAGATTTTAGAGGACAGCGGGTAATGTTTTTTTTTCATGATTCAGAATTTACTGCATATTTTTTCTTTATGACTTCTCTTACAACATACATTTTAAAAAACTAAATCAAGAAAAAGGCGTTCCTCACATTTTCCCACCTGCACTCTTTGTCTGCTTTGAAACAGCAACTGCATTGTTTCACATACAGAGAATGCACTTGGTCTTTGCCAAGGAAGAGAAAAGATCAAATTAGAGAAGCAGCCGTGCTCACTGCTGGCTGAGGGATAGGAAGTGAGGTTGGCCCTTGCAGCTTCCTTCCCCTGCCTCTTCTTTCAACCTCCTCAGGATGGTGGGACCATTACCTCCCAGCAGCCCCTTCCTTACTCCAGTGGGGAGATTCCAGGAGCAGACTGAGCGGCAACTGCCATCTGGCCTTTTTCTCCCTGGATCAAGGGGTCTTAAGCAACTACCTGAAACCTAACAGCAAAGGAAATCTCCACTATAAATCTAATTCCATGCTGAAATTAAACTCCTTCAACAGGTATTCAGTGCCCACTGTATAGCCCCTAGGGAAGTATAAAGATCAATGGGACATGGTCCCTACCCCTAAGGAGCCAGAGAGGGCCAGGGCAAGGGTGGGAGGGGGCATCTGTAAACAACTACTTAAAATGCAAAACAGAATAAAGTTGGTCCTAAAAAGAGGATCGACAAGGTTGCTTAAGGAGAAAGGATTAGTTATGATAGGGGATCAAGCGAGGCACTTGAAAAGCATGTCTCTTCTCTCTTAAAAATAAGAGCTTTATTTGATGAGTTCTTTCCATTTAAACCCAAGGAGAGTGGGATTTCTGAAAGGAGAAATGAAATACCAACAGTGCTAGATTCTTGACGGCCATTCTGCTGAGCACCATGTAGTTTGGGTAAAGCCCTGAACCTTACAAATGGGAATTTTAATCTCAGATATATATCTTAGATGCAGAACTTTTACCTCACGTATCACTAAGAATATCCAAGATTTCAACTGTCTCAGTCCCAGATGCTCAAGCCTGTGCAGCCTTAGTTGTATATCAGCGACCTTTTTTGGGGAGAAGGGGAGACTGAGTCTCACACTGTTGCCCAGGCTGGAGTGCAGTAGTTCGATCTCGGCTCACTGAAAACTCTGCCTCTGGGATTCAAGTGATTCTTCTGCCTCAGCCTCCTGAGTAGCTGGAACCACAGGTGTACGTTGCCACGCCCAGCTAATTTTTTTTATATTTTCAGTAGAGATGAGGATTCACCATGTTGGCCAGGCTGGTCTTGAACTCCTGACCTCAAGTGATCCACCCGCCTCGGCCTCCCAAAGTGTTGAGATTACAGGCATGAGCCACTGCACCTGGCTCTTAGTTGTATATCAAAGATCTTTTTATTTTCTGTGACAGAGTCTCACTCTCACTCCATTGCCCAGGCTGGAGTACAGTGGTGTGATCACAGCTCACTGCAACTTCCACCTCTTGTGTTCAAGCAATTCTCCTGTCTTAGCCTCCCGAGTAGCTAGGCCTACAGGCACATGCCACCACACCCAGCTAATTTTTGTATTTTTAATAGAGATGGGGCTTCACCATATTGGTCAGGCTGGTCTTGAACTCCTGACCTCAGGTGAATCACCTGCCTTGGCCTCCCAAAGTGCTGGGAGTATAGGCGTGAGCCACTGCACCCAGCCTGTCAGAGATCTTATATTTTCACTTATTTCCGTTCAAATAAGATCTGACTCTTGGGCCGGGCACGGTGGCCCACACCTGTAATCCCAGCACTTTGGGAGGCCGAGGCAGGTGGATCTTGAAGTCAGGAGATCAAGAACATCCTGGCCAACATGGTGAAACCCTCTCTCTACTAAAATACAAAAAAAAAAAAAAAATAGCTGGGCATGGTGGGAATATAGTGTGCCTGTAGTACCTGAGACTATAGCAAACCTGTAGTCCCAGCTACTCAGGAGGCTGAGGCTGGAGAATCGCTTGAACCTGGGACGTAGAGGTTGCAGTGAGCCGAGATCATGCCACTGCACTCTAGTCTGGCAACAGAGCAAGACTCTGTCTCAAAAAAAAAAAAAAAAAAAAAAAAGATCTGTCTCTTAAAGACACCCATTTATGCCCCAGACCCAACCATAGATGTTCTGCAGGATCTACACATAACATTTGTCGTTATTTATATTTCTACTTGATTAGGTTGAAGCCAGTTGGGGTCCTGGGAGCATAAAGGATATAGCTAGAGGATAGAGGCTTTTACCATAAAGTGCCAAAGCCCACCTAGACCAAGGACAGAGAGGAAGATGTGAAGAATGTGTGGGTTTGGGGAGGGAAGCACAAACCGGAGAGAGTGAGGCAGTTGGGTAATGGGTCAGTGAACAAGGACAGCAGTGGTCACCATAACTATTGTATTTTGTACCTACTAATGACCATTCTTTATCTCTCCTAGTAGAAAACTGATTGAGCCGAAGACAAGGAGGGTACTGCTATAGAAGGGCCCAGAGGGCTGTTGCATTTATTTCCAATCGCTGTATAGCAAATTACCACAAATTTAGCAGCTTAAAACAACACCTGTTTACCACCTCACAGTTCTCTAGGCTGGGCAGGCTCAACTGGGTTCTCTGCTTAGGGTCTCAGAGGGCTGAATTCAAGGCATCAGTCAGGCTAGGCTCTTACCTGGAGGATTTGCAGAAGAAACTTCTAAGCTGGTTCTGGTTGTTGACAGAATTCAGTTGCTGTGGTTGTAGGACTGAAGTCCCTGTTGTCTCTGCAAGGACTGCCCTCAGCTTCTCAATTGCTTGTCCTACTACCCCTTTCATGGTAAAGTCAGCAATGGAGAAGCTTCCTCTTGTTGAATCCCTCTCACATTTAGTATCTTTCAACTTCTCTTCTGCAATAAGCCAGAGAAAACTCCCTGCTTTTAAAAGGCTCATGTGATTAGGTTAGGCCCATGCAGATCATCTCTGATTAGTAACCTTAATGGCATCTGTAGAATTCTTTCTTTTTTTTGAAACAGAGTCTTGCCCTGTCACCCAGGCTGGAGTACAATGGCGCCATCTCAGCTCACTGCAACCTCCGCCTTCTGGGTTCAAGTGGTTCTCCTGCCTCAGCCTCCCGAGTAGCTGGGATTACAAGCATGTGCCACCACAGCAGCTATTTTTTTGTATCTTTAATAGAGATGGGGTTTCACCATGTTGGCCAGGCTGGTATTGAACTCCTGACCTGTGATCCTCCCTCCTCAGCCTCCTGAAGTACTGGGATTATAGGCATGAGTCATCGCACCTGGCCAAAATTCTTTTTGCCACCAAACATAACATAATCAGAGGAGTAACACCAGGGGATGAAGATCATGGAGGCCTTGGTTCCACCTGACCTTGGAATGACACCTGGAAATCCAGGGTTCAGGGACTAGAAATCTGTGACTGAGGATGGGGCTGGGGAGTGACACACCAAAGAAAATATTCTCCAGGAGCCAAACAGAGGACTTTTGGAGGCAGAATTTGCTGACTGAGCTAATTAAGCCCCTTTAATCAGTAAGCATCTTTTCTGAGAACCTTCTTTACTAGGCCCTTTTAGGCACTAGAATAATGGAGACTGTCCTTGCCCTTTAGAAATTCACAGTCTGTTGAGACTGTAAGAAATCTCCTAGACTAGAAATGCAGTCCTGATACAACTGTACCCTAAGAAATCTGTATATTTTCAGGAAAGTAATTTTGTGTATTTCACAGACTGGCTTCAGTGCTCGCTGTTGTTGTAGCTACCACCAACTTTCTACTGAAGATGATAACCCAGGGCATAAGAAGTGACTTCAGACCCAAGGTTCTCAAAGGACCACTCAAGGCCTCAGGTGGCTTCCACAGAAGTGGCAGAAGAGGCAGGAACTAGGAACCTGGCATCAAGGAAAAGTGCCTTCTCTGAGAAAGAAGGGGCCCCAGGAGGCTGTCTTAATTAGGTCAACCATAAACCACCACAGATGGGTCATTTCTTATATTATTTCAAAATATTTCTGGAGATGAGAATTCCTTTGTGTCCTTTATAGACCAAGGTTCTTTGTGTTACCTTTTCCCAAAAGTAAATTCCTTTCCCTTTATTCATTCCTTGTGGAAATAAAATGCCAGTCCTTTATACTTGTCTTACAGTAATATGGCACATGCAGCTTACCTCCAAGCATCCCAGTGAATGATGTTTGGAACTTTTCTTGTTATTTAATAGCATGTAGAGAAAAGAGTGAAGTCAGCTAAAAACAGAAATTTTAAAAAGCCATCTTCAGGAAAATGTAGGACCAGATGCTTTCCTCTACCTTTTTTGGCAGGCTATCACATACAGTTTCACAGGTTGCTAACTGCACAGGGGCACAGCCTGTCCTCCATTTGCCAAGTCACACTTTCTGGCACAGAGAGGGGTATCTTGTTCTAATTTGTCTTTGTGGCTTGCTCTCTTCTATTCATGACGCTGCAAGCCACAGTGAGATGAATGAAAACCAGTCAGTCTCATAGACAAAAAGCAGGGAAAAAGCAATAGAGACGAGAAGGAAAGCCAAGGAAAGGATTCTTGGGGAAGGTCAATAGGGAAGGGTGGAGAAGAGAAAAGGAGATTACCATTATGATCTTCTAATTAGGAGTTTAGGGGAGATTGTTTGCCTTATTCAGCAACCATGTGACTAGAAAATAAGCATTCCCTTTAAAATAACACTTTAGTATACAGTCAACTTCATGAAAAGATAATTGGGTTGTGATTAAACTTATAAGGACAAGACTAAATAATCCCAACTCCTTTAACTTTACATTGTTTTTTTGTTTGTTTGTTTGGTTGGTTTTGTTGTTTTAGTTTGGGTTTTTTTTAGTTTGTGTAGCCTTATATTCAACAAATATAAGGTACTGATTCTGTTCATAGCACTCTCTTATTCCGTGTATACAGGGGTCCTCAATCTTTGGTGTGCATTAAAGTCACCTGGGCAGCATGCTGAAAATGCAGCTTCCTAGGCCCTCCCTTCATACAGCTTCAGGATTTCTGAGCTATATTTTGATCAAACATCCTGGCAATTTCTGATAATTCAAGGATCACACTTTGAGGAAGGTTGCTATAGACATGGAAAGCATATAATCCACAGTTCCTTGTCCTGGAAGAGCCTATAACTGAGCGAGGGAACAGGATGTAGACATACATGAAGATAACTAACAACACCCAACAGTGGGTGATACAGAAGCAAGTCAGTAGCAGTGAAAATAATGAGCAGGTGAGATATTAGATGGGAAGAGGAAGAATATTCCTACATGGAATTCCCAGAAGACTTCAAAAAAAGAGAGTCGGCCTTTAAAAGGGAGAAGAGACCATTTCAGATGGGAAAAATATGTAAATAAAGGCACAGTAGCTTTATGTGGTGAGAGATTTAGGGAAAGGCTGATTCCACATCTCTTCATGGCTTCATGATGATCCTTTTGTACCCACAGGTTCATCCTCCTTTCTTATGAGGTTACTTTTAAGAATATTTCATAAGGAATCACAGATGTGCATGTGAAAAGTGATTAATCACTGTTGAAATGTATGTGCTGATTGATTTGTGTGTTACACTATTGAAAAACTACATAGACTCCAAATGGCATCTGATTATCAAATTCAGATGTCAGAGTCTTTGATTAACAACATATCTTTTTGTTCTGTGTATTTTCCTTCACAAGTGGCAGGGCTTACAGACATCTCAAGCTATGCCACAGAAGAGTCAAATAGAGGAAGTGGTCATGAAATTAAATATGAAAACGGTCTATTAATTTTGCAATACGGAACCTTTGTTTACTCATAAAATCTATATTTGGACCTCATTCTTTTCAAATCAATCATTATCTGAGTGTTTTTATTGGAGAGTGTTTGGTGCTTGTGTTTTATAATTATTTTTCTTTCATCCAAACAATTTTGTGTATTAGAAAACAATTTCAGCAAATATTTTATATTTAGAAAATCAGAAGAAAATGAAGATGACCATCTCTTTTGCCAATACTCATAATAAATACAAAATGAGAGGAGAATTTTATAGTACTGCATGACTCCATTATCTGCAGTACAAAACACTGCTTTTTTTGGTTTTCTTTTTGAGACAGGGTCTCCCTCTGTCCTCTAGGATGAGCGCAAAGGTGCCATCTCGGCTCACTGCAGCCTTGAACTCCCCAGCTCAAGTGATCCTCCCACCACAGCCTCCTGAATAGCTAGGACCACAGGCATGTGCCACAACATCCAACTAATTTTTTTTTTTTAAGAGATGGGGGTCTCGCTTTGCTCCCCAGGCTAGTCTTGAACTCCTGGACTCAAGTAATCCTCCCACCTCGGCCTTGACAAAGTGTTGGGATTACAGGTGTGAATCACTGGGTCTGGCCTTGCTTTTTTTTTAAGTGATAAACAAATGCTATATGACTTCAGGTAGAGATTATATCTAATGTTTAATTTGTATAACTACGTAAGTAGAAAAACTGTTAGTGAAAATATATTGGCTGGGTGAGGTGGATCATGCCTGTAATCCCAGCACTTTGGGAGGCTGAGGTGGGTGGATCACCTGAAGTCAGGAGTTCAAGACCAACCCAGCCAATATAGAGCAACCTCATCTCTACTAAAAATACAAAAATTAGCTGGTGTGGTGGTGCATGCCTGTAATAACAGCTACTCAGGAGGCTGAGGCAGGAGAATCACTTGAATCTGGGAGGCAGAGGTTGCAGTGAGCTGAGATCACACCACTGCACTCCATCCTGGGCGACAGAGCAAGACTTTGTCTCAAAAAAAAAAAAAAAAGAAATATATTTACTTATTCCATCTGTGTACACAATTATTATTATAATTTTTTTTGAGACAGGGTTTCACTCTGTTGCCCAGGCTGGAGTGTAGTCGTGTGATCATGGCTCACTCTAGCCTCAACCACCTGGGCTCCAGCAGTCCACCCATGTCAGCCTCCCGAATAACTGGGACTATAGGCAAATGCCGCCATACGTGGCTAATTTTTGTATTTTTTGTAAAGACAGGGTTTCACTGTGTTACCCAGGTTGGTCTTGAACTACTCGGCTCAGGCAGTCCACCTGCCTCAGCCTCCCAAAGTGCTGGGATTACAGCCATGAGCCACCACACCAGCCTATCAATTATTATTAGACTCATGTGTACCAGTACAATTTTAAGCCCTCCAAGCTGCATTTAGTGCTAAATTTTGATTGTGTGTGTGTGTGTGTGTGTGTGTGTGTGTGAACAGAATGTTCATATGACTTCATTTCTATAATGTGATAATACAAATATTTGGGATCATTTAAATCTTATTAGCCCTTATCTTTACCAAATTAATCTTGACTGTTGCATAGCCACTTCTCATCTGCTACATATACACATTTTACCTATCATTCAAATTTGAAATTTCCTTGAACGACTTTCCCAGCCTGGTTTCGGATAATTACTTGTTGAGAGTTCGTCCATGCTCTGTCCTCCCGTCCGCACTGTAAAGACTCTTCTTTTGGGCCAGGCGGCTGTGCCCTCCAGGGTATTGTTTTCCTTCCTGTTCAGTGTCCGTGCTCTTGTCTGTGTTTCTCCTGTGCCTTTCCCAGGACCTAGCAGACAGCCGAGCACCTGCCCACTGCTCTGTAAATACTGACCTGCACCTCAAGTGGGGTGGCCTTTGTGTTCTTTCCCACTTCCAAGTTGATTTGCCTGCGAATCCCATATGTGAACACATATGCAGATGTCCCTCATGTGCTCTTTCCTGCTTGGAAGCACATGCAAGGATGTGGCACTTTTTCTAATTGCTTGAACAGTCATGTGGATCTCTTAGGCAGCACTTGGCCAAAAATTCTGAATATTTAATCACTGGTGCAGAATTAGTTCAGTTAGCCAGAAAAAAAAATTATGGATGAAATGTGAATATACTGTTAACTTTTTCATCTGCATTTGTAATTAGTCTTTTTCCAGTATTAAGTTTCTGCTTTTTATACTGAGTTTTTAGGGACAAAATGTGGTAAGGATTCCATATTCATTCCTTGACACAATATATAGTTCCTGAGATAACTATATAATTCTGAATGTTGATACACCCATCAGAGAGTTTGCTTTTTCCTCTCTCACATCTGTTTTGCTTTAGGCAAGAGAACTTTCTCATGCCAGAATGGCTTCAGTGGATGTAGGCAATCTGCTTTATGTTGAGCCTCTGCAATTCACAGATGCAAATGTTTAAAAGGTTAACATGGTTATTTCTTCATTTGAAACAAATGTCCCTAGTCACTACTTTTGTCCTTTTTTAAAAAAAAAATGTATTCTGTTATAAATCGATTGTGTGTAATCCTTATACCCTTGCTTCATAATCCTCATATCAGAGCTGAATTAACTCTTTTGTGGCCTCCTGTGATGAATTTCAGTTGTCCTACTAGTTTCTCTTGCTGGTTTGATTGTGTCCTCTTGATGGAATTTAGGTTCTTAGGGAGAGAATGAGGGAAGCAGTTTCTCTACCCAGAACAGAATCCCACTAACTGAAAGAATGGCGCCCCTGCAAAAAAGTTTCTAGCGTATCCAGTGTGAACTCAATTATTTAATCAACAAATATTCCTGAGCACCCATTGCTTCACTGTACTAGGAAATGGGGGCAAGATGGGGATAGTATATGGAGGCTAACCTCAGCAACTGTGCAGTCCAGTTGGAAAGATGAAACCTAACAGGACGATAGGATGGTAGTGTGTTGTGAGCGTCAAATGTGTGATCTGCCCTGCGCTCCTGCCACCACCAAAAGCAGGGGGAGCCTTCAGCTCATCACATCCACAGCTCTGGGCATTTTTTCATGTTTTTAAATTTAATCTAACACTTTAGGATCTGAATTTTCTATAGAAACTTTACCTAACTTTTCTTGTGTTGCTAATCTGTTGTATTGGGTAAGCCTTCTGTGCAGAAAAGAGGTTAACTATGTTAACGGCACTATGTCAAAGATTCAAAGCCTTTGAGAGCTTGGGAGAAATCCAACCCCAATCATTTTCTGACACAACTGAACACAGGACTCTGTGGTTGAAAGTTCCTGAAACTCCCAAAGCACAGGAAGGCTGACTATCTAGTTAAAGATGTTTAATTCACATAGTCCCTTGTGGGCGCTTACTGTTAGCAGCTGGAAGGCCTTGTACTTTCTTAAAATGCATCCTAAATAAAAACTAAAAAGCCATTCAATGCTAATTCAAGTTTTATGGTTAGAAGTGCAGCTTTGTTGGCATCTAGAATTAGAAATGTGTGATGTGTCCCCCAGAAAATGAGCTCTCATGGTAAAAATAGACAAACTCTACTCCCTGCCAAACTGTCCACAGAAAGCTGGTCTGCTTTCTGAAATGGGATGTAGACTTCCAAATTCTCTAGACAATCTCTTTCTAAAGCAAATGAGAAACAAATAACTCACAGGCACCAACTTCATTTTGTGTTCAAAGCAAGAAGGGTTTTCACTGTGCAGTTTTTACCTGTCATTTCACAACTCGGTTCTCTCTGGAGCACTTATACCAAGGGTACAAGAAATTCATGGGATCAGAGAGCTGGTTTTGGACATGCACTTAATCACTCCCATCCTTATTTCCCCTGCTTTCCTGATGCCCTGAATAGCAGGTTCTCTCCCCAAAAGAGAAATGACAGTTGAAGAAAAGACCACTTAGCTTTTTCCTTTGGTAGGGAGGTACTAGGAGGGCAGTGAAGCCTGCAGGGGACAGGGAGTTTGAGAAGTGAATGGAGATTAGAACAGAGTTTGCTTCAGATGAGCTTTGGAGCTGTGCCTTTTCTTCTGGAACCTGCTACTGGATCAGGGGGTCTAGTGGGGGTGCCCACCAACACTAGCCACCAGACCAGGCTTAATGGGAAGGGCCCAGAGATGGGTCCTGCTTGTGCAGTCTACAACTGCCAGCATCAGCTGCCACCTATTCCTCTCTGTGGCCCATGGTCAGCCAGAATCAGAGGGCCAAGCAGGGGCCTGTAGCTTGAGAAGTATGTCAGCTGGCTTGGGTTCAGGGCCAGGCCCACATGCCTGCAGTGGAGAGAGCAAGGCTGGCTCCAGGTCCGACGGGGCAGGTTGCCAGGACGTGATTTTCAGAGCAGCAAAGCAGAGTGAAGAGTGATTGGCAGTGAGTGTGAGCAGACAGCTGCAGAGTTGCCCCAGCCTAGTGTTAGGCCTGGCCATGGTCTCTGGCAAGCCTCAGCCTGACCACAGGATGGGTCTCCCAGTTTCGGCTGAAGGCAAGAAGTGCTGCTGACTTGAGGAGCTGAGCCAGACCTGGCTCCTGCCCTCCTCCCTGAACATGCTCCAGGATCATCTGTCTCCTTGTTATTCCTCACTCTTTTTAGCTCTCCATAGGGCTGGCCCTTGGTGTAGACATAGAAGAAACATGCTGTGATGTGTGCAGAAATCTCTGTCACCAGACATGTGGCCCACACCATGGGGATGGGCCTGAAATCCTCTCCAGGAGAATTACTCACCTGCTTAGAACCCCTCGGCGAGCCTCCAGTGCTTGCTCCAGAAGAAAGCTGGACTCAGTCCACGCCACAGAGGCCATGCATAGGCACGGCCCCACCCAGCAGTCTGGCCTCATTCCCCGACCCTCTCCTCCACTAGCTCCCTGCTCAGCCATGCCACATCCTCCCCCCGCCCCCCGTTCTCCCACTGTGCCACCGTGCTTTTCCTCATGCTGTTCCCTTTGCCCTTACTGGCCTGTCCTGCCTTTCTCTGCCTGGTAAAATTGAGCTTGTCCTTTAAGATCCAGTTCAAACGTAACCTTCCTAGCCTAGGCCTTCCCAGCCACTCTGACCATCACCTTTCCTGGCAGGATTGCATGCTGACTGCATCTCCCTCAGTGCCTGCTCAGCATGTTTTATGTACCTCTAGCCCATCATGATAGGGTTATTTATGCACATTCTTTGTTTGATCCTGAACCTCTCCAATCAGGCACCTGGACATCTGTCCAATTATATCTGTACCTCTCCCAGCACAGTGCCTGAAACACAGCTTGTCATTTATACATGTCTGTTTTGTAAATCCATTATCTGAGATGAAAGCCTGTAGATTTCATTAACATCTGAGCTCTGACTAGTTGAGAAATCAAAAGTAGGGCACATGGCACAGGTAACACATATTGACGTCTTGCTATGTGCTGCCCCACCCTCCCTGTGTCCAGCAGAAAAGTCAGCCAGCACATCATTGACCCGAACAGAGGGAGCCCAGGGTGCCATCCTGGGTCCCTCCAGCATCACTGTACACAGGGTGGGGGCACCAGTGGAGGCAGGAGCACTGACCTGTGCTGAAGGCTGAGAGTAAGATGGGTCCCTTGTGGCCTTCAAAAGTATTTGGACTTCTGAAGCTGCCTGTGGCTCCGGAAATCAGGGAAATGCTTTAATGGGAGTGCTTCTGTGTGCGGGGAGGTGTAAGTGCAACATGAAATGAATCTCACTCCACCCAGTACAGGATGTGCCCAGCAAGCATGCTGAGCTACCCTGTGCCAGCTACGTGCTCTAGAACAGCATCCTCCCAGCCACCCAGGAGGTCATGGAGGCCTCATCAGAAAAGTGGCTTAAAAACCATGTGGAATCAGACCATTTGAACACTAGCTAGAAACGGGAAGCTATTAGGGAATTAATGTTCTAGAAGACATTGCTCATCTTTGCACATTAAATGTCTACTAATTTAATAGTATTGTGATTATGAGGATTTTTTTTAAGGAGTCTTATCTTTTAGGGGTATATACCAAAATATTTACAGATAAAATATGATTGTTGGGATTTGCTTGGAAATAATACGGGGAGGATGAGATGGGAGGTAAGAAGATTGGCCACAAGTTGATGATTGTTGGGTACATGGTGTTTATTATGCTACTGAGTCTACTTCTCTGTGTGTTCGATGTTTTTCATGACAAGGTGTTTTTTAAGTATTTGAGAGAGTAAGGGGGAACAGTATTTTGTTCTCATCCCCTCATTTCTTGGATTTGCTTTATTGTTCCTTTTCCTCACCCAAGGTTACCTCTGAGGATCTCCTAGTTAGAGAAGAGAGTTTGAATTATTGGTCTATCTACCCTTTTGGTACCTTCTTACAAAGTCTTCCTTTAAGATTCCTCAAATATGTTTAAAAGGCTTTGGAAATTAGATGCATTTCCTCTCATTGGCTCAGGAAGGGGTGGGAAACAGCATGCGGTCCTGGAAACCAGGTCCGTTCTCCAAGTGCTGGGCTCAGGCTCCATTGAGGTGAATCACCTGCCTCCCTCCAATGAGGACTCTGCCTTCCTGAGGACAGGTTATAGAAGAGAAATGTGCCATTTTCACTGTGCCTGTATCTAAGGGAGCCGGAATGGGAGCATTTGAAAAGAAAGACACTTTCATATGGCTAAATCAACTTGGAAGCCAAATGATGAAGATGTGCTGTCTGACAGAGCTTGGGGACCACCAACCAACTGGGAACATAAAATGTGGAGGGCAGGCTTGGCCCTGGATTATTGACTCTCTCAGATGTTTCTATTATGTCTTCCTCTTAAGGAGGGAAACTGGAAGCTCTGAAGTCCACTAGCTTAACATTTTTTCAGAGTGGATTTTTCATTGGTCTTATTTCTACCACCCTCATGTTCCCAAAACACCCCTTCCATCACCACACCTCAACATGGAATGCTCTGTGCTCGCTGTATTGTCCTCAGCCATTTCCCACCTTCATGGCTCAGCTTTCTGCTGGTGCAGACCGCAGATATGGTTGCAGGAGAGTGGAGGAAGAAGAGCTAATTAGGGGTGACAGAGTGGAAGAGAAGTATGGCAAGAGCGTGCCAGCAGGTAGAGTCTGAAATGGAACTGTAGAGTTTTCGGAGATGTCTGCCCATTTGAGGTAACCGTCTTGCCTAGCTTCCTATCCACACATGCCACTTTCCAGTGGTGTGACTTGGAGGAAGCTACTGAAAACATATTTATCACATTCCAGAGGCCAGAGGGCTTATGAGTGATTGTAAGATGACGTCGGAATCCTAGAGAAGCTGACAGTCGAGAATAAAGAAGCGGATCTAATAGACCAGAATGCCATCACGTCAATGTAGAGTGCTGTGTGTGGACCACCTGCAAAGTGCAGGGTAAAGAGGAGTGGCTGACCAGGAACTTCACAGGAGGCAACAATGTGGTGTGTCTGCACAGACCTACAAATGTTTTAAAATCCAGTTGCATGGATGCAAGAGGCTGAAAGTGTCAATTCTGTAATATATCCAGAGGAGAAGTGCCAGCCCAGGAGCCACATGTTTTCTGTAAGCTTCTGAAGGGTGCCATCTCAGTAAATGACGGCTGTTAATATGAAAGATATTATTATTTCTCTGATGGTATCTGAACTGTGTGTTGCATGCAGAAGATCTCTGAAGATCTTTACACCTGAAGGATGTCACAGCCTTGTGACATCCTTCAGGTGTAAAATTGATACACATGCCAGGGGACACTGTGACTTTGTAATTGTTTTGTATTTTCTCTTATTATTTAATTAATCAAATAATTAATTTTATTTGATTGTTGTTATCCCTCTCGTTCCTAACTTACACACTAGGGTGTTAGAGAGGAAGGTAATCCAGAACAGATTTTCTAATAATAACGATAAAGGCCACCCTACTTTCTTCCTATTTTTTGGCCCAGCACTTGATGTGCATTATGCAATTAACTCTCACAGAAACCCAGATGAAGGTAGGTGGTAGTATTAGTCTCATTTTACAGAAAAGTAAAGTGTTAGGAAGTTAAGTGATTTGCCCCCAAGGCTACACAGCTAGAAAGCAGCAGGGCGGGCACTCCGGGAGCCCAGGCTCACAGTGGCTGTCCTTGACGTTGTCCTTTCCACAGCAGTGAATGATTGCTCCCCTGAAGCGCCCCTTGCCTGGGGTTCAGCACCGCGACCAGTCCCACAGGCATTGTGTCTAGGTGTGACAGCGCCCCAGAGTCCACAGAGCCATCTGGCTGCTTAGTCAATGATAATCAAAAATTTCAAATTTGCTTCCATTGGACATTTTGCTCTTCCAGCCACTTTCCTTATCAGAGGACAAAGGCATGCTGACCACATATTTATTATCATTCCTTCTCTTTACTGCTTGTTTTTCTAGTCAAGGTCAGAGAGAACCAGAAACACTCAGTGCTGAGAAGAGTGAGCGTTGCTTTCTCAGAAGTGGTTTTTACCTCGGTGAAAAGCAGTGAAAGAGCCTCCAGTAGCCTCTTCCTTGAGTGGTACAAGGTGGATAGAGGAGAAAACAATTAGAAGTAACTATAACGAATAGAAACAGAAAGACATCTTTCTTCCTAACAACCTCATTTTGTTTTTCTTGTAATCTTATTAAATTTTCACATACTTGGTATAAAATCACTGCAATGTAGGTTCTGACAATGTCTTATAGCTGCCTGTGTGCCTCGTTGACTGAATTCTGCTCTGACATTTCCCTAATATAGCAGATTCTCCATATAGATAAGTGGAAAGTAATTCCGTATACAGGTAAAGCTGATGGGACTGTAGAATTAAGCCTTTTGCTTGTTATGCAACTCACAATTATTAGGAAAAGGCTGGGTGTTTTGAGCAGCACCTTGGAAACGTGATTTATGACATGACAACATCAGTCGGGGTCTCTTCTTCACTCTCCAGCGTGTACTGATTTGAGTAAATCTGAGAAACTTCCTGCTTGTAAGAAACAGTGTCTTGTGTGTTGCCGTCACTAAACCCTGGAAACCAAATGCTGAGTTCCCGCTGACGGTTTCTGGTTGGCAAATATACACGTGACTCTGAGCAAACTACTATGTGTAATATAAAAAGAGCTTGAAGGGTAGACCCTGCCCTCGAGTGGCCTTAATTTTGTAGGAGACTTGCCATGGACCCAGAAGACGCATGGAGCATGTGGCAGCATTTCCCCCTTCCCTTAGCATGCGCAGGTATAATGGCCACTGTCTGGGAGCAGGGAGGTCAGGGTTGGTTGCAGCCAACCCTGCTGGGGACAGAAGGGCCGGTCCCTACCAGGCTATCCACATTGGTTAAAGTAGGAACCACCCATGTCTGTCTCCTCTCCAGGATTCACTCTTTGAAAGCATTTGAGTAATTACAGCTTGCCTTTCTGCCTTTGGTTGTTAGTTTTAGTGTCTTAATTATCTGCCGTGTCAAAAGATTTTCCCTGATCCCTCTGAGCTCTCTCTCCTTTCCTCTTAGTGGTGTTTTCACCCTGCTTGATAGGTTAGAATTGTTCAGTCATTTCCATTTCTTCTGTCATATGAACAGTAGGCAATTCCCAACCTTCCCATCCTCTCTGACTTACTCTCTACTTTTTTTTCCTTAAGAGAAGCTTGTGTGATGACATTGACCAAGTAAGTCCTGTAACCTCAATGATAGGGTGGTTGGGATGGGATGGCAAGGAAAGGAAAAAGAAATTGAACCAGTTTTGATTTTTAAAAAATCATGCTGAGCTGTAGCGAAACACTTTTTTTCCCCCTCAGAAACTGAGCTCTTTTTTTTTTTTCTTCCACATTTTGGTTCCAGCTGCAATGAAGTTGTTAATCTTGAAAGACTTATCTTCCCTGGTACTTGTTTCATTTTGCAAGAGTCTCACTGTGCCTATGTCTTATGTGAGCACCTTGAAGAACATTAGTGGCTAAAAACTGTTAGAGCCATTTGGGCTCCTGCTTATACCTTCTACTCAGCACGACTATTGGGCTAGGGGCCCTATCTAGCTCTGCCAGGTGCCCTCAGGTGGGAGAAGAAGGGCACTGAAACAACAAATAGGCCCTTGACCAGACCTCAAGCCCATTGGCTGCAGGGAATAGCACTGGAGTACAATTTCCCATACATAGTAGGTGTTCAATAAATAATCATCGAATGGGATAAAACCAGTTGCTAGCGCAGCACAGGTGCAGAGTAGATGCTCAATAATGTTTGTTGAAGTAACAAATACATGACTGTATTCCATGGGGGAAGAATTCCGGTCTTCATAGCACTTGCATCATTTGAAACTCTGCAAGGGTTCTGGGCTGGATAAACTAGGAAAGCAGCCTGAGCAGGAAAGCAGATGGCTGATCAAGCCCTCCAGCCAAGGAGACCAGCACTGTTTCTGTGGGAACTTGGATGCCGCTGAGCTTGGAAGGAAGCATGGAAGCTTGCGGGAGTGGTGCAGGCCCCAGTGGAGCAAATCCAGGGCTCTGTCTCTGCTCTCTGCTCTCTTTGGCAGTAGGAAAGCAGCACACACTTGGCTTTGCCAGGCCCTGGCTTCAGTGGCCTTCATACCCCAGTAATTACCTCCTGATCAAGGGAGGGAGGGATGTTTGTAGAAATCACTTTTTAGTAGCACATATTTCTCTTGGAAAAGCCCCAGTAAGCTGCTGACTTTCTCTCAAGAGTTCAAAGGATACCAGGGGACTAATGGGCTAATTTAATCATATTAATACAAGAGGCGGCCGTCCCCATTGCAGAGGGGAGTGCGTTATGGAGAATTGTCCGTTGGGAGGCTGGAGCTCCAGCTTCAACATGGAAGTGAAAACACTCTCTGTGAAAGCAGATGAGTCTCACTGGGGAGGAAACTAACTCTCTCCATGGCCCACGGGGCCTGCTATTTATTATTCTGCAGAAGCTTCTTTATTGCATTCAGATAAGTGTTTCACTTGAAGGAGAGCAAACACACCAAATAAGGACCTAGATGTCCCTTCCTCATGTTTTCAAACAGTCCCCCTTATCTTTAATGCTTGCAGGAAAAAAGATCCTAGAGTTGGATTTTAGGAGACATTGGTTCATTGAAGTCCATTGTGAGACCTTCACAAGGCACCCCTTAAGTCTGGCAGCAGGACCACAGGTTTATCCTGGCCACAAATTTAAAGACTTTGATCCTATTCCCTCTTATGTATCAATGCAAACAGAGCAATTCTAATATTTTCAGTATGGCCACCCCACTGTGGACACCAGTTAGCTGAGTCAGGAAGCTTTGCTTCTATTTCCTCACCTATGCAAAGGAGAGCTCAGGTTAGGTGATGTCTAAGGCCCCTTGAGAACTCGAGTGTTAATTCTGTAATCATTATCTCTCTAATTAGTTTCTCTTCTCTAAACTTTATTCTTCTACACAGCCTTTGTTTGGGGGTGGCAGGTAGTTGCTGAACCCTAGTGTGTGTCTCCCAGGGCTGTGTCTCAGCCTGCTGCTCTGTTCTCTCCACTCTCTATCTGTCCCTATTGCAATAATTCTCAAATTGAACCGTAACGGCGGCACTCCAGTTCATTCATTTATTCCATAATATTTAACAAACACCCACACGGTGCTAGGTGTTGAATGAACAGTACACTGGTGAACAAGAGTCATGATCCCTGCCTTTTTTTGGATCTTACGCTTTTCTAGGAGAGTCATATATTAAATATATTTAACAAATATAAATAACATTAAATATATTAAATAAATATATAACGATAAATTGTAAGATGTGTTATGGAAGATGAACAGAGATTGCCCTGATTTGATTTGGGAGGTCAAAAAAATGCTGCTCTGAGGAAGTGTTACTTGATCTGAGACCTGGAAAAGGAGCTATCAAGCAAGGAGTTGTAGCAAGTGTTCTGGGTAGAGGAAGGAGCTGATGCAAAGACCCGTGCAGCAGTGAAGGGCTAGACTGGATGAACAGAACTTACTGTGCCCAGAGAACTGAGGAAACCAGTGTGATTGGAACATACACAGTGAGAGCAGTGGGGTGAGATGAGACTAGGGGAATGACAGATGAGTTGAGATAACACTGGCTGCTGGAACAAACCAAAACTGACATTCAAACAGTATAGACGTTTATTTCTCATTCGCAGAAAGTACAAACTAGATATTCCTGAGCAGGTAGACATCCCTCTTCAAAGCAGTGTGTTGGAGACCACAGCTCCTTTCATTTTGCAGCTCTGCCATTTTTAATGAGCTGCCAAGGCCAGCATGCTTGTCTGGGTGGAAGGCTGTGCACAAGAGGGTTTTCTGGGCCCAGGCCTGCCTGGAAGTGGTGCTCCCACCCCACTCACATTCCACCAGCACACACCTAACTACAAGGGAAGCCGAGAAATGTGGTCAGAGCGTGAGCCCAAGAAGGAGGTGGGGCAGATGACGCAGACCTTGTGGGCCATGCTGCAGTTTCAGCTTTATTCCTAGTGCATTGAGGAGTGAGAGTGCACCTGTGGCAAATCTATCGCCACATCTAAACCCACACGTTCAATTGCTCATGTCATGCAGTTCATCTCCTTCCAAAAGCAACATCTCTCACGTGTTCTTCCAGTGATGCCATTTCAGACCTAGTGGTCCTGTTTTCCTGCTCCTATTGGTTATTTAGACTTACTTGGCCAATCCAACCTGGACTGGTTCAGTACTTGCCGAGTTGGGCTCTTCAACTGGTTTCTTTCTGCTCTGATACAGAATGCTAATTTACATATTTACAATGTCAACTATCCCCTTCCAGTGACAAAGTTATTCCTGGCTGTTGTATAGAGCAACTTTTTTGTGCTATCAGGTCTTCCTGGAAGTTTAATTCGTAATCAAAGTATAATAAACATGGAGATGTATCTTTCTAAAATGCACCTTTTGTCTCTGCTCAAAAAATGTTACTTGCTTCCAATTACCTACTGAAAACAGTTCTAACTTTCATATGTTGGAGGTACTAATGCATCCCATCTTTTCCTAACTATTCTTACTTTGTCCTCCTCAAGCCAGCCAGGGTACCCAGCTATCCAGAGTCCAAACAACTTGGTGGATTCCCAGCTCATACTATTCCATACCCTGCCTGGGATGTCCTATTCCTGCTCATCCTCCTCTCAGAATCCTACTGATAAGTCTTCATCCCCTAAGTGTCACCCTCTCTGGGAAGTCCCCTCCACTTTCTGTCTCTGGAGTTCTGTAGTACTTACTCTTCAAAGTAATTAATGCTTTAATTAAGTTGTCTTACCACTCCTTTGGCATTTATCATGTCTTGCCTTTTATTGACATTTATTCTCCCAATTCATTCTAAGCTTCTTAAGTACTTTTGCTGGTATCTAAAACAGTACCTAGCACATCCCCCCCCCAAAAAAAAGAAAGAATTAGTTAATTAATTAAGGCTTTTCTGTAATTCCTGTGACACCTTACATAGTTTCTTAAACATAAGGGATGCTCAAAAAAATTTGTTGATTTGCTGTTGTTGTTGTTTTAATATATAACCCCCTCTAAAATGCAAAGCCTTGGTCAGTTAAGGGGGAATGCTTTTTCTGGGACTTCCAGCCTCAAAGGGAAGTCTGGGTAAAATGCATGGTGGGGAGTGGAGCCTGTGAGTACTTCCTCAGCCTCAGTGCACAGCCTCCTACTTTGCTGCTGCTGCTGCTGCTGCTGCTTCTTGTTGCTGTTGTTGTTGTTCTTCTTCTTCTTCTTTCTTCTTTGTCTTCTTCCTCTTCTGCTGCTTCTTCTTCCTCTTCCTCTTCTCCTCCTTCTTCTCTCTTAATTGAGATGAAGTCTTGCTCTGTTGCCTGGGCTGGAGTGCAGTGGCGTAATCTCAGTTTACTGCAACCTCCACCTCCCGGGTTCAAGCAATCCTCTTGCCTCAGCCTCCCGAGTAGCTGGGATTACAGGCATGCACCACCATGCCCAGCTAATTTTTGTATTTTTAATAGAGATGGGGTTTTATCGTGTTGGCCAGGCTGGTCTTGAACTCCTGACCTCAAGTGATCTGCCTGTCTTGGCCTCCCAAAGTGCTGGGATTACAGATGTGAGCCATTGCACCTGGCCCTTATTTGGCTTTTTTTGCTCATTCAGGATGCCAGCTCTGGGTTTGTCACAGAGTGTTTGCTTTTAAATATTCCCACTTTTTCATTGACAGTCCTTCTTTCCCCAAGAAAGAGGTTGGTCACAAGGTGTAGGGGTGTTGGCCTGGAGTTCTGTCTTTTAAATTTTCCCTGTTGCCAAGATTTTTTATGTGCCAAACCCTATGAGAGTCAGGAGAGGGCATCAGATCAATCAGCCAAAGCTTCAAAATCTGCCTTGACTCTGTGGGGTTTTGCTTACCTACACCTTTGTAGGGTACCATCCTCTAGTGAAATGAGCCTCTACTGTGATAGCAGGTCCCTCCATTCTATTTTTAAATCTGCCTGATTCTAAACATTCTTGAATCAGATGGAAAATTCAGTTCTGTTTCATTTTTCTCCCCATCTTAATTGGTTTTCCATATGCAAGTTCAGAAGTAGAATTTTGCTGTACACATCATCCTTAATGTGAGGAGCACCAGCGTCAGGGGAATGAAAAGAGGCAAAACTGGCTGTTAGGGAGGGAGTCTCTCTCCAGACTCAGCTAGCCAGCACAGATTCAGATTCTGCCCCTCAAATGAGTCATTTCATGAATGTGGCTCAAGTGTCTAACAGTTAGCATTTCTCAGGAAGCATGTTGGGATTATGGATGTGAAAGTTAATTGTTTCTTTAACAATTAAAAGAATTGTTGTTTGAGAGAGATTGTTTGCGAGAGGACTGAGACTTCAGGAATCTCAGGAAGTCTGTCTGTTGAGCTCCGTAATCATGCTGCCAAATTCAAATCTGCATCTACAAATTCTTGAGCACTTGAGGTGGGTGCTCTCTGGAGCTGAACCTTTTCAAAGCTGCTCTGAAGAGCTGGATGCCTTCATGTTTCCTTCATATTTCATTCTAAGTCAATTGTAGAGCTAAGAAACCATCTTTGCTTACTGTCTCAGATGTGTTTCCAGTTTTCATTGGAAAGAGAAATTGTGTTCTGAATCCCAGTTCATGTGAGACCTTGATAACGTCTCAAAATATAAAACATTGTTAGTTTCAACAGGGCTGCTGCCAAGAACTAGAGGAGGCTAGAAAGAGTTATCTCAGATGTTTGTTTTTTTGCCTTTGGCAAGTATCACCAGTGGCCCTCATGTCAGTGATTACAGGGTTTGTGTAACATGCCGAGGTTTGGGCGGTGGGTAGCAATGCTGTGGAGGGCTGGCCTTGGAAGAATGCCAGTTAGCTTCAGTTTTCTGCACTGTAATTGTTGCCACTGCTACCCCAGTGTGGGCTACCAGGGTCAGGAGGGATGGCATCACCAAGCTCCCCCGAGAGCAGGCCTGCCTGATAGCCGTTAAAAGGCTGATTCCGTGGCCAGGGCCATCCTTCCAAATTAAGTAGTAAATGAACATTATTTCATCCTTATCCAAAAATGTGCTCAGAGCCTAGACACGTCTTTCCTGCACACCAGAATATGAACTGTACAACACAGGGTGAGCTCAGCCTTCAGCAAGGCGTTTTGGATGGTGAGGCTTTGTGGTTGGGATTGCACTAAATGCCATGTTGGGGGTGGGGGGGTCTTTCTCCTTTCATCCCTCGCCAGAGGCTCAGCCTGGGCCATGCTCATCACCATAATCACAGGCTGAAGAGGAATATTTTGGTTTTACTTCCCCCGCCTTTTTTTTTTTACATACAATGCCTATTTATAGCCATTTGTTGACAGACTCTACCAATTACTTGAAAAAACATGTATTTAGAGAGAGACAGACCAAAAATGTGTATTCAGTGGTAGCCCTAGTTCTGTATTCAATTAGCATCTGCTGGTACCAGAACTGGAGATGGCTGTCTGTTGTCACTTTAATTGAAGGATGATTAGAAAAAAATACTTGCTCTTCTTCCAGTCTTATCTTTGTTGTTACCAGCTCATCAGATCTGCAAGTTCATGTTTATTATGGCCGTTATATGTTAAAAGCCTGGTGCATCTTCTGTCTCTAAGTCATCTATAACATCCTGGTGCCAAATCCAGTCATCTCCTTTACTGCTTTCTCATACTTTCCCTGTCTTTGATATTAACCATTTTCTCCATGGAGTATTTTCCCTGGCTTCTGAGGCCTTCTGCTAATCTGATTCCTCCTCCTCAGCCTTTTAGAGGCTCCTTTCCCTCTGCTTTGCCTTTCAAATGGTGGTTCTTTCCAGAATTCCATCATCCTCCCTGTTCTCTTCTCAGTCCATACATTTTTTCCACCTTAAATACAACCGGAAGAAGTGGAGACAAGGCACCTAGTTTGGGAGCCCAGGACTTGGCAGAGCACATGGGACATTAGAGAGGGGTTACCCAGTAAAGCTATCTTAGAAGCAGCTGAATATACAGGATCTCTCTGACTCCTACCCTACCCCGAAAGGCAGGATGGCTTATGGGGGCAGCCGAAAGGTGATGGAGCCAGAGAGAGTAGGTAAGCTATTGTCCATGGTGGATATGGGGAGGGGCAAACTGAGAAGGTTGAACCTGTTTTGATGGCCAAGGCCGGGAGATGGATGTCAACATCCCTATGTGAAATGTAGGAGTGGAGCACCATCCCAGGAGTGATGTGAGAAGGAAGTGAGAAGGCTGGGCTTTGTTTCCTGTGTGGGTTCACCCAAGCTAGAGATACTAGGGGTTGGATAGATAGAACAGTCTGGGTTAGAGATAAGATTCTGGAGTCTATACTACCCAGCTAAATGTTGGGCATGGAAACTTGAGGAATGAAAATGTTAAAGAGATGAAAAGAGAAAAAAGAATAAGCAAAGGAGCTGAAAAGAATGGCAGGTAGAAATGAGAGCTAACCCAGATGGAGCATTTTCTCTGTGCCAGGCACTACAGTAAGCGCTTTGCATGTATTTTCTCACCTAGAGACTGAAAAGGGGAAGGACACCTTACAGAGAAGAAAATTTCAAAAAGAGAGACCCTCCTTCTGCCTTGATCATCTTTGTCACTCTTTCTTTACCTGTTTTATTGACCCATCCGTAGGGCCCTTCCTGGATCTTCCTAGGGAATTGGTATGTCTTTTGGACTCTCCTGGCACTCATGCATTTTATTTATTCAGGCAACAAATGTTTATTCCACTATTTTAGAATTTATTGTCGTTAGACAAAACTATTTTATTATTACTTGCAGGACTCCAGCTATTCATTCTGAAGATTTAGTGTCTAACACACATAGTGGTCAACAAAGCAGATATTTGTTTAGTAAGTAAATGAATAATATGAAATAAGTTATTTATTCAAGACTCAATTTAAACCAAAGCATGAGAAGACCACTCATCAACCTATTTCAGTTACAGATGGCTTAATTTACTACAACAGTCATGAGCTGAGGATTCATTGAATGGTTGTTTTCTGTTGTTTATGGTTTACACTGCTCCATCTACACTTCTGGCTAATGTCAGACATTAACCAATTGTTGAAGTTCCCTGTAACACCAGCACATTCTCTGAATACTTATTATGCACAATGCAATAATGATTAACATTTGAACTCTGTCTAGGCTGAGTAAGCCACATCAAAGCTCTTTTTTCACTAGGACTTTTAAAATATCAAATATGAACTGAGTGAGTAGGTGTCAGAGAAATTGACTTTGTAAACTGAAAATCATAAACTTAGATTCATTTGAAATACGTCATGTGGAGTGCATATATAAAAATTATGAGCATTTTGATTTGTCCCTTGTAGGTAATAAATAACATCTGTAATATTCCTCCTCACCTTTTTCTGATTAGCTTCATGTCTGGCATATTTTTCCCAACACCCCTGTTTCGTGTTGTAAGAATTTCGCCAAGGACAGACAGGATTCTAAGTAAGGAGGGAGGGTGTAACAGAAACCTTGGGGCCATCAGGTTTAAGTTCAGAAATGAGGGGAATACTTAATGGTAGTCAGGCCTCCCTATTTTACTCTTCTTTGGTACACGCTGGCAGAGCTGCACAGGCCCGGAGAGGTAGCAGTGCCTGTGAAGGGCACAGGGTCTGGGACCCACTATAATCCAGACCCACAAGCCAGCCCCTCCTCCCCAAAGCTGGAATGGCTCCCAGGACCCCTCCATCCCCACATGCACCTACACCCACATGAGGGCATCCAGCAGAGTGCCCTGGGCCACCAGTGTCCCCTGGGGTCCATGGAGCTGGAGGGACCTCTGGAGACTCCCAAAGGTGAACCAAGGTGAGCACTGGCCAGCTCTGCTTTTAGCTGTTTTATATGATGGGCAGCTGCATCGAGTTTGTTTGGAAGGAAGATTTTGCCCTTAAAAAGTCTGAAAACCACTGCCTTAAATGCGATATTTCAATAACTACTATATCATGATGATAATAATAATAGCTAACATTTATTGAGAGCTTACTATGTGCTAGGGACCCTACTATGGGCTTTCAATGTACTATCTCATTTAATTCTCCCAAAAAACCCTGAGGTGGTTACTCATTTTATCAGTGAGAAAACAGAGGCTAAGTAAAATGCCCATGCTTATAGTTATGAAGTAGGAAAGCTGGCCCAGTTCGTCTGGCTCCAAAGCCAGATATCTCAATCTTGCTGCTAATACTGCTATTATTTAGCTCTGGCAAAAGTGAAGAGGCAGCTTGGACCACTGGAAAACACCACATCACATGTTTAGTAAGTGCCTGTGACAGTCAGGCATGAAACGATGCTTGCGCTCCGGTTACTCTGAACTACACACTATCCCTCTTACCCACGTACTGTTGCATTGGCTCATCTGTAGGGCCCTTCCTGGATCCCCACTGGCCTCACCTAATTTTGGGAAAATTTGACAAGCAGTGAGACAGATGAATAAGGGTAAAAAGAAAAAAAAAAAGTGGCTTGTAAATACTCCTCGAATATCCTGGCTGATGCAGCATTCTTCCTCCTCCTCCTTCCTGTCATCTCTCCCCTTGCCTTTCTCCCCCACCCCACCTCTCTTCTTTGTTTCCTGTTTTCTTTTTGCTTCCCTTGTTGGCCCTGTCTTCTTTGCCTTGTATTAGATTCTTTAGGCTCCTATTTCAGGACAGCTCGCATCTACTCTTGTTTCTACACTAGGACACACCTGCCCCTCTCACTACTCAGTGTTAGTTCAGTGGCCTCAATAAACACTGGATGTTTTTATTTTATTTCATGTTTGTGCAATTGAAGACTATTGAATTCATTGAGTTTTGTTTTTGTCTTTTTCAGAATGATATATGAATTAGAATTGCACTTTTGAGTCAAGAACCTTGGTGGGTTTTGCTTTTGTTTTTAACAGGGCCATAAGTCTAGGAATGGGAAATTAGTTCATAAAATTAGTAGCAAGCAAATTTAGAATCCACTACAGCACCTATATCCAGCTTATAGTGAGCCTGAGAAGTAGTCTCCTACAGGATGAGATTGATTCCAGCAGTGTGGTTAGATATTTTGAAATGCCTAAAGAAATGTTTATGCTCAAGTTAAGGTTGCAGCAGAAATCATGTAACTTGAGAATTTCTGGGGCCTAAATGTATGGACACTACAGAATGTACCACATCACTTTGTGCCTCCAACCAGATCACTCTTCCACTGTCCACTTTCCTCCCATGCTGCCTCCAGCACACACATACTTGCTTCATCCCCTCAAAAAAATAGTAAAAATTGAAATCTTTCTAATGCTTATTCAGCCTTCCAGTTTCATCTAAGACATCACTTCTTCAGGGAGATCTTCTCCTTTCCCTGGACTAAGCAAGGTCCCCACCTCGTGTTCCTAGAGCCCCCATCCCTGGCCACAGCACCCTTCATAATTGATCATTACTGCTTGTCTCCTCACCTTCCCCCACCTGGCTGTGTGCCCAGCTGCTAGGACTAGTTCGAGGAGTATTTGCTGATGAAGTAAATGAATATTTTAGGGGGACCATGGCAACAGGGTCCAGATACTTCTCAGCTCTCTGCTGCCTCCTTCCTCTTCCTTTCCAGACTCTGATTCCTTAGCAATTGGCAGGACATCTCTTTGTTTCTTCCATTCTGAAATTCACTGACCAACTGAGTACATCCATGCTCATAAACATTTGATTTAGTAATAAAATCTATTTTACATGAAAATGCCAATTAGAGTAAAAACTGCCCGCTCCTCCCTGTCTGCACTATGTGTAGGATAAGTGTGGAGGTGGGGAAAAGAGCATCATCTTCTAAGGAGTGGAAGTTGAACATCTCCTAGGTGCCCACTGCAGGCAGAATGGAAACAATGGGGTGGATACTGTAGGAGGCACAATTGAGTTCTTTCAAATTACTCCAGCTGACCATCCATGGCATGGGCTACCTGGTGCGGCAGGAAGTCCTCTAGGGCAATAGCTATTGTTCTAGGGCAATAGCTGTGCAAAGACCATCACAAGAAGATGGTAATTTCAGGCAGCCCATGTTGGGCCAGGCTGAGCCAGACAAGAGGCCAGGGCTGAGCCGGGCTAGACTCAGGGAACCAAAGATAGGTTTGAAAGGGACTTGACCCCAAGGCAGAACCAGAATTGGGAATCTCTGTTCTATTTCACTCTATTTTTACAATTCTGGCCAGACCTGTAGTGTGGCCTATAGAATTTAGGTGGTGTTACCACATTTTCCCCCACATAATTTTCTAACAATACCTTGTTCCCTTGGCAGCTGGTTCAGATCTCACAGTCATAAAAGGGTTGGACAGTTGGTCACTCCTTGACTTTGACTGCTGTCAGTCAGAGGCCATAGGCTCAACATATATTGAAATGATTTTTTCAGTTGGTCACTCAGTTTTAACCTATGTGCCTGGGCTTATGGAAACCACTGTGGAAATTCAAGAGACCTGTACCCAGGATCTTTATACTTATGGTGCACAGAATGCTCACCACACATAGGATCTTATTTCCTCTTCACACTCTTTCTGTGAGGTAGGCAGTATTTTGGTTCTCATTTTGCATACAAGAAAACAGGAACTCAGGGTGGTTAAATGACTTAATAAGATAGCAAAAAGAGCTTGTTCTAAAGGCTATTGAAATGCCAGTGATTGATTTCTCTGAGTTCCTTTTTAGAACCAGAGAGTGATGGCATAGGGCAAGCTTATTCAAACCCATGGCCGACAGGCTGCCTGTGGCCCAGGATGGCTTTGAATGCATAAACTATCTTTTTTTTTGCAGGGCGAGGGGGACAGAGTCTCGCTCTGTTGCCCAGGCTAGATGGAGTATGGTGGTACGATCTCGGCTCACTGCAACCTCTGCCTCCCGGGTTCAAGGGCTTCTCATGCCTCAGCCTTCTGAGTAGCTGGGATTATAGGTGTGCACCATCACACCTGGCTAATTTTTGTGTTTTTAATAGAAACAGGATTTTACCCCGCTGGCCAGGCTGATCTTGAACTCCTGGCCTCAAGTGATCTGCCCGCTTCAGCCTCCCAAAGTGCTGGGATTATAAGCGTGAGCTACCACGCCTACAAACTTTCTTAAAACATTATGAGTTTTTTTGCAATTTCTGTTTTTTTAGTTCATCAGCTGTCATTAGTGTTAGTGTATTTTATGTGTGGCCCAAGACAATTCTTCTTCTTCCAGTGTGGCTCAGGGAAGCCAAAAGATTGGACATGCCTGGTATACAATATGCTGCTACTCCATCCAAAACAGCTCTGCACAGCCCTGCTTCCCAGCTGTTAGGGGCCTTTTTCATCTTCAAAAACTAAGCAAATTAGTGATGTTCACTAAAACATTGCTAAAAGCATCAGTTCAGAGTGTGGGGGCTTCTAGTCAGTGTATTTTAGGGAACTAATTTTAGGGATAAATTATTTTTATGTCCACAGTGATCTTTTTCTTTTTTTTTTTTTTTTTTTTTTTTGAGATGGAGTTTTTCTCTGTTGCCCGGGCTGGAGTGCGCAATCTCAGCTCACTGCAACCTCCGCTTCCCAGCACGATGACTTTTAAAAACAAGAATCTAGACAACAATGCATACATGCACATCTGGATATGTAAGCCCTTACCACACAGCGAGATGAGAGGGTGGCCTTGGCCCAAGCCTGCAGTTGTTGGGACATGCAAAAACATGAGCAGACTGGAGATTTGAGCCACATGTGCACAAGTGCAGTCATTCAGATGCAGCCTGGGTGCGCTGATCTGGGCAGGGGACTCACAGGCTCTGGGCCTCTGACTAGCTGGCACATGAAGGGCCTTAATGACTTGACCTTCACTTTGAGTTTGAGATCCTTTGAACTTTTGTTAGCATGAGCCATGAAGAAATGGTCAGCCAATCAAATGTTTAGTGTAAACTACATTTTAGCATAAACTTTAAGAGACACATTTGACTTACATAATAAACAAACAAGCTACTTTTAAGAACTTTTAAGTACAAAAGTTGAAGATAGTTGTTGCTAATTAAACCTAAGTCTTGCCTGTACATTAAAAACATACTCGAGAGAATTTCGAGATTAGAAAACTCCTGAAGAACCAAATTTCCGAGAAAGCTGGGGTGTTTTTCTCACTTAGCCCAAGTGACTAAGTTTTACTGTAAGTAAATATGCATACATCATTAAGTGTGAAGGTGTCATCACACTGGCAGGAAGAGTCAGATGGATTGTTAGCAGAGAATGAAATTTTACTGGTCTTTGTAAATTGTAAAATGATCAAAAACAAATAGAACGCAGTAGAAATGAATGGCAGGCCAAACAAACCAGACAGAAAAGGGGCTATAGACTAAAAGTGGTAAATTATAGCTTCCACACATAAATCTTTTTACCCTAACCCTGTTCAAATTCTGAAACATAAACAGCAAAGCAAATATAGACCCTCTCTAAATCCACAACAGAGAAGTGAGTCTGGTTGCTTTTTTGTTTGGTTTTATTTTGTTTTTCTGTTATAATAGTGATTTTTGCCTTCTTTCCTCCTCTTTATAAGGTCTTGGGTAGAAGAGGTTGTAAAAGAAAAGAAAACTATATTATACTGATGATAACAGCTACCATTCAATAATAGTTATTAACGGATGCTATTATCTATTTCATAGAGCAAGGATTAAATGAGTTATACATAGAACACTTAAAGCAGTGTTTTATGTTTATAAGCAGGTAGTATTTAAGTATTAGATGTTATCATCTTTAATGTTGACAGTGTTGATAGTAGTCTTATACCAGATATTCTGCTAAGCACTGTATATGCCTTATTTCACTTGCTATTATTGTATTAACTTTATAGATAGTAATCTGAGGCATGGGAAGTTTAGAATGTTGCCCAAGATTGCACAGGTGGTAATAACATTTACTGCACACTTTCTATATGTTGTCCTTAGTACTAGACATTTTTAGTGTATTGTTGCATTTAGACCTCACAACAATACTGAAACTGAGGCCTAGGGAGGTCAGCTAACACCAAGATCACACAGCCAGTGAGTGATGGAGCTAAGATTCAAACCCAAACAGTCTGGCTTCAAAAGTGCATGTTCTATAGTACTGCACCGTGGCCTTCTGGAACAGGGCTGGCAAGATGCTACTTCAATCATACAGCTCTTTCCTCCATCCTCATTACCATCCCTAGCACTGCTTTCCTTCAGGGTCACAGCAGTAGGTTTCCTAACCCCCATTCTTCAGTCATGCCCAGTTCATTGTACTTGAGCAGCATTTCAGAGAGGAAGCTCCCCTAGACCCTCCCATTCACCCTCTAGCACTGCTGTGCCTCCTCACTACCTTGCCAAGCCCTTGCTTACCCACCTCTAATGCCAGAAAATCGCTCTCTCCAAGGAAGCCCGTTCTTTCTGTCTTGGGGAAGTGCTGGTAGAAACACATTCCTCGTATTGAGCCAAAATGGTGCTATGTACCTTTAACCTCTCTGTGCCTCAGTTTCTTCATCCATAGGGCTTTCATAAGGATTAAATTAGACACAAAGTGCTTAAAACAATGCCGGAGGCCAGGCATGGTGGCTCACACCTATAATCCCAGCACTTTGGGAGGCCGAGGCGGGTGGATTACGAGGTCAAGAGACCGAGACCATCCTGGTCAACATGGTAAAACCCCGTCTCTACTAAAAATACAAAAATTAGCTGGGCATGGTGGCACATGCCTGTAGTCCCAGCTACTTGGGAGGCTGAGGCAGGAGAATTGCTTGAACCTAGGCGGCAGACGTTGTGGTGAGCCGAGATCACACCATTGCACTCCAGCCTGGGTAACAAGAGTGAAACTCCATCTCAAAAAAAAAAAAAAAAAAAAAAAATGCCTGATCTATGTTATTTTTGCTAAATATTAGCCGCTATTACTGTTTTATTATTATTATTTCTCTCTATGGCTTCCACCCTGAATGCTTTATAGTACAAATTTACTCCTTCTTGAATTCACTCTTTTTCACCATTTTGTCAGCTGCAACCTGCCCTCCAGGATACTATGGTGGCCTTTGTGATGACTTTGCAGGCTCCATACCATATCACTCCAATCTGCCCTACATGCATCGTTAAGAACTGCCTTTCTAGGATATTGCATTTGTACATCATTTCCCTCTTCAGAAGCCCAACTGGTTCTTGGTTGCTTTCATACTTTAGATGGATTATTAGGTTCTCTATCAATTTCTTGCTTTTCTCTCTGATCATGAAAACTTCCTGTCTTCCATGGACTTTCCTCCTCTTATTTGCAAGTCAGCTCACATATTTATTTTGCTTAAGTATTATGTATTTAAAAGTCTCAAAGGCTGTATACCAAAATGTTGACAGCAACTAATAAATTAACAGGTCATTTTTATTTTCCTTTTCATGTTTCCCTGTATTTTCCAACATATATACAACAAACATATAAATTGCATTGTTACAAAAAATACTGTATGTTTCATCAAAGTACAGTCATAAACTATATGATACTTACCAAAGTCAAGAGGATGCCCTGTGCAGTCAAGAGAGTAGGATTGCCTTTCATGAAGATTAGAAGTATCTCCAGGTCTCCCTCAGTCCCTTCCCTGTTTGATGAACCCATTGCCAATTACTAATCAGTGTACTTCAAACTACATATTAGCCAGGTGTGATGGTGCACACCTGTAATCCAAAACAAAATGTAGGCCAGGTGTGGTGGCTCACACTTGTAATACCTCAGCACTTTGGGAGGCCAAGGTGGGAGGATTGCTTGAGGCAAGGAGTTTCAGACCAGCCTGGTAACATAGGGAGACAATTACAAAAATTATAGGTGCCTCTTTAAAATTTCTTTTGAAATTTTTTTTAATTAGCTAGGCGTGGTAACACATGCTTGTGGTCCTAACCACTCAGGAGGCTGAGGTGGGAGGATTACTTGAGCCTGTAAGCTCAAGCCTATAGTAAGCTGTAATCTCACCACTGTATTCTAGCCTGGGCAACAGAGTGAGACCTTATCTCAAAAAATAAAAATAAAAACCAAAAATGTAGAGAAGTACAACATATTTAACAGATATTATAGATTCTTCCTTAAGGGGTTGAACTCCTCTGTTCAAATGGGGGTGGTGAACCTGGACCCCTACCCACTAACTCACCATCCTACTTTAAGACCACTTTCAAGTTACTTCCAGAACACATTTTGGGTCTGGAGAACACAGTTCTCCACTGAAACCACCAGTCCACTTCATTCTGGTAACAAGCAACTCCCAATTTCTAGGGGTTGCTCAGATAAGGAACACTATAAGTTTACTACATATTATGTAACATATTTCATTCTTCCTAAAATTTTCTGCTGAGCTTCCCATCCAAAATCAATACACACGGCTAATCCATCTTATAACCGAATATTTCTGTCTGGCCAGAAAGCTTATTATCTCAGAGGTGGCTTTCAGCTCAGAAGGAAACGAAAAAAATTTGTTTGTTTATACTTGCCTCTTAACTCTCTAGTTCCTGCCCAGAGGCCAACAAATCCAATGCCCTTTTCTCATTCATCAAGCTAATAGATGGAATATTTAGCTCTTTAGATTTGACGTCTGAAATCTTTTGCTCTTTTGGCTTCTGCAATGTCCTGTTTAACTGGTTTACTTCCTCGTATTATTTTCTTCTCTGCTCCATTTGCTATTTTCCTTTGGACCTCAGTGGTCTGTTTCTGGGCGTCTGCTCTCTTCTTGCTTCCCTCCCTAGACAGCGTTTTCACTTCCAGAGTTAAGCCATTACTGCATTGGGGTGGTACTCAGTGTGTGCCTCAGTCTGTCAGACAGAGGTCAGTCCTGGAGCTCCAGCATATCGTGGAGACATCTACTTTAAGCTCAAGTTAATTCCTAAAGTCAGTATGTCTCATTCCAGAATCTTGTGCTCCCCACTATTTCCCATCTCAACATCTCCATTCTGCCGATATCAACACTATTCTCTCAATCACCAAACTCAAAACCTTAGAATTTTGTTTGTCTTTTATACGCTTTTGTCACCAAATATCTTGGATTTCCCCTTCAGAACTTGTCTTAGATGTCTCTTTGCTCATCACTTCCTGTTGCTGAATTCTAGAACACAGTGCTTTATTACCACATACAGTTGTTAATCAACAGATATTTCTCAAATCAGAATCTAGTCCGACTCTGTCAAAGAAATTTTAAAAGTTTCTTAACATTTTAAGAAACCTCTGCATCCTGTCTCTGGTACTGACAATTTATCCAATACACTGTCAAGTTAATAGTGAAAACACCCAGGGCAGCCAAAGCAATCTTGGGAAAAAATTAAAATGGGAAAATTCAGATTTCCTGATTTCTAAGGTTACTGCTAAGCTTGACAAGTCCATGTAGTGTGGTACTGGCGTGGAAATAGACATAGATCAGCTAGGTGTGGTGGCTCACACCTGTAATCCCAGCACTTTGGGAGACTGATGCAGGAGAATTGCTTGAGGCCAGGAGTTTGAGAACACCCTGGCCAACATAGTGAGACCCTATATCTATATAAATAGATAGACAGAGATAAATCAATTTTTTAAAAACTATAGATCAGTGGAATGGAATTGAGAGTCCAGAAATAAACCCTCATGTTTATGGTCAATTGGGTTTTGATAATGATACCAAGACAATTAAAGAGGGGAAGAATACTCTCTCAAACAAATGGTTCTGGGATACCTGAGATACCCACATACAAAAGGATGAAATTGGATAGGTACAGTGTCTCATGCCTGTAATCCCAGCACTTTAGAAGGCTGGAGTGAGAGGACTGCTTGAGGCCAGAAGTTCAAGACAAGCCTGCGGAACATTGCGAGACCTCCATCTCTATAAAAAAGTAGCTGGGCATGATGGCATGTGCCTGTAGTCCCAGCTAGTCTGGAGACTGAGATGAGAGGATCACTTGAGCCTAGGAGTTTAAGGCTACAGTGAGCTAAAGCTGAGATCGCACTCCAGCCTGGGTGACAGAGTGAGATCCTGTCTCTACAAAAAAAATTGAAAATATAATACAGAACACAGTTTAGCCAATTTTTAATGCTCTGCAGTGACTCAAATGATTAAACATAGACTTATCATATAAACCAGCAATTCTACTTGTAGTATCTACCCAAGAGAAATGAAGACATATATCCATACTGACGTTGTGCATGAATGTTTGTGACAGCATTATTCATAGCAGCCAAAAAGTATAAACAAAGAAGCGTCCGTTAATTGATGAATAAAGAAAATGTGGTCTATTTTTTGGTAATATACAGCAATGAAAGGAATATTATTCATTAATAAAAAAGAATAAAGTGGTGATACATGCTACAAAATGGATGAACTTTGAGAATATTATGCCAAGTGAAAGAAGCCAAACACGAAAGGCCACATATTGTCTGATCCTATTTATATGAAATGTCCAGAGTAGGTAAATCCAAAGAAGCACAAAGTGGGGTAAGGGTTGCCTGGGGCTGGAGGGTGTGGGAGTAAATGGGGATTGACTGCTAATGGTGCAGGGTTTCTTTCTGTGGTGATGCAAATGTTCTAAAATATGTTACGGTGATGGTTACACAGCTTTGTGAACTGTCATACTAAAACCCATTGAAGTTTACACTAAAAATGGGTGAATTTGATCATATGTGAACTATATGATACACTCTTTAAAAAATATATTAAAATTCCTCTGTCTCCCTATCGATTAGAAGAAAAAGTTGCCAACTCTCTGGACCTTCTTCTATGGCTGTATCTCCCTCCAACCATAATCAAGAAATACTCAGCCATGTGCAGTGGCTCATGCTTGTAATCCCAGCACTTTGGGAGGCCAAGGCAGGTGGATCATGAGGTCAAGAGATCAAGACCATCCTGACTAACATGGTGAAATCTCGTCTCTACTAAAAATACCAAAATTAGCTGGGTCTGGTTCCGTGTGTCTGTAGTCCCAGCTACTCAGGAGGCTGAGACAGGAGAATTGCTTGAACTCAAGAGGCGGAGGTTGCAGTGAGCCGAGATCGCGCCACTGCACTCCAGCCTGGCGTTTGGCAACAGAGT
Source organism: Sapajus apella (assembly GCF_009761245.1). Classification (NCBI taxonomy): domain Eukaryota; kingdom Metazoa; phylum Chordata; class Mammalia; order Primates; family Cebidae; genus Sapajus; species Sapajus apella. Next base: position 61,357,599 of record NW_022436941.1, read on the forward strand.
GAGACTCTGTCTCAAAAAAATAATGAATAAATACTCCCTGTATTTATGAACTCACGTCATTAGGTCAGGCCCACCCAGATAAATCTGAGATAATCCCCACATCTTACAGGTCTTACCCATATTTATATCTGCAGAGTCCCTTTTGGCATGGAAGGTAATGTATTCATAGGTTCTGGGAGACTAGGATCTCAACATTTTGGGGGACCCTTTTCCTGCCTACCACACCCTGTTTTATGCTTCTTTCTATTGCATAAGAATCTCACACATGTTGACAGATGGAAAAAATATATTATGCAAGTACTAACAGCAGCAACAGTGACAGCTAAAACTAGGCTATCTATACATCAGACAAGTAGACTTAAAGGAGGAAAGCATTATTAGAATTAAAGAGGGAGTTTTCAAAATAGTTCTCAGTCATAGGAGAGATTTTTAACATACTTCTCTCAGTAACTGATACAACAAGCAAACAAACAAAAATGGCCATAAAGATACAAAAGATTTGAGCAGCATAATTAACAAACTTGGCCTAAATGATATACGGATCGCTGAGCCCAACAACATCAGACTACATATTTTTTACATTGGTGCTTGGAAAATTCACAATATTAAATGTACATGTTGGAAATGAAAATGTTGAATATCTGTTACTCAAAAGGTTATAAAAAGAATAACAAATTAAGCCCAAAGAAAATAAAGGGAAGGAAATAATAAAAGTTAATAAAATAGAAAACAAACATATTACAGGGAGGATCTACAAGGCCAAAAGCCGGTTGTTTGAAATGACTAATAAAATCAATTAAACACTAGCAAAATATATCTTGGACAAGAATGAGAAGCATGAATTGCCAATATCAGGAATGAGCAGGCAGTATTACTACAGATGCTACAAACATTTAAAAGATAATACAAAATAAAAGTTTGCATTGTACTACATAAATTCCTAATAAAATACAAGTTATTGGGCCGGGCACGGTGGCTCACACCTGTAATCCCAGCACTTTGGGAGGCTGAGGCAGGCAGATCATGAGATCAGGAGATCAAGACCATCCTGGCCAACATGGTGAAACCCCATCTCCACTAAAAATACAAAAATTAGTGGGGTGTGGTGGTGTGTGCCTATAATCCCAGCTACTCAGGAGGCTGAGGCAGGAGAATCTCTTGAACCGGGGGGGTGGGTTGCAGTCAGCCAAGATTGTGCCACTGCACTCTAGCCTGGCAACAGAGCAAGAGTCCATCTCAAAAAAAATAATAATAAAATACAAGTTATCAAAACTGACAAAAGGAAATAGAAAATCTGAATGGTCCTATACCTGCTCCATAAATCAAATCAATAATTTCAAACCTTTCCACAAAGAAAACTCTGGGCCTAGGTGGCCTTACCAACTCTTTTTTTATGGATGAATAGTATTCTGTTGTATCTATATACCACATTTTCTTTACCTACTCATCTATTGATGGACACTTAGGTTGATTCCATATCTTGGCTATTGTAAATAGTGCTGCAATAAATATGGGGGTGCAGGTATCCCTTTGGTATACTGATTTCCTTTCCTTTGGATAAATAGTTTGGTGGGATTACTGTACTGTACGGCAGTTCTATTTTTAATTTTTTGAGAAACCGCCATACAGTTTTCCATAATACCTTTACTAATTTACACTCCCACCAACAGCACGCACATACATTTTTAAAGCTTTTATAAAACAGCACTGTCTATTATCCCTTGGCACATAAGTCTTCTACTGTATTTTAAAATGGCTGAAGGATGCACTGAAGTCACAATAGCAGCAGCCTCTGGAGGAGTAAATGAAAGGACAGAGTTTGAGGACAGGGACGAAGGAGACTTCGACTTTGTTTTTATTGTCCAGGTTTTATTTTTTTAAAAAAAGCAAATATGGCAAAATGTTAACATCTGTTCATTTTGGATGATGGTTCATAGGGTGTTAGTCATATTATTCTTTGTAATTTTCCCTCTGTTTAATTTCTCAAAATGAAAACAATAAAGTCGAAATAAGAGTATCTTTCATAGTTTAGTCTTAGGCATATTTATTGTTTAGGTATTTTATGTTCCTGTTTGTTTTAAGAAAAAAAATGTGTATAAATATAAGTACAGATGAGACAGTTAAATTTCCTTTTTTTGTTTATGTTCACAAAACCTGCTTGTTTTATTTAGCATTCTTTGGTATCAAAATGTGGCCTTCATACAAACTTGTGAGAAGTAAATCATGAGAGTTCACAGTTTTACCACAGCCTGTATGTTAGCAACCACTTCCTGTGATAGACATCCTCATGCACCTCAAGTACTAGAAGCATCCGTTTGTATTGGAGCCAAAATACCCACAAGCAGAGAAACAAGAAGTCAAAACAATTTTCCTCATTTGTGCTAAAGATTTGTTGCTGTGTGATTGTTGAGACTGAAGCTCTGAAAGCACCAATGTTTGCTGGATCTGTCTCTAACTTGTCTCTACAAGGTCATTTCCAAAAGACTGCCAAAATAATGTCATGTCCCGCCTTTTCCACCACCGACACACCCTGCATGAAAACCCCAAGGAGCACAGAAGATCTGCTTGGGTGAGGATGAGGGCTCTCTCAAAGTCTGTTATCAAAGAAAGGCAGACAGATGGACTAATGGATTAGCCACTCCAATGGAGTCTGTTCTTTTACACACATATTACATATTATGACAATTAATTACTAGGCTGGTGGTTCAGCAACCTTTTGAAGTGATCCCAAGATGATTGCCATGACCATATTTGAAAAGCTAACAGATAAAATATGGGCTTAAAACAGATTACATGTTACTCAGCTAGGCTCTAACCATATGCATAGGTCAAAGTGAGGCGAGGGCCCTCATGGACCCACCAGGATCTCCCATAAGAGTAGAACTCTTGCCTTGTTCATCACTTCTTTCATAAGCAGGCAAAGGAAGGAGTTATTCAAAAGAAGGAACGGAGCATGCTCAACCCAGGCCCTTTTGTCTGTCCAGTTTCTAGCCAGCCTGTCACCTGGATCTATAAGCACTCTGGCCTGCTCTCAGCTATGCGCTAGCTCAAGGAGCCCAATGGGTGTCCAGCAAGATCAACGATGAGGGCCAAATCTTTCTAAGTCAAGGGTCAGTTACAAACAAGATCTCTCTGCTGCAGATCTGAAGCTATATTCTCTCCAATCGATTTTGTCAGTAACAGAAGCTCCATCTGTGTATCCTCTACCTCTTACTTGGTTTCACAGTTAAGAGGGGGTAGAGATTAGTAATTGCTCCCCACAAAAGCAAAAGATGAACCTGATGATTAATTAAGACCTCAAAAATGATAAATTAATATAATCCATGATACCAGCCAATAATTTGTATATCACATTTATTCTTATCCCCATAGTTATCCTGTCTGAATAGTTAACTGAGCACTGCTCACTTTTAGATTTCATAAGAGTTGTTAAAAATAAATCTTTGTACTCTATCGTGGCCTACATGAACTCTTATAGCTTGAGATGGCTGCATTAAAATGTACATTTTGTAATTTCTTATACTAATTACATAGGTATAAGTATACATAGAAAATGTATTTAAATGTTTAACAGGCAAAAACAAAAACCAAAAAACCAAGTCACCCTGCTGTAACAGAATACTGTTCTGCATATGGCCAGCTGTACATTGGCAGAACATAGCGATTTTAAGGATGAATTAGTGTTGTAATCTCTTTGGGATTTCCTTTATATTTGTGGTGGTTTATGACTGACGTTTCGTGTAACTGTAGCTTTCTGTTTGGATTTAATAAAAGATTCATTTCTGTGGCAAGATGCACATTTGCACTCCAGTGTTGAATAAAAGCTACTGTTCTGCGAGGGTCTAAAATGCTGATTTATAATGACACGTTCCAATAACAGCGATCTAATTCTTTCATACTATTTCTTCCCAGGTCCCAGGAACAGCATGCCTCCAGCAAAGGATGACTCTTCTCTTCCAGAACACTCAGCCTTTAACACATCTGTCCATGCTGCAATTAGACACGGAAATTGGAAACTCCTCACGGGCTACCCAGGTAGAGTGCTTAGCTTAGCAAACTTCCCTTCTCACAGTAGACAAAGCAGGGCTGTATCCTCAGGGCAGTGTCTCCAGTCTACCTTCACTCCTGGGATTTTATTCCCATGGTCATTTCTCTGGAAAGGGAGGACATACTCCCTCTTGTTCTATTTCCCGCCTCTTCCTCCTTGGTTCCTCAAGGCTCCTAAGCCCTACCACTCACCTCACTTTGCTCAGATACCTGAAATCTTAACTTGTCTTTCTAATCTTTCATGATCCCTCCTGATATATGTCCTAAAAAGACAACTAATTATTCAGGGTATTCTTTTCCCATTTCTGAGACTCCGCCTGTTCCCAATTGCACAGCTTCCATTCTTGTCATGGCCTGAGTAAGCTTTCCCAGTGGATAATCAAGGAGAAGTTTACCGAGTAATAACTGCCTTTTGCAAAACCTATCTCTGGGCCTGCTGAATGAGGAGATAATAAGAGGAATGGTTTAACCTACTGGTCTTAACCAGAAAAAGAGAGAGAGAGAAAGAGAGAATTAACTGTAGCAGGGGTGAAAGGGAGAAATGTCACTCTGATGCTTCATGGAAAATATGGATTTTAAATATGTGTGGCTATCAAGCATAGCACATTCGGGTAGCAAAGAGGATCTCTGAGAGCTACACCCTCAACCAGTGGTGCCGCTGGGGAAGGAGGTTGCTCCCCTGATTAAATTCTCTAAGAGTAGCATATTTTCAATACTTTTAAAATATGTGGGATGATGGTTAAGGCTGTGATGTAATTAACCAATGTTTATAATGAGAACATTCTTGGCATTGCAATAAGACAAGTTTTTTTGTCTGGGATTGTCCCATGTATTGCAAGGCATTAACATCACTGGCTCATGCTCACTAAATGCCAGGAGGACCCCTATGCCTCAGTCCAAGGACATACACACATGCACACTCATTTCTGGGTGTCCGTGCTTGTGAAGTAGTGAGACATGCCTAAAGCACCAGAAGTCGATGTCTGAGAAACATCTAGAGACAGCATCTAGGGCGTCGCATCTTTTTATATGTTCTCACCCACAACCCAGTGCAGGCTTGGCCACAGACTCCTTTCCTGAAATTAGAACCTGCCTCTGTGCTTCTCCCTCAATAAACTGTTTTGTTTTCTTTGCTAGGCTGTGGTTACTGGTTCCCTCCACCATCTCAATACAATGTCTCTGAGATACCCTCATCAGACCCACCAACCAAGACCCTCTGGCTCTTTGATATTGATCGGGATCCAGAAGAAAGACATGACCTGTCCAGAGAATATCCTCACATTGTCACAAAGCTTCTATCCCGCCTACAGTTCTACCATAAACATTCAGTGCCTGTGTACTTCCCTGCACAAGACCCCCGCTGTGATCCCAAGGCCACTGGGGTGTGGGGCCCTTGGATGTAGGATTTCAGGGAGGCTAGAAAACCTTTCGATTGCAAGTTGGACCTCAGGCCTTTTCTCATGGCTCTTGTCTCGTTTGTTATCCCAACCTGGGTTCACTTGGCCCTTCCCTTGCTCTTAAACCACACCAAGGTGTCTCATTTCAACCCCTAATGTATTTAAGATGCTGATAAAATCTGTAACACTCCTGCTGTTGGCTGGAGCATGTGTCTAGAGGTGGGGGTGGCTGGGTTTACCCCCTTTCCTAAGCTGTGGGACAGCTGGGAACTTAACTTGAAATAGGAAATTCTCACTGAGCCCTGGAGGCTAGAACAGCTGGCTCTTTTAGCCTCACAAGTCAGACCTTAGATTCCCCTCTGCCAATAGCCAGTTTTATTGGAGTGAATCACATTTCTTACACAAATGAAGGGAGCAGACAATTATTAATGGTCTGTTGGCCAAGACTTCTCCCAGTTGAAGGATCATGTTCAAGCACTCCATGTGAACCCCTCTTGGTTTACCCCTTACTCGCTTATCTCATCACAGAGCACAAAGCTCATTCTGTTGTTCAGGTCAACAGCAAAAATGCCTGCACCTTGATTTTGGCTTTTACAATAAAGAAATGTGATTTTACCATAATTTATTCTTCCCCAGCCATTGCTCATTCTGTCTAGACTTCCTGCCACTTCCAATTCTTCTGTGGCTTTTCCTACCTTTCCTTTTGACCTCAGTGTCCTATCCCTGGGAAGGCCACTTTGCTTCTCTACCTGAGCACCCCTGATTTCTGGAACACTGTTGAGCCCTGCCTTCCTTTTGCCCCTAGGGCTGAAGCTAGAGGCTTCCCTGTAACAGGCAGTGGAGTTGCTCTGTGAGGATGATGTTCATGGTGGACACTAAGAGGGCTGGGTGGGAGATGCTTGACTTTGTGGCATCGGTTCAGCGAGGCTTTTCCTATGTTGCATGGAGTTAATCATTGTGATTGTGGCTTTATCTCATAATATATTAACACTTGCACTGCTATTTACTAGCAGTGAGAAGAAACCTCCGGAAAGAATATGAAAAAGCAAGTGGCCAGTGTCAGGGATACTGGGCCTTGGTAAAGCAGAGGAGGGCACATCCACAGTCCTCGTATTCTCTGTTTTACTGCTTGTATTGAGGTTCTGGGGTCTGGGAAAGAGGGTGCACGGTTTGACCTGCAGCCCTTTTTCAATTCCTCTAATGTCTTACTAATGTGGATCAGTCCATATTAGCGCTAGAGAGTGTCAAACCCAGAGAAATGTGTGCAAAAATGATACTCTTTTCTGCATTAGCCCCACTGTTTTGTTCGCCTATGCTTGGAACACTGCCTAAAGGCACTCAATACATTTTTTTAATTTTTTATTTTCAATTTTTTATATTTTTTTGAGACAGGATCTCACTGTGTCACCCAGGCTGGAGTACAGTGGTACAATCACAAGTCATTGTAGCCTCAACCTCCTGGGCTCAAGTGATTCTCCCACCTCAGGCACCCAAATAGCTGGAACTACAGGTATATATCGCCACACCCAGCTAATTTTATGTTTTGAAAAGACAAGATTCCCTATGTTGCCCAGGCTGGTCTTAAACTCCTCAGCTCCAGCAGTTCTCCAATCTTGGCCTCCCAAAGTACTGGGATTACAGGCATGAGCCACCATGCCTGGCCTCATTTTTTTTTTTTTTTTTCTTATGAGACAGAGTCTTGCTCTGTCACCAGGCTGGAGTGCAGTGGTACAATCTTGGCTCACTGCAACCTCTGCCTCCTGGGTTCAAGCGATTCTCCTGTCTCAGCCTCCCAAGTAGCTGGGACTACAGGCACGGGCCACCACACCCAGCTAATTTTTGTATTTTTAGTAGAGACAGAGTTTTACCATGTTGGCCAGGATGGGCTTGATCTCTTGACCTCATGATCCACCTGCCTCGGCCTCCCAAAGTGCTGGGATTACAGGCATGAGCCACTGCACCTGGTCTCATTTTTTAAAGTAAATGAATAAATGGACAAATGAGTAAAAGAGAAAGTCTCACACCATGAAAGATGCTAGTCCAATGAGCTAAATACAGAGGTAATATAAATTTCTTCCAACTGTTGCTTTTCTGTTCGCAAGATGCCCCTCGTGGGATAGGAGCATAATCTACATCACTGGCCAGTCACAGGACTCTGTTGCCAGGTTGTAGTGTCCTCTCCACAGTGGGGAGAAAGGGAGCTGTGCCTAGCAAAAGTACTCTCTTGTCAACAATTTCCATTTCTATTCTTTATAGGACACTAGAAACTAAAAGCGACAAATAATCTGATGTAGGTCCTTGTATAGCCATCCTTCAATTCAGATGCAATATTTTCTGGTCACTACTAACCTGTATTGTATTAAAAGGAGACTATTGGAAGGAAATGGTGCTAGAACTAATGATATCTTTTACCAGCCTTCACTCAACTCCTGGGTTGGCAAACAGCAGGCCAAAATGCCATCACCTTCCACTTGGAAGCCTATGGCCGACAGCATGAAATAACTGAGCCCACATGTTCCTTCCACATCTTCCAAATCCCAGGGTTGTGTGTAGGTAGCCATTGGAGGCCATCGCTACAGGCATCTATCTATTATTGCTGCTGTCCCCCCCAACAGCTGTCTCCAGTTCTAGTTCCTTGGTTGCCAGCCAAAATGGGGGATGTTCTGCATTCAGTGGACTTCAAAAGAGTTTTGAAGCCTAATTTTTTTGTAAAACAAGTACTTGAGATTTTGGTTTACCCATAATAGAATGTAGCTCATTAGATTCTCTGATTCTATACAAGAATGTGAAAAGATTCATATGTTGTTGTTAGAAATAATGTTATTTCTTTCCCTTTTTTTTTTTTTTTGAGACAGAATCTCACTGTGTCGCCCAGGCTGGAGTGCAGTGGTGTGATCTCAGCTCACTGCAACCTCCGCCTCCCAGGTTCAAACTATTCTCCTGCCTCAGCTTCTCGAGTAGCTGGGTTACAGGCACACACCAGCACACCCGGCTGTGTTTTGTATTTTGGGTAGAGACAGGGTTTCACCATGTTGGCTAAGCTGGTCTGGAACTCCTGACCTCAAGTGATCCACTCACTTCAGCTTCTCAAAGTGCTGGGAATTACAGGCGTCAGCCATTGTGCCCAGCAAATTTTTTACCTTTAAAGAAGGTTTTGCTTATTTAATTGTGAGCTCATTTTTCTGTGTTACTACATGATTGTTTCAGATTTGAGGGACAAAATAAAATTAATTTTTCAAAATGTGTCAGCCATGGGTATGGGGCTTCCATTTGGGGGAGGAGAAAGTTCTGGAACTAGATAGTGGTCATGGTTACACAACATAAATGTACTTACTGCCACTGAATTGTATACTTTAAAGTGGTTAAAATGGTAAGCTTTATGTTCTATTACAATTTTTTAAATGTGTCCACCAACTTTATGGTATGTAAATTGTATCTCAGTAAAGCTGTTAAATAAATAAATATAGTAAAAATTTTAGAACTAAAAAAAAGTATCAATCATTGCCGTAAGAATGTAAACTATAAAATAAGGCATTACAGGGAAGTCATGGAAGGGCAGGAGTGAAAACAAAGTGGCAATAAGAGAGAGTGTTAGTTCTCTATTGCTGCGTAACAAATCACCTCAAAACTTAGCAGCTGCAAATAGCAAACATTTATTACTTCATACGTTCTTTGAGGGTCAGGACACTGGGATTGGTTTAGCCCAGTGGTTGTGGCTCAGGGTCTTTTGTGAGATTGTGGTCAAGCAGGCTTATGGTCATCCAAAGACTTGAGTGGGGCTTCAGGCTCCACTTCCAAGCCGACTCACTGACAAGGCTGTTGGCTGCAGGCCTCAGCTTCCTTGCATCTCCACAGGCTGCTTGGATGCCCTCACAATAGCAGTTAACTTCCCCCAGAGTAAGCAAGCAGGAAATAACAGGGCCTTTCCTGACCTCGTCTCCAGAGGTGTACACTATGACTTCTACCATTTTTCGGTTCGTTAGAAATGAGTCATTAAGGCCAGCCTATATTCAAGGGAAAGATAGTCTTCCTTTTTGAAGGGAGTGCCAGATTTGTGGACTTATTTTACACCATGTCAGAGGAAAATGGTCTCGTTTAGCCTCCTGGGGAATAGATTGTCCAGTCAAGTCCACATGCATTTATCAAATGCTGCTATTTGAAAAGAGGTGGTAGAAAAAGCATCCAACTTTGCTATTTAGCAGTAGAATAACCATGAACAAATCACTTCATCCTCTCTATGCCTTGGTTTTTTTTCCTGGTAAAGTGATGGGTTGAATTAGATAATTGCTAGTCTCATATCTCTAGTGTCCAGAACAATGGACACTAATATAATTAGATATTATATTAGCACATAGATATTCTATAAATGTTGATTGATTGACTCTCAAATGACCGAACTCCAATGTGAGGATGTGAAATAATACTATGCTAAAAGAAATAGCCTGAGATTTTCTAACCTCATTTTCTAAATCTCATTTTCTAACAGTATTATAATAAAAGCTGCTGAATTTTTTGAGTGCTTACTATATGTCAGGCATTGTACTACCTGCTTTAAAAAGAATATCTTGCTTCATATAATATTTTTCTTGTCCTTTTTTTTTTTTTTTTTTTTTTTTTGAGACAGGGGTCTTGCTCTATTGCCCAGGCTAGTCTCAAACTCCTGGGCTCAAGAAATCCTCTCACCTCCGCCTCCCAAAGTGCTGGGATTATAGTGTAAGCCACCATACCCAGCCTTTAATATAATTTTTAGATAACCAGAAGTCATGTTTAAATTCATTCAATCTTAATTGTAAAAGGCTTACTTGGTTTTCATCTCTTCCATTTTTTCAATAACTAATCTTTGTTCAAGTGTAAAATATTTTACATCAAGAAAATAGCCAAAATGGGCTTGTAAACGTAAACATTTGTGAATAAAACATTTTAAATGCAGAGAAATTCACTATTTGAAGAAACCTTTTTGTAAATCTTTTTGTAAGTGCAAATTTTGGCTTTTATATTTACAAAACTTAAATACATTAACTGAGGTTTCCTAAATTGAGGTTTTGCTGCCCAGGTTTTCCTGAAGAAGGATTCATACCCATTATCAGATTCTAGGGAGGAGGTATAGTGACCAGAGAAATGATGCAAACAAAACTAAAGGCATGGCCCCTGCCCGTAAGAGGCTTACAACCTAATTCTGTGATATAAAGTTCTTTTCAGCTTAAGTGTTTTTAAGAAAATTGGCCAGGTGCAGTGGCTCATACCTGTAATCCCAACATTTGGGGAGGCTGAGGCCAGAGGATCGCTTAAGCCCAGGAGTTCAACACCAGCCTGGGCAACATAGTGATACCCCCCACATCTCTACAAAAAATTTAAGAATTAGCTGGGCACGGTGGTGTATGCCTGTAGTTCCAGCTGTTGGGAGGCTGAGGTGTCAGGATTGTCTGGGAGTTTGAGATTGCAGTGAGCCATGATCACACCACTGCACTCCAGCCTGGGTAACAGAGTGAGACCCTGTCTCAAAAAGCAGAATAAAATGCCAGCCATATTAGTCAGGGTTCTCTAGAGGGACAGAACTAATAGGATAGATGGATATATGAGAGGGAGTTTATTAGGAGAATTGAGTCACATGATCACAAGGTAAAGTCCCACAATAGGCCATCTGCAAGCTGAGGAGCAAGGAAGCCTGTCCAAGTCCCAAAACCTCAAAAGTAGGGAAGCCAAGAATTCTGGCAAATCACTGGGGTAGGTCTAAGAGTTCAAAATCTCAAGAACTTGGAGTCTGATGTTTGAGGGCAGGAAGCATCCAGCACAGGAGAAAGACGGAGGCCAGAAGACTCATCTATCTAGTCTAGTCCTTCCACGTTCCTCTGTCTGCTTTTAACCTAGCTGTGCTGGCAGATGACTAGCTGGTGCCCACCCAGATTGAGGGTGGGTCTGCCTCTCCCAGTCCACTGATTCAAACGTTAATCTCCTTTGCCAACACCCTCACAGACACACCCAGGAACAATACTTTGCGTCCTTCAACCCAGTCAAGTTGACACAATACTAACCCTCATACTGGCCAATACTAAATATATTGAAATAATTATTATCTTTTGCAGTGATCACTTAAACTTTAAAATCTAGTTTTTGTTCAAGTAGAGAATAGTCATACTGTGTATAGATTGGTTCCCACTGAAAAGCCAGCCTGTTTACCCTGACCGTCCCTGCTACCCAGGTGGATTCAGATGGTATGGAAGTAACTACCAAATCTCTTGTACCTTTGCCCTGTTGCCATGGGAGCCACCAGCAGGATGGCACAAAGCAGAAGAGGAGACCAGCGATTCCCCGGGCCTGACATCAGCGATTTGTGGCCATCAGGAAACTGGAGAGATTCTTTCATTCACAAACTAATTCACCGAAGTCACCAGTCACTGATCACACTTCAGATATTTCACTTATTACTTTTCTGACAATAGAGATAATACAAATCAGTATTACAATTTTTTAAAATACAGAAAACATCGCAGAAAATGAAACAATCCATAAACCACCACCCGGAGACAGCCATCGTAAACCTTCTCTTACACCCCTGCAACAAGACAGTAATTAAGTGGCCTCTTCCCAGGTTGTTTTTCAAATCCCACCGTGCCCAGCTGAGCCCTCTTAGAGATTCAAGATGGTAGATAAATAAAATGCCAGTCTTTAGGAAATCTTCATTTTAATCTTATTAATGAGGTCCAGATGTTCCCTGGATATTGACCCTAAAGAGCCATGGTTTCACACTCACACCACACCCTGTGCTCACTCTCCCCCACGGGGCTCAGGAGGGGGTCTGGACACCGAGGGGCCAGTGTGTGATCAACCAGGCCAGCAAGGAAGGGACTTTACCTCTAGCGTAAACCAGAGCTTCACGGAGCCAGGCAGAGGAGATAAACACACACGCTCCTTCTTACTCGGGAGAACAGGCAAACAGGATTTACTAGGCTTTTATTTACATTAAATGAATCAAAGTTTAGATTTGCCAGCCTTTTATAAGTGAGATCATTCAAGTCTACACTGTGACATGCATTGGGTGAAGATAAGGGTGCCCATGCCCAGCCAGCCCCCAGCAGGAGGTGAGGGGGCATTTGATGAGCCCCTGCTCCCAGGATGCTCACTTGCAGTGGAGCACAAATGTGAGGCTTGGACAGAACGAGGAGGATCCAGGACAGGGTGGGAAAGCAGAGGGGCTCACGAGTCAGAAGAATGCTGTGTGAAGCCCAGCAGGAAACCCATGTTGTCTTAATTTTTGTTTTTGTTTTTTACTCCCATGAGAGCTGTGAATTCTTTCTGTATAGTGTATTTCTAAAGCAAAACCTTTTGATTAGCATGTACTCTGAATCTGTTAGGAAAGCAGCTGGTTTGGTTTGAAAAAGTTTACTTGGACCAGGCGCGTGGTTCACACCGGTAGTTCCAGCACTTTGGGAGGCCGAGGTGGGTAGATCATTTGCACCCAGGAGTTCAAGACCAGCCTAGGCAACATGACAAAACCCTATCTCTACAAGAAATGTATGTATTAAAATTAGCCAGGTGTGGTGGTGCATGCCTGCAGTCCCAGCGACTCGGGAGGCTGAGGTGGGAGGATCACTTTAGCCAGGGAGGTCAAGACTGCAGTGAAGCAAGATTATACCGCTGCACTCCGGCAGCCTGGACGACAGAGCAAGACTCCATCTCAAAAAAAGAAAAAAGAACAGATTACTTGTTGGGGCTTCGTAATAGGGCATCTGGTTTTCCTGATTTCTTAGGCCAGGGCATGAATGAAAGTGTTTAGCTTTAACTCATATAGGTGATAGAAATATGGGGACCTCACATCCAGGACTCCAGGACAAGGAAAAGGGTCCATGTCAGAGGGACCTGCAGTTCTATCACTGAGGTCCACAGATGCCCCTTCCCCACCCAAAAAGCAGCTGGAGTGCCACAGGCAGCCAGGGCCAGGGGATGCCCGGCCATCTCAGCAGTTCTGCAGCCCCCCAGCAACCCCTCCCATCCCCACCTCAGACCCGCTGAGGCTCACACAGGCCCTTTCCCTGGGGCGAGCCTTACCATGGTGCCTTTCCTTAAATTGATACTCTTTACTTATTTTAGTACTTTAAAGTAATGCTTTTTAATTACCGTGATAAAGGAAATACCTCTATCATTGATCATCACAAACATACACGCAGTGAATATGTTCTCAGACTTGAGCTAGGAACTGTTTCCAGCATGGAAGGAAAGAAGGAGAATGAAGAGTGAATTACTTTTCACTGTAATTCTACGTCAGTCATGTCAGGTGTATGACTTGGCAACGCTGTCCTAGAGACTAGGAAACTTGTCCCGGGGGCAGGCACACCCGCTCTGATGTGCCCAGGCCCGGTGCCGGTGCTGGGTGGTGCTCCAGGGTGACTGGCGACTTCACTTCCTGATGTGCTACTCTCCCCTCTGCCTGCCATTTCTCCCAAGAATCATCACAGCTGCATCTTTTTTCTAACAGTTTGTTTTGCTCGTGTGCCTGGAGACCCCAAAGCAAGGGAAGAATTCTAAATGAGTTAAATGTATAAACACGATAAGACATCAACATACACATCCTCTGTGAGACAGTAGAAAATTAGGATCCAACCAAAGGAGGAAGCCAGGAAAGTCAATAAACAAGTTGGTAGAGATGCAATATACAGAAATGAAATGTTTAGAAGAAATAATACTGAGAGGAGGAAGAAAGAAACCACACGGAAGTTTCTTGGGTTAAGAAGTTCCCTGATTACATCACTATAGTGTGGGAAGTAAAAAAAAGAACAAAAGAAGTTCCCTGAGACAGGTTCTGATCCCTTCTCTACCTTAATTTCCAAGATTGTGTGAAAGGAAAATAAAAACTGGGGACCCCAATTCATGATACCAGAAGAAAAAAACAGCTAAGAGCTGAGTCATGCAGAAACTGCCTTTTCTTCTATCCCTAAGCAGATAAAGCTAAGCTGCAGATTAAAGGTTAAATATCCCCACAGGTAGCTAGCTACTCTGTATTCGCCTTATCGGTAAAGTGCCAATTTACTGAGCGCCAGACGGATAGGTAATTGGCTATCCCCTGCCTGTACCTTTTCTCTTCCAACATGTGGATTTCCATACCCTCCCTCTTTCTTCTCCAGACTGCTGTTCTCCTTTAAATTTTTTTTTCTTTTTATTTTTTTGAGACAGGCTCTTGCTCTGTCACCCAGTTTGGAGTGCAGTGGCACGATTTTGGCTCACTGCAACCTCTGCCTCCCAGGTTCAAGTGATTTTCCTGCCTCAGCCTCCGAAATAGCTGGGATATAGCCATTGCCACCATGCCCAGCTAATTTTTGTATTTTTAGTAGATACGAGGCCTCACCATGTTGGCCAGGCTGGTCTCGAACTCCTGACCTCAGGTGATCCATCTGCCTCAGCCTCCCAAAGTGCTGGGATTACAGGCGAAAGCCACCGTGCCTAGGTTCCCCTTTAAATATTGAAGCCCTCTCTCAAAATCATCCTTGGAGAAAGGCACAGGCCACAGACCATTTCTTTGATTCCATGCTTTGTGCTTCTGAGCATGTCCTTAAAATAAGCTTCTAAATTGATTGAGACCTGTCTCGGATACTTTTTGGTTTACAATTATAATCTGTGGTCACCTGGATCATAAAGGCCCTCCCTATACCCCAGGAAACTCAGTGTTATTAATGCCTCAAAATTGCTCCTTTTTTGCCTCATCAGCCAGTTCATACCCCCGGGTGCCCACATGGCCTCACCTGGCCCCAGTTTACTGCAATCTCTTTGGATTCTGTGGTTTAGTTCATCAGATGTGCCATATCTTGCTAATTACAGGAGCAAGGTAAGGAACTAGCCTTTATGGAGGACACATTATTGGCCAGACACTATTGACTCTTACAGGGGCCACTAAATTCTTCACAATAATATCTACTCTTTAGGTAAATGTTTTTGCGATTTTAAAAATTATGTTACGGGGGCTCACTAGGCCAGTAGCATTGGGATTGGAGCCCGGGCTCAAAGCTCTTAACTCAAAGCTCCCCTCTGTTTTCCCGTGCATGGTTGGACCCCTAGCCCTTGGCCCCTTCCCTTTCCTTTGACCTGCCCTTCTAAGGACTAAGGGTAATTTGTAGGAAATCCTGTTCAAGCAATCTATGATCCAGGGAGCCTGTGTGGTGAGTGATGTTCAAAGCTGGAGTTGAAGAGCACACCAACATGACAGAGGTGAGTGAGGAGTGGGAGCAGGGAGGCCAGGGAGGGGGCCAGTACAGCCATTCAGCCAAGAAACCGCAACAACTAAAGAGGTAGACGGTAGTAGGATGAAATGCTAATTAGCGACTTCTGGGTTTTTTTAAATAAATTTCTTTAAACTCAATAATGTTTTTCATACACTTCACATGAAAATTGCCTTCCACACACAGGTCGCAGAAGTTGGTGGCCATCTGTGCCATCTTCCCAGTGAATTTGCAGACAAAACCAACAACACAATGCTGATATGAAGGACAGATGAAATTTACAGTTGGGTTCTTAGGGCGTCACTGCAGCTTCTGATGAGAATGCTGGCTTGAAAATGGAATGAATGTTGTATCTAGTTCTGTGACTGGTTGACATCAGCTGGTCTCTAATCTTTAGCTACAATCACGTACCATCTTGCTGAATTCTGGAGGAGGAGGAGGCAGTTTCTACTAGCCACATAGACTGTCCTCTTGGGTACAAGTCAATAGGGGCCCTTTCATCCTCTGTGGTTAGGGCTCTGAGGTGAAGAGTAACAAATATTTGAGATACAAAGAACATTTCCGAAAATTCTCTTTGTAATGTTTTATTTTCCGGAATTGGGATGAACGAAAGTATTGGCCTGGATATGTGGACTTTCTTGTAAAGAATGTTGCTTTATGAGGATCTCTGTTTCAGGGTTTTTTTTTTTGAGATGGAGTCTCACTCTGTCACCCTAGCTGGAGTGCACTACAATCTCTTGGGTTCAAGTGATTCTCCTGCCTCAGCCTCCCGAGTAACTGGGATGACAGGCACATGCCACCATGCCCGGCTAATTTTTGTATTTTTGATAAAGATGGGTTTCACCATGTTGGCCAAACACCTGGCCAAGGATCTCTCTTTGAAAAGAGAAACAAAAACTGACTATGTTTAGGTTCAGTTAGAATGTTTTGGTTTAATATATAAATTGGAAGACTCTCTATTGGTTAGAAAAATACTTTGATTTCTACAGTGAGTTATACATTGATGCCTAAACTGGCAACATTTTTGCCCCATGTAGCTGGGGCCAGCCATGGTGGCTCATGCCTGTAATCCCAGAACTTTGGGAGGACCAGGCTGGCGGACCACTTGAGGTCAGGAGTTTGAAACCAGCTTGGCCCACATGGCGAAACCCCATCTCTACTAAAAATACAAAAATTAGTCAGGTGTGGTGGTGCATGCCTGTAATCACAGCTATTCAGGAAGCTGAGGCAGGAGAATCGCTTGAACCCAGGAGACGGAGTTTGCACGTAGGAGACGGAGGTTGCAGTGAGCTGAGATCACACCACTGAACTCCAGCCTGGGTGACAGAGAGACTTCGTCTCAAAAAAAAAAAAAGCTAAGTAGCTAAGCCAGAGTGATTATGTCCACCACTCCTCTTACTAGTTGGGATGAGGCAAGTCCCTGCTTCTCAGGCAAACAGTCTTGGGGAGTCAGCTCCTGAAGACAGGATCTGACTGGGGCTGCTGTGGGCTTCTCCTGAGGGTGCTTTTAGAATCTGTCATCCCAGTGATCACCCCAGTCCAAACCATCTAGTGTGGATGGGGGAGAGCCTCTCTCGGGATAGGGATGGCATTGTGCAGTGAGCCGTGGGTGCCATTAGTCCTTCTTCTTGTTACTAAGGTTTTATGCATAACATCGTCCGTGAGTAGAGATTGGCCTTACTTTTACCAGTACTTTTTATAATACAGTGTTAAGATTCTTGCTGGATTGACGGACTTTAAAATGTTATGTCAACTGTGTTTCTTTCATTGCCAGAAGTTTGCACTTTTCCACATGTTTATGGCCCCCATGTCTCTTTCCTGAGTGGCCTGACCAGCCCTCCGTGCCAGTCTCCTGGGCCCCATAGTAGAGGGAGCAGGAGAGGGTGAGAAGGAGACCCAGCTAGGAGGAGAGAGAAAGGAAAAACCAGCCTTTGTTTGAAGCTGAATCCTCATTCCAGGCAGGCTACCAGTTCTCCTGTTCGGGTGGGCGTTGTGCGCACACAGCTGCCTCTGATTTCTATTTCGTGTCTGGAATTGTGGCAGGTGAGGAAAAGTGAAGAGGTACCCAGAGAATAGGCAAGGCCCTTTTCCTTTCTTATGGACAGAGCTAAAGTGAGACTTGTGAGCACATTAGGAAGGCTACTCATTTGGCGCTCCTTCAAAGTGATATTCTTTTTTTTTTTTGAGACTGAGTTTTACCCTGTCACCCAGGCTGTAGCGTAGTGGCACAATCTCAGCTCACTGCAACCTCTGCCTCCCAGGTTGAAGCAATTCTTCTGTCTCAGCCTCTCGAGTAGCTGGGATTACAGGCACTCAGCACCATGGCTTGATAAGCTTTGTATTTTTAGTAGAGATGGGGTTTCACCATGTTGGCCACGCTGGCCTCAAACTCCTGACTTCAGGTGATCTGCCCACCTTGTCCTCCCAAAGTGCTGTGATTACAGGTGTGAGCCACTGCACCTGGCTGATGTTCTTTTAATGTTAGAACATTAATTTTGGAATAAGGGCCCTGCTGGGAGGAGCTGGAGAAGGAAGGCCACTGGGCACCGCCCACTCCTCGCCCTGTGATCCAAGCATACAAGTCTGGTACCAACCAGCATGCACCCTTAGCAAAAGGAAAGCCCTGCAGATAACTGCCTTTTTTAACGAGGCAATTCAACAACAACTTATTTCTTACTAAGTGTAGCCCTTGGGACCATCTCACCCTCACTGCCAAGGGCCTTATTCTACCCAACCCCACACAGGTTCTCCCTGAGAGGGGTTCTGAGGATCTCTGGGGTTGGTGCTTTGATGCCTCTGGTGCTTCTACTTGGGTTGGCCCATATCTGAGTCTGGATCAGTTCTGGGGCCCCCTGAGCCCCTTTTCTTTTGAGCAAGGCTCAGTGCAAGAGGTCATGCCTTCCGTATTAACACCTTATTCTAATGAAAACTTCCATTGAATTTTTAGCCTTTCCCTTTCCACTATAAATAATCCCAGTTCCTTTCATCTGATCCCGTAAACCCCTTAGAGCTCCTCCAGTCCACCAGCGCCCTCGTAACCCTGGGCCTTCACACAGGTGAGTCCCTTGGTGCAGTTCCTTTTTCTCTTTTCTCTTTTCTTGACTAACTCACTCTTCAGGTTTCAGCTGAAAGGCCCCTAGGAAGGTTTTCCTAACCCCGCTGAACTGGAATGGGAGATCCTGACTCCACAGCTACCATAGGAGTGGCCATCACCCTGTGAAGTTATTCAGTAGAAATGGCTGGTGTCCGCTTTGTTCCGTGGAATATCTGCCTCAGAGCAGGGCTTGGCTTAGGTAACACTAGTAGGATGAGTGTTCGAGTTGTTGAATTCCAGGGACCTAACCACCTTCTGCTTTTAGGATAACATTTCAGTCCTTGATACCCCCTGGTTGTTGTTCCAAACCCTGACGTTCTGCCTGTAGACCCTGCATTCTCAGCCTCCAGGCGGTTCCACGCTGCTGCCTGCTCTAGCGGAGACTGTATCTGGAGCTTCAAAGGGCTTGTTCTCTATTAGCTGGGAGGGTTTCAGTGCCTTCATCAAATCAGGGCGAACCATTACGCTATCCAGACTCCTCAGGCAAGTCTTGTTTACCCTGGGATCTCCTCCAAGATATAAGCTTATGGCTTCAAATACTTTTTATGGTCTCCAGATTTGAACAGACTCAGATTTTCCCCCTTCATCTCCCAAACCTTCCCTAAGATTTTCCCCCTTCATTTGCTCGTGCTTTTTCACAAATGCTTTTCCATGTGTGATTTTCCCTGCAGGAGACTGGCTCCCTAGCTTATGCCTGGTGCTGAGATGAGTCTTGCAAATGCTAAGGACTAGTTACAAAGGGCAGGCAGCATGCTTCCTGATGCTGTTTAGCTATCAATCCGTATTTACAGAGGCTTTCCTTCTTCCGCAGGGTGGGTGTGGGTGTTCTTTTGATTTAGACACGATGAAGATAAACTAGTGGTTTCCTTCAGGAAATTGAAGTTGGAAAACAAATGTAAGGCAGGAGTTGAGGTTAAAGGAGAGACAAGTTTGGTCGCCTATGTGTAGACTAAGACAGCTTGAGTCTTCGTGAGAAGTGCAAGGCACAAATGTGTTTAAGATCACACACGTTTACATTTGGTGAACACCAACTGTGTATGTATGTTGGTGTCCAGCACAGTGGGCAGCAAAGATCAATGAGACAGGCTTCTTACCTTCAAGGAGCTCGCTGGCTGTTAGGACGATGACAGTACAGCATGGTGGGGGCACATAGAGGGGAGCAGAAACATTTTAGTTGCACTCATGTCCTCTGACCCTGACCTGGCACTGCTGGTACTAACATGGTGCTAGGACCCAGAAACACATCTTAAGAGATTTCTTTTAAGTTCTAAAAATAAATTCTTAAACCATAAAACCTGGGGCCCAGAAGTTCGGGTGTCTTCTGTGGCCACCAAGATTGTCTAGAGATTCTGATTATTTTTTCTCAGCTAGACTCAGAAACCAAGAAAATGACCCCCACGCAATACCGCCTTCCTCCCATATGAACGATCAATTGCTGTGTAAGGCCGGGTAATCCCAGGACTTTTAAAGGCCAAGGCGGGCGGATCCTTTGAGCTCAGGAGTTCAAGACCAGTCTGGCCAACCTGGTTAAAAACATGGTTACAACCTGTTTTTATTTCTTCATTTAAAAAAAAAAAGTGGCCAGGCACAGTGGCTCACACCTGTAATCCCAGCACTTTGGAGAGCTGAGGCGGGCAGATCACCTGAAGTCAGGAGTTCAAGACCAGCCTGGCCAACATGGTAAAACACTGTCTCAACTAAAAATACAAAAATTAGCTGGGCACAGTGGCTGATGCCTGTAATCTCAGCTACTGGGGAGGCTGAGGCAGGAGAATTGCTTGAACTCAGGAGGCAGAGGTTGCAATGAGCCAAGATTGTTCCACTGCACTCTAGGCTGGGCGACAGAGCAAGACTCCATCTCAAAATAAATAAATAAATAAATAAATAAAATTTTAAAAAGAAAAAGAAATTATCACAAAATTATATCTGGAAGCAAAATATGTATTCTCCCACACCCCCCATCTTCCCCCTACACCCCTAGCTCCACATCCTCATTTCAGAATGTCAGGAATTTAGTTCAGCTTAGCTGGGTGCCTCTGGCTCAAGGGTGCTCATGGGCAGCCTTCTCAATGGAGGGCTTGACTTGGTAAGGGGCAGGTCGAATTCAAGAGACAGCAAGAGTACCCACAGTGGAAACCAAAATCATTTATCACTCAGTCTTAAACATGACATCCCCTTACTTCTGTGCTCATCTATTTGTTAGAAACGAGAGACTAAATCCAGCCCCCACTGAAAGGTATGGAACATTCAGGAGTGTGAATCCCAGGCACAGGGTCCCTAGGGTCATAGAGGTGCCTCCTGCCCCTTCACCCTGTTCCTCTTCTCCTCCCCATCTCATTTGCCTTCTTCCCAATCCAGGATGTGCTTATGAAAAGGACTGGCGATTGCTTCCCTTTTTTTCTCTGTGTCACTGGGAGTGGGGAGTGGCCTTAAATCATGACAGGCCATTAGGTTGAATGTGCTGCTTGTAGCCGAATCATGAGGACTTGGGATGCTAGTTGAGCCTCCTAAAGAGGCCAAGCCAGTGCTGAAATCCTAGGTGGGAGGCAGATCGGTTTGGGAAGAGGCCATTTCTGGAAGTGTTTGGCTAGAGGGGAGCTGCTTAGCAAAATATGACTTGAAGATCTGGCCCGTGCTTTCAGGCTGCCCAGCAGTCTGTTGTCTGATAAAGATGCTTGTAGTCCCCTCAGAGGCACTGGGCTGAGCAGCTACTGTCTTGCAGAGGAGGAGTTTCTACCCTGTCTCAGGGCTGAACCTGGCCCGGAGGTCACAGAGGCCAAACTCATCTTGGCCCCTCCTCACCTTCCCTTTCAGAACCTTCCGATTGCTTCCCAGCTCTGTGGCTCAGCATATTCCCCCGGGTCATCCTTGTCTCCTGCGTGCTCTGCCGGCTCCAGTTGTACCGCCTCCCTGGGTGCTGCAGAGGTTCCTCGTTATCCCAGTATTCAGTATTTAAGCCCTAAAGTCATATGGTGGCATGGGGAAGCAGAAGTTGTTACAACAGTGTTGACTGATGAACTTCAAATGCAAACACCCCATGGTCCGTAAACTTGCCTCCTCCCTCTAGCCAGCCACCTTGTGCTTCTTGTCAGCCATCCTCCTGCTGATTTCCCAGTGCTGTAAACAGAAATATGATGCAAAGCAAATGCACTTTTATGCAGCAGGCAGTGAAGATAGAGAACTACTCAGTCATGGGTAAGCTTTCGGACAAAGAAGGATCTGGCAGAATTAGAGCAACTAACAGAGAGAAAATTGACAAGGACATGACACAAAGCCTCTTCAAAAGAAGGTGATTTGAATATCAAAGGTAGAAGAGAGGCCCTCAGGAAACTGATGAAACTCTTGAATATTTTTGCAAAAATATTCCTCTTCATCTTCCTGCCTTTGATGTAAAATGAAGGAAAACATAATGTGCTATCATATCATTTTATCAAACAACTAATGCCCCAAATAACTGACTCATTCTCTTATCGGTCTCAGGATTAGTGCACAATCACATATACCACATCGTTTTATAACACAGATAAAATAATTTTTTTTTTATGATTTTGAGTTTTGTTCAGAGATAAGGTTCCAATCTAACCCGTTTTGTCCTATTTACTATGACATTTTAGATACGGTTCTGGGTAGGGGGGGCTATGAGGCTGAAGGCAGGTCTAAGGAAGGAGAAAGAGTATTTTAAGCAGAAGAAACAGCTAACAGGATATGGAATGGAACTTATCCTGTTGTCTCAGGTGTTGGCCAAAGCTTCAAAGCTGGAGTCAGTGGGTGATAAGCACTCCTACATTCTAAAGAGAGGTGCTAAAGGAATCCCACTGGACTTGCTAACCAAGAAACTGGAGGTTCCTGAGAGACTTCCTTGAAGGGAATATGTAAGAGGAGCGAGCTTTGCTTTTTCCTTCCTTCCCCATGGGGAAGGGGATTCCCTCCCCCAAAGCAAGCAAAGATGGGGCCAAGAGATCCTCAGGTTTAGGGAGATTCTTGCAAGAAGGAGAGACAAACTCTTATTTCAGAGATAGAAGCTCGTTGAGTGGTGAAAACATTTTAGCCCACATAGGGCTGCTACCAAAGTGGGAATGCCAGAGGTCTTGGGAGAGCTTGCCATGTGTCCCTTGGAGTCTGGGAGCATAATGACTGGCACCTGGCTCTCAAGAGCTCTGAAAGCAGGAGCTGGGTGGAGCCTGATGGCAGGGTAAAAAGAGAGAGGGCCGCTGGGTAGCAAGATGCGTTTCTGCCATTTGAAACTGTCCAAAGGCAAAATTACAACACATTGAGTTTAAAGATCTACTTGGCTTTTATTAATGACTCTAGAAGTGGGGAACATCTCATTCAATCAAATACAATGAGTGTTCTGATGAGCTGAGCAGAAGAGGTTAACTTCATGGGCAGAAAAGGGCTGAAGAGGGCAGAAAAGGGCTGAAGAGAGCAGAAATGTGGAACAAAAAGCGAATTGGTTAACATCAGCTTACTTTCAGTTACTTTCCTTGGATGGATTAAAACAGAGGGGACTTCCTTGTCATGTCAGCTAAAACTGGTCTGGGGATTTGGCTGTCATTGCTCCTGGTTTCTCAGAAGGTCAGATAAACAGCAACATTTGGTGCTGTGGAACTTTAGCAGGAGTGTTTCCATTTTGGTCTAATCTGTTGGAGCCTAGTGTAGGAGCTCAGCCCAAATCAGTGGCCTCCTATAAGTTTTACTTAATAAAAGGCTGAGGGTGAGTGGGTTTCCATGGCCCAGTGACAGCCAGAGGTATTAAAGAGAGCTACCTGCTGAGGCATAAGGTCCCTGGGGCACTGGGTTTAACTAAATGAGCCACTCTGACCCATAATAGGCAGATCTGAGACAGATCTAGCAGACTGGGTGGCCATCTGTTCTGTCCTCATAGGCCCAGACGCAAATTTCAGCTCTGTTCTATCCCTTTTACAGAGGCGAGGTGAGCTCTAGAAAAGGCATGGCCAAAAACAGAATAAGGATAAGGAAATGAATTGCGGTTGTTCTGGTGGCTGGAGCATCACTGGTGGAAAGTGCACCTTTAGGACAGGTGCTTTCCTGGTAGGGGCAGCCCCAGTCTGGTTCACTAGACCAGACACCTGGGGAGAGCTGAACCCCCAAAGCAGGGTCCAAGAGGAAGAAAGCACCAACTCCAAGCCCTTTGGCTCAAGAAAGGTCCTTGACTGTGAACCAACTGTGTGCCAGCCAGCTTTCTCCTAAGTGCTGAAGAATCAGGAGTGCCTCTAGAGGCCAAGAGGAATCCCCAATGGTTGAGGAGTGGGTGGCAGAGGGAAAGTGAGACACAGCAGTTGGAAAGGTGTGAGAAACAATAGAGAGAAAATTCCCATAGAAGCTGAGGAAGAGGGTTTAGAAAACATTGATTGATAGAAGAATGAAAAAGTGCCCATTGGATTTGGTGAGGGGTAGACACTGGCCACTTTGACAAAACCAGTTCCAGTGCAGTGATGGAGTCAGGAGCCAGGCTGAAGTGAGCTCATGCAGGAAGGGACGAAGCAACTGCAGGTAGTAAGTAGAGACCACCTTTTCCAGAAGGCTGACCGTGAAGAGGGGATTGTGTGCAGACAGGGAAGTACCTGTAGGGACAGAGTGCCAGGAAGGAGGAAGTTTCTCTTTTTTTAAGTTGGGAGATAGTAGAGCTCATTCGAATGATAATGAGGAAGAGGAAAGGAGAGGCTGAGAATGTGAACAAATGAGGCATAACCAATGGAGCAGGAACTCACAGAGTAGGAAGGGATGCACAGCTGTTGCACAGGTGGAGGAATTAGCCTGGGATGAGCACAGGAGCAGGCTTTCACTAAGCCATGGAAAAAGCAAGGAGCTAAGGAGCTAGAAAAGGATATAGACAGGTGGTTAGAGGAGGGCCAGAAAAGTTAATGCTTGTTGCCTTCCTCTTGGATGAAGAAAATGGTGAATGACACATCAACAAAAGCATTTTGTGGCTTCAAATTGTTTGCATAAAGATCTCATTTACTCTTCACAACAAACCAAGTGGGTCTTCCGGTTCCAAATCTAGGTCATCCCCCAAGTTCTCCATTGTTCTCAGCTACCCTTCCCTGGCACTTTTTCCTCCTGTAGCTCTACAATACTGGAACTCCCTCAAACTAACCTTCTCCCAGGCATTGACCCAAGCCAACTCCTAAGTCTCTTTTACAGCTTGCTATGCCTTCAGTGTTTTCCTTCCCCTAAAATGCCTGTTGAAGCTGTAATCCCCAATGCAACAGTATTAAAAGGGGGACATTTAGGATGTGATTCGGCACATTAGGATGTGATTATTGTGACTATCAAGTCTGATGATATTTCTCTGCTTTCATTCAAGTTGTCTTTAAGGCCACTCTGAAAGAGGAACTTTGAAAATACTTTGAGTAATAATAGCATCATGTGAATAAAAAGATGGTCTCAAGACCAACATTTATTTGGGTTATACATTCTAACGTGTTTGTTTATAAAGGTTTGTGATCATTGATCACAATTTATGCAGTCTTTCCAACAGTGCTCTGTTAAAATGAGGTTCTTCTAGCTGAGCTAGAAAGGTATATTTTTTTTATGGTGGACACAGGAATCAACTCTGTGCTAAGTATGTTTAAACTTTCCAGTCCAGAAGAAGAGTGAAGCTTTCTGACATTGTGAATCAACAGTGCGGGTAAAGGTCACAGGTTTTAAAAATCCAACACAGTTTAGGTTTGACTCATACATTCAAGAGGCCAATCTTTTTGACCCCAAGGAGAAGGTGAAACTGCCTTTGCTGATAGGGCAGCTCCAGGGAGCAAAATCCTTTTGTTTTGAAGGCAGCTGTTTTCCTAGGTGCTATCCTTTCATTTAAACCAAACAGATTCATTCTGCAGTGAGCACCCAATAAAATAAAAGCCTAAGTACTATTTCCAGTCGGAGAAACTCTCTAGGACAACTGTCCTGGACACTCCAGCTAACCTATCCCTTCTCTCACTTTTCATCCATCTCAGGGGCCAACCCAGCAGGTTGTTCCCCTTATCCCAGGCTCCATGTTAAATGTACTGAACACAGAGTTGGACTTCTTCAGGCTTGACCCTTGGTGCTAGTTCACCCCGGGGATGATGGACACACATCCCCAGCCTTTTTGGTCTGGCTGTTTCAGAAAACACCACTCAGCACCTCCACAAGACTAGAGCCTCTCTAGAGAACAACCAGTAACTATCATCGTCTGTAATTCCTGGGCTGGCCACAAGGCCTTATGCGACAGGTGAGCTGTAGCAGGGAGTCTTCTCCAAAAACCTTGAGGTTCTAATTTGATCTTTTTCTTTCTGAAGATGTCTCCCTAAAGAAGCCCTTCTGCATGGTATGGTGTGTTGGAGATGTGCCTTTGTATCATGACTTTCTCAGCAAAATCTACCACAGGCTTATTTTACATTTTGTGATAACCTGCTTTTTGCCCGCTAAAACTAACTCTTTCTCAGACTAAAAGCTGTTCAGGCTTCATGTTAGCTCCTTGAGCCAAACAGACTCCATCTTAGCTTCTTCATTTTAGTTATTTTCCCACCCTTAAGTATGTAACTATAGTATGTGGCTGGGGCAGGCTAACACTGGGCACCTCCAGGAATGCATTTGTTGATAAGAGGCTGAGTTAATTGGTACCAGCAGAGCCTGGGAATGCAGGTGCTGTCGAGCGCCCAGAGCCCCCATTATCTGTAAGTTGTATGTCTTTCATGACAGCTTTACCCCTCACACCTGGCACTGTTTTATTTCTCGTGTACCAGTTTATCTTTTAACTTTTTTGCTTACTCTGCTTTTGTGAAAAATTTCCTTCAGCTAGGTTCCCCCTCCCCTTTAAAACTAGGGTATAAAAGACCACCTAACTTTTTCTTAGGGGCCGAGAGAATTTCGGGTGTTAGCCACCTCTCGGACAAGGCATAATAAAGGACTCATAATTCAATCTCAGAGTGTGGCGCATTCCTTGACTTGCTCAGGCTCAACAACCTCCTAAGCCTCCAGTGGATATGAGTCATCCCAAGTGTATCAGAGCCTCCTAATCCGCTCACCCAGAGCCCTGCCCAGCTTCAGGATGGAAACCAGCGCCTCCCAGTCCCCATCTGGATGGTGTCAACAACTCTTTCATGAAAACCACATGTGAACATAGGTTTGGGGTTTTTTTTCTGTTGGTTTTGGAAGAAAAGAAACACATGCAGGGTGAGGGCACAGTCATGTCAGAGTGATGACTCAGCTTCTGGCAAATGCGTGGTTTCATGGGAGCCAGAGAGGAGAAGTTTTGGTAAAAATTAGCTCAGAGATTTTCCTTTCTGTAAACACAACCTGAAAAGATGTAAACCATCTGAGTGGGCAGAGTCCTTGCCTGTCCCAAATGCAGCCGTGTATGGCATCAAAGAAAATTTACTTAGGGCCATTTCAAGTTGGGTTTCCGGTGAACGAATAGGCAAAAATGTGAGTGGAGAAGACTTGGATGGCCCTGGGCTTTCTCCATGTTTTCAGCCCAGTAGAAACCACTGCTCTTACAAAAAACGGTGAGACGTTGTTTGGAAGATAGGTCCGGAGGCTGGAAGAACTCTCTCACAACAAAGCTCCAGATGTACCTTGGATTGAAATATGATTTCAGATGCAGTTCATCCCTGAGACAGGTATTAAGACTTGCCTTACATTTCAGAGCTTCTTGGACAGCAAGATATTCTTCTCCAAAATTATGATGCGAATACTTCAAAGTATACAGCATGGTGGCTCAGGCAGCCCTGCCTTCACCACATAGAGCTAGTAGAACACTATCTTTATTTATAACTTTAGTAAGCAAGGCTTTTCATTCGGTGTTATATTCAATGGCTGTTTCCACTACAGAATATAAGCTAAGAGTTGCACAGACTTTCGGTCCAAACTGTGTTTAAAAGGGCGAAACTCATTGTTTGAACTTGAAGATCTATTACATTTATATCTAACTCATGTAATATCCTTTTTCCATCTAAATCAATCACACATTCATTGAGCACCTTCAAGGTGGGCAGTGCCTTCAGGCTGGCATACATAGAGAAGCCTTAGCTGTGGTCCTTGATGCAGGAAACCTCATTAAGGAGACACCCAGCTGGTGAAATGTTAATTAACAATTCAAGGCAGGATATGATAAGTGCCCAATGAGAAAGGATGGAAAGATCTGGAGAAATTCAATTTAGAGAAAATGACGGGCATATGAGAGACCAGGCTTCCTTTTTCCACAGGAATATTGAACCTGTCTCCAGAAGGAAGAACTTGGATGTTTCAGGAAGGATCTCAGCTCATCATTAGAACTTCTAAATTGGGAAAGCCAAGGTAGTGAGGCTGCCCAAGGCATGCAAACAGACGGAATCGCCATCTGTTAGGGAAGCAGGAACAGGATTTGCTACATTGAGAAAACTAAATAACCTTTAAAACTGGCTTGAACCTGTGAAATGGTGACAGGTGCATAACTCAATCTGCACCTCCCTGAGGAGCTGGGAGCTCTGCTGGGCCTCAAAAAGTAAGCAGCCTCTAGAGGGGTGGACTCTCTCCGTGCACTCCCAGACCACCCACCACTATTACCCACCACCTGTTCCCTGGCAGAGCCCAACCCACAGCAAAGCCATCTCTACGGCAACAGAAGCCGGACACTTACTAAGAAGCCAGGATGGATGCATTCGTGGTGTACTTAAGGTCTGTGTATTTCACTGAATGTAAATTTTGTCTCTAAGCAATCTATAGAATATGCGCTCTAAAAGGTACTGATGTCTGCAGCTTCCTTTAAATTGTATCAAACAATAAAATGGATTATGGATAAGATAAGAGATAAGTGAAAAAACAGCAAAATACTGATTGTGGCATCTAGGTGGTAGGTATATGGGTATTAACTGTACAATCTTTGGCTTTTTTGTATATTTGAAATTTTTTATCATATGTTGGGGAGAAAATCCATGTAGCTCCATCTGTTAAAGAGTGTAAATGGCTTTCAGCTCATGCATATTTGGAACACCACAGAACATAATAATGTAGGTTTCTTGAGTTCTCACTGCTCACTAAGAACCTTATGTGAACTGTCTCATTTATCCTCACAAGCACCTGTGAAGTAAATACCATCATCTTCACTTTGCAGATGGGAAAACCAAGGCACAGAGAACACGAAACATTTGTCCGGTGTCACGCAGATCGTAAATGTCAGGGTTAGGATTTGAACTCAGGTTCTAACTGACTCCAGAACCCAAAGCTGTGACTCCCACACCACTCTTGGGACCCAGAAGTGGGTGTCATGGCCTTGCTTTGGGGAGAAAGCACTTTGTGTTGGGGGAAAGGTGACTGCATGGTAGCCCTTACATCGCTTCTAATGGGTTTCAGATGGGTTTGGTTCTTCAATCGTCCTATAATTGTTAATGGACACCAAGACCCACCACCTGGTAGTTTTGTTCTGGTTTCATCTCCCCCTTTTTTTTTTTCATTTTAAACAAATGTATTTAAATTGAAGTGAAAACTATCTAGGACTTATTTCTTTTAGAATAACCTGTCCCTTCTTAAAGACAGACTGCCTTACATGTAATGGCTGCATGCAAAAATGTTGCAAGATCGTCCTTGCTTTTACAATGATAAATGAAAAACATAATTCTCCAATAGAACAAGGTATTCCAGGACTTTTTGCATTGGTTTTTGTTGTTTTTAAACAGTGAGTGCAAAATAACTTCCTGGAATAATAAGAGCTGAATCAGCATACCACAATGGAGAAAAGAGATGTTTTCACAGAGCCACTAATTTTTCCCAACCATCGCCATCTGATGTTGATCAAAACTTATCATTGGCCATTTAGCTTTTTAAAAATGTGATCCCTTGTGCACACACACCAGTTACTTTAGGTACAGTCATGCGTCACTTAACAGAGATACATTCTGAGAAATGTTCAGTGATTTTGCTGTTGTGTGAACATCGTAGAGTGTGCTTACATAAACCTAGATGGTATCGCTTACTACATACCTAGGCTGTGTGGTATAGCCTATCATTCCTGGGCTACAAATCTGTATGGTACAGAATACTGTA
Organism: Sapajus apella; assembly: GCF_009761245.1. Lineage (NCBI taxonomy): Eukaryota > Metazoa > Chordata > Mammalia > Primates > Cebidae > Sapajus > Sapajus apella. The sequence goes on from NW_022436941.1 coordinate 61,387,364, forward strand.
GGCAACTGTAACGCAATATAAGTATTTATGTATCTAAACATAGAAAATGTACAGCAAAAGTATGTATAATAGGTGGGACACAGTGGCTCATGCCTGTAATCCCAGCACTTTGGGAGGCCGAGATGGGTGGATCACTTGAGGTCAGGAGTTCAAAACCAGCCTAGCCAACATAGCAAACTGTCTCTACTAAAACTACAAAAATTAGCCAGGTATGGTGGCACGTGACTGTAATCCCAGCTACTCGGGAGGCTGAGGCACAAGAATTGCTTAAACCTGGGAGGTGGAGGTTACAGTGAATCAAGATCACATCACTGCACTCCAGCCTGGGTAACAGTGAGACTCTGTCTCAAAAAAGAAAAAAAATGTATAATATGTATTCTAATTATGGGACCACTGTTATATATGCAGTCCATGGTTGACTGAAACACACACATTCAATACATGACTCTACAATAAAGTGATAGGGAAGGGGAAAATGAAAGACTAGAGAAATGGCTGTAGTCATAAGCATGTGCTGTAAACAAGTCGTGGTTTTCTCGCTGAGAACGTATTCTTGGTCTGTAGGAGCAGAAATCTGGAATAACGAAGCAGCCTCCCTTTTTGGTGGGTACTTTCTGTCTGATGCTGAACCCCATCCATTGTATCATCATCCTCCACGTGCACCTGTGCATGTGTGTCTGTTTGATTGACTGGCTGCCTGTCAAATCACAATCCGCCCTGCCTCACTGGCAAATCCTGTCATTCACAATAGGCTTTCATTAGCTTACTAAGTGGTGTATGGCTCTTAACCTTAAACTGTATCACATAACCATCCTGCCTACCACCTTCAAATTCATATGATTGTTGTTTTCAGTCTTGACGCCTGCCTTAAGCTTTTTGTCGGCTTTGATGAATTCAGGAGTGTCCTAAGCTGCTGCACCTTCCCAGAAAAGGTCCTAGGTCCCTATTGAATGCGTTTGATCTCCTACTGCCCCATGGAGTTGCTTCTAGTCATTTGTTGAACATCTGAAATATGAACAGCACTCTGAATCAGGTCCCTGAGGTAGTTTGCAGCTCCCCTATAGTTTGCGAAAAGAAAAAAAAAATCGTTAACGAGACAATAATTCTAACCCCTCCTGTTAAATTTCAAAGTCCCTAAATAACTCTTGACTGTGGTATGGAGCCTTCCAAAATGCCCTGGTGAGCTGGCCAATCAGCCCTGGGTGTTTTTTCTCAGAAGGACCTAAGAATCCCAGCTCAGACCCTGCTTTGCCAGGAGGCATCTGCCCCTGCAGGATGCCAATCATCAGTCTCAGAGGCTGAACAAATCCCTCTGTCTCCCTGCAGGCTGTCTGGGTTGCAAAACATGCCTTTGCTGGCCCTAGGAAGGCCATCTCTTTGGTCTTTCGATTCAGCTTGTTTGGGGCTCCTATTGTTTATTTCCTCTTCCCTCCACCTTTTAAAAGGAGGTAGTGTCAGCTGGGTGTAGCGGTTCATGTCTGTAATCCTAGCACTTTGGGAGGCCAGGGCAGGGAGATCACTTGAGGTCAGGAGTTCGAGACCAGACTGGCCAACATGGTGAAACCCCGTCTCTACTAAAAATACAAAAATTAGCCAGGTGTGGTGGTGCATGCCTGTAGTCCCAGCTACTCGTGGGGATGAGGCATGAAAATCTCTGGAACCTGGGAGGTGGAGGTTGCAGTAAGCTGAGATCGTGCCACTGCACTCCAGCCTTACAGAGTGAGACTAATCTCAAAAAAAAAAGAAAAAAAAGAAAAAAAAAAAAAAGAGGTAATGTTTGTGGGAGGCTACTTCCCAAAACTGAAGAAAAGGAAGTACGGCCCTAGAGCCCACCGCTTCCCTGGAATACACAGCAGGGAAAAAAGAATTTAAAAAACCAGATCTAGGGAGTAGGGAAGAAATTCCTCAAGGCTGCACTTCTGGGTCTGCCCACAGATAACCTAAAGGTCAGGCTGTCTGAGGAAGCACTTACTTGGTTTAAATGCCTGCAGGGACTCTGATCCCAGGGTTCCAGCCAGGACCCCTGCTCTAATTTTGCTGTGGAGGTGTTTAGACCTTACTAGACCGCAGGATTCCAGGACAATGGGGTAGGCAGGCTGTGCCTTGGGGCTGAATGGGAGTCATGGTGGACTGTGAGTGCAGACAGCATTTCCTGCTGAGCTGGGCCTGGCCCCTACCGACTTCAAAGCCAAGGTCATGTGGGGTCAGAAGGTAACTGCTTTAGAAATCTTGGAAGTAAGCTTAGCGATGGAAGGATATTCAGCCCAACCCTCTTTCTCTTTTTAAAATTGTAATCATATAACATAAAATGGATCATTTAACCATTTCTAACTATGAATTCAGTGGCATTAAGAACATTCACAACATTGTGCAACAATCTCTACTACTCATTTCCAGAACTTTCTCATTTTCCCACACTGAAGTTATACCCATTTAACCATACCCCCCGCTCTTGTTGACTATGAAAAAATCAACAAGAAAAGGAACTAGCTCAATGTCATGCAGTTGGGACGGGGGTCTGCAATCTTAGAATCAAGTGCTCTGTTCCTTAGACAATCTATCTGATTTCTTAAAATAAGTATTTTCAAATATATATATATATATATATATATATGCACATATACACACTCATCAAGTATTCAGCTTCCTGTCCTGGCAGCCACACTTTCAGAAGGATGCAGGCAAACAAGAGTGCATCCAGAAAAAGCCGACATGATGGCGAGGGACTTGGAAAATGGGTCCTTTATAAATGGAAAGAACTGGTGATGGGGAATCAGGACAATTGGGGGTATATCCAGGGGTTTTACAGTACAGTGTGTAGTGTGGAAAAGAGATTCAACTCACTTGACTTCAAAGGGCAGGACCAGGATGGAGGATGCAAGGAAACTGGAAGGATGTCTTCATGACTCAGCTAGAGCAGCAGTGATAAGCTTCTGGCTGCGGGAGGTGTGAAGCAGAGCCTGGCTGACCACTCGTGCTGGTGTGATGTGGAAGGGATTGATGCAGAGGAGGAAGTGCCCCTTACCAGTCTGAGGCTCCTCATGAAGGAGGGTGGAGATGGTGTCTGAGGCCATAGACTCGCCTACCCACCCACACACTCGCCTGCCCCTCCTGAGCTGAATGGTGTAGGCTGGAGTTCTGAGACAAAGAGGACTGGAAGCGTTTGATAGGAAGGGGCTCACAGTTTCAGCTGATGGTGCAGCAGGGTTACGGCATAGAATGGTTAGACTATGTGCATTCCAAGCTGTAGGCCATGAAATCCATCACCCAGCAAGTTTTAAAAAATAAAATTCAGGCCAGACGCTATGGCTCACGCCTGTAATCCCACCACTTTGGGAGGCCATGGCAGGTGGATCACCTGAGGTCAGGAGTTCAAGACCAACCTGACCAACATGGTGAAACCACGTCTCTATTAAAAATTTAAAAAATGGGAGATGATCCAAGATGGCTGAATAGGAACAGCTCTGGAGTGCAGTTCCCAGCGAGAACACAGAGGGTGAGTGGTCACCGCATTTCCAAAAGAGTTTTTACTGCCCATAGACCAGGAGATTCCTGGGCAGAAAAGCGCCATGAGTCTCCAGCATGGCTGTTTCAGCCTGTGCAGCAGGTCTCTGCACAAAAAACTCACACAAATCTGGGCGGCCATTTCAACTGGCGCCTGGAACGACCGTGAGACAGAGTTGCCCATTCAACTGCAAAAAAGGGGCTGAAACAGGGAGCCAGGTGATCTGGCTTGGCAGGTCCCACCCCTACAAAGACAGCAATCTGAAATGCTCCGGATTGAGAGTTTCACAGCAAGCACAGCTGGACCCAGGACGGTCCAGCTCTGTGGGGGGAAGGGCATCTGCCATTACCAAGGGAGTCCACCACTACCACGAATAACACACTTAAAGAGAGCCAAATCAAGAACGAACTGCCATTCACAATTGCTACAAAGAGAATAAAATACCTAGCAATATAACTAACAAAGGATGTAAAGAACCTCTTCAAGGAGAACTACAAACCGCTGCTCAAGGAAATAAGAGAGGACACAAACAGATGGAGAAACATTCCATGCTCATGGTTAGGAAGAATCAATATTGTGAAAATGGTTAGGAAGAATCAATATTGTGAAAATAGCCATCCTGCCCAAAGTAATTTATACATTCAACACTATCCCCATCAAGCTTCCTATGACCCTCTTCACAGAACTGGAAAAAAACCACCTTAAACTTCATATGCCACCAAAAGAGAGCCTGCATAGCCAAGTCAATTCTAAGCAAAAAGAACAAAGTTGGATGCATCACACTACCGGACTTCAAACTATACTACAAGGCTACAGTAATCAAAACAGCATGGTACTGGTACCAAAACAGAGATATAGACCAATGGAACAGAACAGAGGCCTCGGAAGCAACGCCACACATCTACAAAAATCTGATCTTTGACAAACCTGACAAAAACAAGCAATGGGAAAAGGATTCCCTGTTTAATAAATGGTGTTGGGAAAACTGGCTAGCCATGTGCAGAAAGCAGAAACTGGACCCCTTCCTGACACCTTATACTAAAATTAACTCCAGATGGATTAAAGACTTAAACATAAGACATAACACCATAAAAACCCTAGAAGAAAACTAGGCAAAACCATTCAAGACAGAGGTATAAGCAAGGACTTCATGACTAAAATATCAAAAGCATTGACAACAAAAGCCAAAATAGACAAATGGGATCTAATTAAACTCCAGAGCTTCTGCACAGCAAAAGAAACAATCATTAGAGTGAATTGGCAACCAACGGAATGGGAAAAAATTTTTGCAATCTACCCATCTGACAAAGAGCTAATATCCAGAATCTAAAAAGAACTAAAACGGATTTACAAGAAAAAAACAAAGCCCTTCAAAATTGGGCAAAGGATATGAACAGACAATTTTCAAAAGAAGGCATTGATGAGGCCAACAAACATGAAAAAATGCTCATCATTACTGGTCATTAGAGAAATGCAAATCAAAACCACATTGAGATACCATCTCATCGCCAGTTAGAATGGCGATCATTAGAAAAATCTGTAGACAACAGATGCTGGAGAGGATGTGGAGAAATAGGAACACTTTCACACTGTTGGTGGGAGTATAAAGTAGTTCAACCATTGTGGAAGACAGTGTGGCGATTCCTCAAGGACCTAAAAATAGAAATCCCATTTGACCCAGCAATCCCATTACTGGGTATATATCCAAAGGATTACAAATCCTTCTATTATAAAAACACCTGCACACATATGTTCATAGCAGCACTGTTTACAATAGCAAAGACCTGGAACCAACCCAAATGCCCATCGATGATAGACTGAACAGGGAAAATGTGGCACATATACACCATGGAATACTATACAGCCATAAAAAACAATGAGTTCATGTCCTTTGCAGGGACATGGATGAATCTGGAAACCAACGTTCTCAGTAAACTGACACAAGAACAGAAAATCAAACACCGCATGTTCTCACTCATAGGCGGGTGTTGGAACAGAGAGAACATGGACACAGGGAGGGGAGCATCACACACTGGGGTCTGTTTAGGGGGACTAGGGGAGGGACATCAGGGGTTAGGGAGTTGGGGAGGGATAACATGGGGAGAAATGCCAGATATAGGTGATGGGTATGGAGGCAGCAAACCACATTGCCATGTATGTACCTATGCAACAATCCTGCATGTTCTGCACATGTACCCCAGAACCTAAAGTGCAATTAAAAAAAAA
>NW_022436941.1:61393494-61415828 GCF_009761245.1 Sapajus apella
GCCTCTGGCACAGCAGCTGGACCTATGGGGTAACTAAGTACACTGCCTTGGCTGGGAGCACTGCCAAAAACCCTGCATGCCTGAGGGACAGACAGAATGGTGCATCTGACATCTTATTAGTCTTTCTTTCTTGCTGAGAGATTGTTGTGAAAATGAATTTTGATCCTCAGAGAGTAACTGGAGAGACAACGTGGAGACAGAAAACTAAGTGTGTGTATCACCCCCACCACACACACACAGAGCACCCATATACCCGCACATATGTGCAATGAAAGTTTACTCCCTCAATGAAAGTGTGGTCACATGACCTCACCTGGCTTCCTGGGTAACTGAGGAATGCTGTCCCAGGCTGGACAGCTGCGTTCCAGCCACAACTCTTGGAAGAGGAGAGCAGATTGCGGTGTAGAGCCACTGCATAAGGGGTAAATGAGAGAATGCGGGTGAAGAGCTTAGAATATTCCCCGAAACGAGGTAGTAATCAAATATCGGCTGTTTCGATATTATGAATTTTCTCATGCAATAGGAATTAGAAAAGAAAGCTTTTTCTCAAACTAGGCCACACAATGACTCTTTCGACGAAAAATGTATTGATCTCATGATCATATTCTGCCAGCTTCCTTGGCGGTTCTGAGCACATTTCTTAGCTCCTTTTCTCTAGGGGCCTCCATTCCTCTGTCCCTAGAGTGACAGTCTTGAAAGACAGGCCTCATCTGCTGAAATGCCCCTCTTATGAGATGAGCAAGAAGAGAGAGCAATTAAAAGATGATAAATGCGCATCGGATTTGCTCCATTTCCCAGCCTCGTTTTGGCCACACTATGCAATCATGCAGACCAGTGTGGGGACCCTGGGAATTTTTTTCCTGTTAACTGTGGCACTGACTACCTCCCATCCTGCTGCCAGACTTGTGGGGAGGGGTTGTGTGGTGGGTACCTGGCGTAAGAGGAGAGCTGAGATTGATTGATAGTAAGCCTTCCAATGCCATAAATAATACAGCCCTGAGTCCCATTAGCCATGGAGATTTGCAACAAGAAACTAATGAAGTCTTCAATTATGAAGTCTAGCTATTTAGTCTTCCAAGAGGGCATGGTTCCTAATAAATACTCTGGCAGAGGCCATAAGCAGGCGGTGGGCTGTGTTGTGTGGCTGTTCGAGTGCATGAGAGACCACCCACAGGGCCGAGATGGCAGAGCAGCCCGAGTGTGGCTTGTTTGTGACCTCAGCAGATGGGCTGCCAAGGAAACAAAATTCCCTACTGCCCTTTTCCCTGCCCCTTACCCCACCCTCTGGACCGCCCAGACGCATGTGAGGAACTGGGCCATGGCTATGTGCAGTCCACCTGCACGCGGCTCAACCGCAAACATTACCTGGGTCCTTAACGACTTGTTTTGAGCATTTCCACGAGTTAATTAATTTGCAGGTTCACCTATTAGCTGTGAATAGGATGTGATTTCTTCCGTCCCGCCTGTTACGGCTTCCAGCTGTGACTATGTGCAAACATTGCTTGGGGAAGAAAAAGAAGTAGGAGTGATTGTCTCCTCTACGTGGGAGTATGAACCAAAATGGGGAAACTTTTTCCAGGAAGCACTTCTTATAAAAGTGCATGCGAGGCAGAGACGTCCAGTTTGGGGAGGCGAGAGGGATTCCCTCAGACTGTGTCCATGCTCACAACATAAAGTAGAGGCAACTGTCTAGATCATTTGAGTTAACATTATTTGACTGAAAGATCCAGAAAGTTGAAGCTGGGTGGCATTTACATTTATTATTTTTTGTTTCTAGTCTGACTGGCCCAGAAAATTACCTCAATTTTCCACCTCACTTCACTTGTCCAGCCAACTTACAGGGAACTCAGTTAATTGCTTTGTTCCTGACAAGGTTCAAATCTCAGGTCCAAGAAATCTGGCTTCTAAGGGCAGCCCTGGAGCTCGGGCCATCCCAGCGCTGCCTTCCCAATAACTGGGAGGCATCAGTGCCACACTGGGGTAGGCGATGCAGAGAATGCCATACCATCTAAAAACTAAGACCCAGATAGGCCCCACCAGAGACTTCCAAAGGAAATATCAAAAGAGGGAAAGCCTATATTAGAAACCTTCAAAGCTCCTTTGGGTGGTATCCATGGAAACTAGAGGAAACAAACAGATAAGAGGCCAGCCTTACTTCAGGCTGTGGAGGCGGCCCAGAGTGAGTCTGAGCTAATAAAGAGTGCTCACTCAAGTTCCTGCACAATCTGCTGAGACACTTGCAAGCCTCGGAGCATTTTTTACTTTGGCCTGGAGCCTCCGAATCTATTTAGCTGGTGATTAATTGCAGGAAAGGTCCTGGGAAACAGATCAGGAATAGAAAGTGGTTTACATCAGTGTGATCATTAAAATTTGATCAAAAGCTAGACTTGGCTAGTTACATTTTGAAGACATTTTCTAAGAAAGTTCTAAAAAGCAGTTCCCAGCCTTCCCCACCATGAACTCTCATTGAATTTCCACTTAATGTTTTCAGGCAGGGCTACAAAATGGGTCAGAAATAAGTGGAGCAAAGCAGCCGAGTGGGTTGGGATCTTTTGAGGTGGTGATGTGAAGAGCAGAGCAATAGAAAGGGTTTCAGGGATAAGGCAACTGGTAAAAACCTTCAGAAGCCTTAGCAACAATGGGCAGGATTGACTTCAATCTCTCTCTTCAGGAAAAAGTAGCATACAAGCAATCTTGAATTTACATGTCACTTAGGTCTTATGAATTAGTAAGTCTGAAGTTTGGGATTGACAACATTGTCCTATAGCTGCAGTGCTACAAGTCCTTAGTTCTAGGTGTCACCTTAGATGACAGTTCTTCCAGAAGCCTCCCATCCACCCACCCAGCCTGCACTAAAGACTGCCTCTCCTGGTGCCCCCTAGCACTGAATCTTCCCAGGGTAACCTTTTACACAGTTGTGAGTGCCTTTTTATATCTGTATCCCCTACTAGACCATAAGTCCATTTGGAGAGAACTTTTCAGCTTTAGCTCAGCGTTTAGTTCTTATAAGTGTTTCGTAAATATCTGTTGAATGAATGGAAAAGTGAATACTGGTTAAGTTTCCAGCTCTCCCAAAGAAATCTGTTTCAACAGGAAAAAAATAATACCCTAACTCTGATCTTTTATAGATGATATCAGTTGTTCTCTGCTACCATCCTGATATAAGAGTATACTCAATGTAACAATTCCTAGCAGTTTCATGGGTTCACCCTGCTTCTGCTGGAAAAGGAATTTTGGCTTACAATCAGGAACTCAGGACACCAAAACCATATTCATTCTGCTTCGGTGCCTTTAATGAAGACAGTGGCTTTCTGCCGCCCCACCTGCTGTGACTGGGAAAGAGGGTTTTTTTCCTTTCTTTTCTTCATTTGCCCTTTCTACTTAGTATAAAAAGAGGACTATCTCCTAGGGGTTGCAGCAGAAAGGACTCCATACTCAAATTCTAAGCACAGTGCTTTTATCCCAGGGAACACCCATTAAGCAATGGATGTGAATCCTGGGGGCTCTGTCTCTCTCTCTCTCTCTCTCTCTCTCTCCCCCCCTCTCCCCCCCCCTCCCCCTCCCTCTCCCTGCCCCCCCACCTTCCCTCCCTCTCTCCCCTTCCCTCCCTCTTCCCTCTCTTCCTCTCCCTCCCTCTTCTCCCTGTATTAAAAAGTAGGAAAATAAATAGAGCATTTTGAACTTTTATATTTATCTTGTAATGAAGTCATTAAGAATGCTCAACTCAGTTCTTGCTCTGCACTCTCATAGCCAAAAAGCAGCAGCTAACCCCAGCCACTGAAAGCATCTACTTCTTTTTATTTTTTTTTTTTAACATTGTTTCCTTTGTGCATTCCTTAGCTTTGCTCTTGCCATCTTCCAAAATACAAACACATCCCTTTTAATCTTGAGTTGCCATTTGCTCAGGGAAGCTTTTGCCCTAACAGTCTGGACTGTGGGCATTTTAGCTACTTTATTGTTAGCTGATGCCCTGGCAGCTGGGGTGAGGAGGTTTGAAAATAGCAAAAGTATAATAAGAAAGTAAATTGGTTTGGGAGGCTGAGGTGGGCGGATCATGAGGTCAGGAGATGGAGACCATCCTGGCCAACATGGTGAAACCTCGTCTCTACTAAAATACAAAAAATTAGGTGGGCATGGTGGTGTGCGCCCGTAGTCCCAGCTACTCAGGAGGCTGAGGCAGGGAAAATCGCTTAAACTCTGGAGGCAGAGGTTGCAGTGAGTGGAGATTGCGCCAATGTACTCCAGCCTGGTGACAGAGCAAGATTGTGTCTCAAAAAAGAAAGAAAGTAAATTGGGTAGGTAAGAAGTAAAAACTGATCTACCTTGAAGGCAGCCAGCATCTATCTCATTCACATTTTGTGAAAAATATTTGCATAGTAAAATAATACAACTAGTGACTTAATTTGATCAAAATGTGCTATAACTATTTGGCAGGATGAAGAATGGAAAGAAGGGACATACTGGGAGAAGGAGAAGCATGGGAAAGTTTTAAGGAGTTAAATTTAGTTTTTCCATAGGAGAGAGTCAGTGGATAATGTCCAATGTTTTCAAAGCAAGAGATTTCTGCATATTTTAATGTATAGCATTTTCATTCACTTCATGGTATCCAAAATATTTTCTGATTTTTATTTTGATTTCTTCTTTGATCCTGGGGACATTTAAAAGCATATTCTTAATTTCCATAGATACGAAGATTTTCTAGGGTTTTGTGGTACAGATTTCATCTGCGATGTGCAATTCTTTTCATATGCTATATGACTTCAATCCTTGGAAATTTGTTGAAGCTTGCTTTATGACACAGCATATGATCAATTTATCTATATATATGCTTTACACATATATGGACTGTACTTGTTGAATGCTCCAATTTATTTATCAAATTATTTGGTACTCATGTTGCTAGAGTCTTCTGTGCTCTTCTCAGTTTTGGTCTGCTTGTTCTCAGTTACAAAATGTGTTTATAAAAAAACTCCCACTAGGCTGGGCACAGTGTGTAATCCCAGTACTTTGGGAGGCCAAGGTGGGAGGATCACTTGATTTTAGGAGTTCAAGATGAGCCTGAGCAACATGGAGAAACTAGTCTCTACAAAAAATACAAAAATCAGCCAGGTATGGTGGCATGTGCCTGTAGTCCCAGCTACTTGGTAGGCTGAGGTGGGAGGATGGCTTGAGCCTGGGAAGCAGAGGTTGCAGTGAGCTGAGATTGCACCAATGTGCTCCAGCCTGGGCAACAAAGTAAGACCCTGTATTAAAAAAAGAAAAAGAAAGAAAAAAGAAAAAACTTCCCACTCGTCGGGCACAGTGGCTCACCCTTCTAATCCCAGCACTTCAGGAGGCTGAGGTGGGCGGATCATGAGGTCAGGAGTTCAAGACCAGCCTGGCCAACGTAGTGAAACCCTGTCTGTACTAAAAATACAAAAATCAGCTGGGCATGGTGGTGCACACCTGTAGTCTCAACTACTCAGGAGGCTGAGGCAGGAGAATTGCTTGAACCCGGGAGGTGGAGGTTACAGTGAGCTGAAATCATGCCACTGCAATCCAGCCTGGGCAGCAGAGCAAGACTTCGTCTGAAAAAAAACCCTCCCACTAAATTAATATTTTTGTTCATTTACCCATTTAGTTCTGTCAGTTTTTGCCTTATATTATTTTGAAGATTAGATTTTTAGGTGGATACAAATTTAGAATTGTGGTATCTTCCTCATAAGATTATATTTTATCATTAAGTATACCTTTTCAGAGATATGGTTTACTAATATCTGATAGAAATAAAGCTATACCAGCTTTCTTTTCATTGGTATTTAAAATATATTTTTAGTCTATATCTTTACTTTAAAAAAATTTATTATTATTATTTTACAAATAGGATCTTGCTGGTCTTGAACTGGTGACCTCATCCCTCTGCTTCAGCATTCCAAAGTGCTGGGACTGCAAGTGTGAGCCACCATACCCAGTCCTTTGTTGTCTTTTTTGCCTTCAAGCAGGTATTTTTGCATTTTATCCCATTATTCTAGCTGACTTCAGTGTGTGGATTAAATTGTCTAGTTTATCATTACTAGAATCTCAGTTTTTTAAAAATTAGAGTATGGAGTCTACTTAATTACAGATCTTCATTAGATCATTGTAGTTAAAATGTGTATCTCAGGCCAGGTGCAGTGGCTTACGCCTGTAATCCCAGCACTTTGGGAGGCCGAGGCAGGCAGACCATGAGGTCAAGAGATGGAGACCATCCTGGCCAATATGGTGAAAACCTGTCTCTACTAAAAATACAAAACTTAGCTTGGAGTGGTGGCAGATGCCTGCAATCCCAGCTACTTGGGAGGCTGAGGCAGGAGAATCACTTGAACCTGGGAGGCGAAGGTTTCAGTGAGCCGAGATGGCACCACTGCAACCCCAGCTTGGCAACAGAGCAAGACTCCGTCTCAAAAAAAAAAAAAAGTGTATCTCAGTTCTAGGAAAATTTGTTCAGCTTTTATATGAATACTAGAGTATTAAAATTCATTTTCCTGGCAGTTGTGGTGGCTCACACCTGTAAGCCCAGCACTTTAGGAAGTTGAGGCAGGAGAATTGCTTGAGTCCAGGAGTTCAAGACCAGCCTGGACAACACAGTGAGACCCTGTCTGTTCCTAAAAACAATTTTAAAAATCAGCAAGGTGTGATGGCGCACAGCTGTAGTCTCAGCTTTTGGAGCGAAGAGTGGTTGAGGTGGGAGTATTGCTTGAGCCCGGGAGGTTGATTCTACAGTGAACCATGATCATGCCATTGCACTCCTGCCTGGGTGACAGAGGGAGACCCTGTCTCAAACAAACAAAGAAAACTCATTTTCCTATCTTAGAGTCTAGGAAGAAAACTGCCAAAGTTATAGTCACACTTTGTAATTTTTTAATTTAATTTGGATATATTCTTATGGAGTAAAGCTATAAATGCAGAACCACATGCATTTGGGATTGGCCTTTATTGTTTTAGGGGAAGTCTGAAAATGATTTTGCCCTTCAGAAACTCTTCAAATTCTTTTCTATTCTATGTTTCTAAGATTTTTTTCCCGTGCCATCCCATAGACTTTTTAGCTCCTTTCCTTCTGATCACTAGTGTGTGCCAGAACCCCAGGGAATTTCCACTTAAGGAGTCCAAAATCCTGGTCCTAAGACAGCAATGAAAGTAGATTTTTAAATAAAAGTAAAACAGGCAACAGTATCTACAGTCTAAGATGAACAGAGTCCAGTAAAATTGTTCTTGGATTAACATGTGCTGGAACCCCTTGGGGGTTCAGCTGAGTTCAGCATCTTGCCAAAGCAGATTCAAGAGTGTTTTAGGCTTGATATCTTTTCCAATTAAACAATTCTACATGCCACGCTTCCTCATAATAGTACCATTAAAATTTGATGAAAGTGTGTGGGATTTGCCCTTTAAAAAATCAAGCACTTTATTTATATAGATTGGAGGATTTGGGCCTAGTAAGTTTCCCCAATATGATCTTGATATTCCCTTTCCTGAGACATGCTGATGATTCTTTCAAATAGACGATGGTTTGTTTCCATCACGCTGGGTACCTCTAGTTAGGTAAGCAGATGATTAACTGTAACTTCCAGAATAAACTGTGCTTGGATTTATAGCATAACTGTACCTGAAAGAAATACTAGCTGGCCACAGGCACAAAGCAAATATTCCCAGTTGCAGTTGCTTATTCATTTTATTCGTAAAACAATATTTATTGGGTACGAGTCACTGGGAATAGAGCAGCGAATAGTGAGACTTGGTCCTTACCTCATAAGACTTCCGTTCTAGTGAGAGCTCATGATAAAAGTATATAGTAGGTAAACGAGACAATCGCAGGTTGTGCTGTGCTTATCAGGAAAATAAGCAGGATGATGTAATAGTAACTGGGGAGGTCACTGTATGTAAGAGCGGGAAGGGAGAGTCTAAGGAATTTAATCTTATCCTGAGGGATGAGATTAAGCCACCCATATAAAGATCTAGGGGGAAAAAGACCAGGCAGAGAAAACAACCAGTGGAAAATGATTTGGCATAGGCCAGGACCGCAAAAGAGGCCACTCTAGAGGAGAGAGAGGATAGGGAAAAATAGAGAAGAGGCTGGAAAGGTGAGCAAATAATTCGGTTTTTAGGAACTTAGAGACTTCAATAAAGGTTATATGTCAATCTAGTTGTAAATGAATATTTTCTCAGCACGCATGACTAGAAGGAGCCAAAAATCCTCCCTGTAAGGCCAACAGCAATTTGTCAGGATTGATCCCTCATAAAGTGTATAGAGGCTTTGGCCTATACAAAAAACACCAAATCACCAAACCTGAAGTCAGAGCACCTGGAGCATGGGCCTCAGCTGTGTTCATTGTAAAGCGGTCAGTGACACCTCCAGCCCATTTCACGGGGCTGCTGCCACATCTGGATGAAAGAATGCGAAGGAACGCTTTCGTCAGCATGTAGAACTACATGAACACAAAGGGTTATTCTTTTTCATTTCTGGCACGGTCTGTCTCCTGTAATGATCTTTTCAAAGATACTTTAAGAAGCAACAGGCCCTGGGCATTGCATCATGGGTAAAGCAGGAAAGGCTGTGCTCACCCACATGGTTATGGAAGGACTAAGTGGGTTGCACGTGTGAAGGTGCCCCATGGAATCCCTGCCCCAGAGGCTGTAGCCCATAAAGGGTCTCCTCCTTCCAATTAGCGTGGTCCAGCACATCCTGTTCAGAATCTTTTCCTGTGTCATCTCTAGTCCCCACTCCAAAACTTACCTGTCCCTGTGACCCGCGTTTTTATGACACTTCTCTACAAGGTAGAGAAGGATGGATTTGTGATGTGCCCACCAAGCTATGTCACCAGGTAAAATGCAGTAATTTCCAGAAGCCAACGCAATAACTTTAATTTAGGGACTATATCAGGCATTGCAGAAGTCATCAGAAACGTATATGTATAATTTCTGGATTTTTCTGTCCTCCTCATATTACATCAAGTAGATTGCTGTTGATTTTGTCCATAATGATGCTGGCTCTCCCCAGAGCGTTAGATGAAAACAACACACCAGACATTGTCTTTACATCTCTCCCCTCACTGGAGCCTCATCACTCATTTTCAGACCGATCTCGCTGGTTTATCTGCTGCTCTGACGTTCCCCACTCCTCAGCCAACATTTTGAGCAGCTTTCCCTTCCTTCCTCACTAAGAGCCCTGTAGCTAAGGTGACCCTAGAGCCCAAGATGGTCCTGGATTCTACTTACTTTTCTTGTGTAATTACGAATAGCACAACACCCTTCTATATCTTTCAAATGCATGCTAATAGAGAGAATACATTATTTGGTAACCCCACCTGTAGCTGAATGAGTTTGAACAGAGCTGAAACGCAGGTGTAGGTGTGAGAGAAAGAAAAGCTTAAAAGTGGGGCTGCCAAGACAAAGCTAGGGAGGTGCCAGTTGTCAGCCTTTCTCCAGCCTCGTTCTTCTGCCTGCCGGGCTTGGGCCGGCACTTGCCGGCATCAGCAGCAGTGGGGATAAGGCTGCTTCTCCAGAGAGGTGCCTGATGAGCACGTGAAGGCAGGAGAGTCACAGAAATCAGAGGTGAAAAAGACGGGAAAGAAAATGAAGGGTGGTCTTAGGAAGGCATCAAAAGGTTGTGCAACCCCACGAAGATGCGGGAAGACAGCATTTTGTTGCTTGCATTTTACCTCCCTTCCGAAGGGTTGGCAGAGTGAGAAGCACTCCTCCTATCTGGGCACTTTTTCCCTTTGCTCTTTGTCACTTGCTTGTTCCTGCCAAGGACTATAGAGGACTTACCCTTACCAGGAAGGCTGCCAGGGTTGAAACTGCCTTACTGGACAACAGGCAGGACACTGGGGTCTGGTCTCTTTTGTTACTTGGTGACCTTAAGAGAGTTATTTACAGAAGTTTTTCATTCCCAAAGGGAGGTGAACCAGATGGTGTCTAAGGCGATATTTCAAATTATTTGTGTACTGCTTAAAAGAATTTGAGAAACCACTTCTTCCCTTTGCATTTACATTATTTAAAATGTTTCTTCAGGCTGGGTGCAGTGGCTCACGCCTATAATCCCAGCACTTTGAGAGGCCAAGGCAGGTGGGTTACTTGAGGCCAGCCTGGCCAACGTGGCGAAACCCCGTCTCTACTAAAAATACAAAAAAATTAGCTGGGCACGGGGACGCAGGCCTGTAGTCCCAGCTACTAAGGAGGCTGAGACATGAGAAACACTTGAACCCAGGAGGTGGAGGTTGCAGTGAGCCAAGATGGTGCCACTGCACTCCCGCCTGGGTGACAGAGTGAGACTCTGTCATAAAAATAAACAAAGTTTATTTAACCAAAGATATAACTTCCAGTACATAATAAATATGAACATTTAAAAAACCTTGTTATATCATTCTTTAAAATGTATCCAAATACTATAGCCATTTTATAGCCACCATCATAATTTTTAAAATATATCAATAAATTAGTCTTTAACATGTGGACATTTTACATGGTTACTTTTTTACTTTTAACTCATTCTATTTCACCAAAAGAATATTATCCCTGATAGAACCTTCTGAGTACTTGAAAGCCTTTTTAAAAAATCACTCTCTCCTTTCATGCAGCGAAAGTATATAAACTAGTTGAAATTTAAATATTTCCTGTGACTGGGAAGTTCTAAGTAAGGGTAAAAAAAGGTTTAGGTGGAGTTATCACTATAATTGTTTTGAGCAAGTGTAATCATTAAATATTGACATTGTATTAGAAATGTATCTCAGTAAGATCAATAGGGCTGCTTGGGTTTTTAAACAAGTTCAGTTATGTATGAATGAGTATAATTTATTACATCAATTTTATTCCACTTTTCTGTTTTTAAAAAATGATGCTGTGGTGAGTTTTTTTTGGTGTTTTTTCTCTCGTTTGTTTGTTTTTGAGACAGGGTCTCCTCTGGAGTGTGGTGGCGCAATCTCAGCTCACAGCAATCTCTATCTCCCAGGCTCAAGTGATCCTTCCATGTAAGCCTCCCAAGTAGCTGGCTTTACAGGCACACACCACCAGGCCCAACTAATTTTTTTGTAGAGATGGGATTTTACCATGTTGCCAGGCTGATCTTGAATTCCTCGGCTTAGGCGGTCTGCCTGCCTCGGCCTCCCGAAGTGCTGGGATTATAGGCCTGAGTCACCATGCCTGGCTGTTGTTAAAAATGTAAACACAGAGGAACATTGTTCATATAAATAAGCAGAAGTCCATGAAGGGAGTTTTCTCAGAGTAATATCACTCATTTATCTGAAGTCCTCAGTTATATGTAAAAAATGATCTGTGTGATTTATCATCAAAAATAATTTTTGGGCCAGGCATGGTGGTGCACATCTGTAATCCCAGCACTTTGGGAGGCCGAGGCAGGCGGATCACCTGAGCTCAGGAGTTTGAGAGCACCCTGGGCAACATGGTGAAACCCTGTCTCTACTAAAATACAAAAAATTAGCTGGGCATGGTGGTGCACACCTATAGTCCCAGCTACTTGGGAGGCTGAGGCACAAGAATCACTGGAGCCTCAGAGGTGGAGGTTGCAGTGAGCCAAGATCTTGCCACTGCACTCTAGCTTGGGCTACAGAGTGAGACTCCATCTCAACAACAACAACAACAACAATAATAATAAAAATTTATGGCCAAGCACAGTGGCTCATACTTATAGTCCCCTGCACTTTGGGAGGCTGAGGCAGAAGGATCACTTAAACTCAGGAGTTCGAGACCAACCTGGGCAACATGGTCAAACCCCATCTCTACTAAAAAATATAAAAATAAAGTGGGCATGGTGGCTGAGGTGGGAGGATCACTTGAGCCTAGGAGGTTGAGGCTGCAGTGAGCCAACTGTGTTGCTGTACTCCAGCCTGGGTGACAGAGCGAAATGTTGTCACAAAATAATAATAATAATAATTTTTAGTGTTCTATCAGCAGATAATTCAATAGGTCCTCTTTTAATTTCATTGACAACAAAAGCTTACAAACTACTTTTGCAAGAATCTGATCTGCAAAAAGATGTATTTCCCAATCTTTAACATTGTTCACTTTCTCAAGATCAGTGCCAGCATTTTGAAATGTGCCTTCCAAAATAGAATGAGGCTATTCTTTGTATGATGAGATAAAAATAAATCTCCAAAGTAATCTTAAAGCAAAATAACAAAAAAAAAAAAATGTTGAATCGTTTCTTTCTTTAGCTTCCCAGAGGCCTTCCTGGCCTGGGGCAATGTATCAGAATAATCCTGTCTTCTGTCAAGTGACAGAAGGAAGGCTGGGAGGGAAAAGTGAGAAAGAATTGGCAAGGAGCTTTCCCAGACAAATGAAATTTATAGACATTCTGTATCTAGAAGTCAATTCCTTTAACTTCCTAGCCCATGTGTATACACCCTGGGGGAAAACCTTCCTGAATCCTCAGGACCATAAGTGAGACAGGAGAGTTCCCTGGCCCTCTTTGCAGGATGTGCGACAGGGGCGTGGCTTTCTGTTCGGCCTCCGTGAGCTCAAACCTTTTACAGGAGGGGGAGCATGCAGACAGGCAGGTGCAGGAACTGGAGCGAGCACTTTTGGGCTCTGGTCTACTGCAGCCTATAGGGGTGGGTGTCTGCAATTCCCAAAGTGCAAGTGGGCGTGTGTTACAATGCGCTCATTTAGCCTTGCTGTCCACAGATGGCTTAAGTGTTGGACAGCTCAGTGGACCCCCCTGGCACCCAGGTCCTTGCCTATTGTCCAGGAAGAATCAGGTCTCACATGGACTTGAAAAGTGAATGCAGGGATTCTATTGAGTGGCAGAGGAAGCTCTCAGTGGAATGGATGGGGAGCTAAAAGGGAGATAGAGTGGGAAGATGATCTTCCACTGGAGTTTGACGGTTCAGTGGCCAATCTCTTCTCTGACCATCCCTAGCCAAACTCCTCTCAACTTTCAAATGCTCCTTCTCTTCTCTCCTCTGCTGTGCCGTTCTGCTGTTCATCTGCTTGTCTCCCCTAGAGCCTGGGGTTTAGGGTTCATATGGGTATAGAATGAGGGCATGGCAGGCCAAAGGGCAAACTTTGGGCACGAAAACAGAAATACCAGTTCTCATTTAGGGCTGTGAGTTTCCAGGCTTGAGGTGGGTGGCCTTTGCCGGGGAACTTCCCTCTTCTACCTAGTATTTTCCTGTCTTCTGTCTGTGGAGTATGTACCTCAGATTGATGATGCAGCCCTAATACCTAAAAGTCCAGTGTTAAGTAAAACCAGAAACAATTGATAGAAATTTTTTTTTTGGCCTGCTGTTTGACTTTATTATTTAATTATTTGTATTTATTTATTTTTTCATTTTTTGAGACGAAGTCTTGCTCTGTCACCCAGGCTGGAGTGCAACAGTGCGATCTCAGCTCACTGCAACCTCCACTTCCCAGGTTCAAGCAATTCTCATGCCTCCCAAGTAACTGGCATTACAGACTCCCGCCACCAGGCCCAGCTAATTTTTTTTTTTTGTATTTTTAGTAGAGATGGGGTTTCACCATGTTGGCTGATCTTGAGCTCCTGACATTGTGATCTACCTGCCTTGGCCTCCCAAAGTGCTGGGATTACAGGCATGAGCCACCACGCCCGGCCAGAAATTTATTTTTTAAAGTAAATTTGATTTATTTTTGATTAGGTAATACATTCACCTGGCCTAACATTAAGAGGTACTAAAGGCACACAGTGGAACTCTACCCTCCTGCTCTGATCTCTTATTCAGTTAGTCTGTTCTCTTCCCCAGGCAATGGATATAGAAAGTTCTTTTTGTAACAACTAAAATAATCGATGCATATTAATGCAATTATGGACAATAATTTTTTTCTTCCTTCTCTTTTACAATTGCAACTGTACTTTACACACTGCCTTGCACCTTACTTTTTTTTTAGAAAGAGTCTCATTCTGTCACCCAGGCTGGAGTGCAATGGCACGATCTTGGCTCACTGCAACCTCTGTCTCCTGGGTTCAAGCAATTCTCCTGCCTCAGCCTCCTGAGTAGCTGGGATTACAGGCACATGCCACCATGCCCAGCTAATTTTTGTATTTTTAGTAGAGATGGGGTTTTACCATATTGGCCAGGCTGGTCTCAAACTCCTGACCCCAGGTGATTTGCCCACCTCGGCCTCCCAAAGTGCTGGGATTACAGGTGGGAGCCACCACGCTTGGCTGGCACCTTTCTTTTTTGTTGTTTTGCTTTAAAATTACTTTGGAGGGCCAGGCACAGTGGCTCATGCCTGTAATCCCAGTGCTTTGTGAGGCTGAGGCGGGTGGATACAAGGTCAAGAGATCAAGACCACCCTGGCTAACATGGTGAAACCCCGTCTCTACTAAAAATATAAAAAATTAGTCAGGCGTGGTGGTGCGTGCCTATAGTCCCAGCTACTTGGGAGGCTGAAGCAGGAGAATTGCTTGAAACTGGAAAACAGAAGTTGCAGTTAGCCGGGTTAGCACCACTGCATTCCAGCCTGACCATAGAGTGAGACTCCGTCTCAAAAAAAAAAAAATTACTTTGGAGATTTATTTTCATATCATCATGCAAAGAAGAGCCTCGTTCTCTTTTAGATGGTACAATAATCTGTTGACTCTATAATTTTCTAAAACAGGCCCATATTTACGGTGTTTTAGGTTGTTTCTAATCATCTCTATTGAAATAGTGCTATGATAAATAATACTGTACATATGTCACTTGGCATTTGTGTGAGTACATTTGTTAAGAAAATTCTTTCTTTTTTAAAAAAATTTTTCATAGAGATAAGGTTTCTCCATGGTGGCCAAGCTGGTCTCAAACTCCTGACCTCAAGTGATCCACCGGCCTTGACCTCCCAAAGGGCTGGGATTACAGGCATGAATCATTGTGCCCAGCCCAAGAAAATTCTAAAAGTGGAATGTCTGGGGAAAGGGCTTCTCTGTATGTGTTATTTTGATTAGATGTTAATAAATCACTAAGCTTCAAGGAGTACGTAGCACTTAACCAGCAGCAAGTTATGTGGGTATGTGCATTAGTTATCTATTGCTGCCTAACAAATCACCCCAAAATGTAGTGACTTCAAACAACAATCATTATTTCTCATCTCTCACAGCTTTCAGATGCCAGGGCAGCTTGGCTGGGCTGTTCTGGTTTGGACTCTCACAGAAGGTTGCTTTTCAGATGGATAATTTTGAAGATTTCCTCACATATCTGGTACAGGACTTACACCTCTGGTGCACGAGCCAAAATTCTAGGTGATGGAATGACTGGACCACCCAGGTATCTCTTTCTATTCCTTTTTTTTTTTTTTTCTTATGAGACAGAGTTTCATTCTTTTTGCCCACACTGGGCATGATCGTGCAGTGGCACGATCTCTGCCCACTACAACCTCTGCCTCCTAGGTTCAAGCCATTCTCCTGCCTCAGCCTCCTGAGTAGCTGGGATTATAGGCATGCGCCACCACACCTGACTAATTTTGTATTTTTAGTAGAGACAGGGTTTCTCCATGTTGGTCAGGCTGGTCTTGAACTCCTGACCTCAGGTGATCCACCCGCCTTGGCCTCCCAAGGTGCTGGGATTACAGGCATGAGCCTCTCTTTCTATGTCTTTGTGGTCTCTCCACATGGTTTCTTCAACCTGGAGACTTCAGGGTAGCCAGACAGCTTACATGGGGTCTCAGGGCTCCAAAGAGTACCTGGGAGACAGAAAGAGTGCTAGGCAAAAGCTAGATCCTTTTTATGGTCTAGACTTAGAAGCAGGTCCAGGTTTAGGGGAAGGCAAGAAAGATGCCTGGGGCAAGTGATTGAAGGAGGCATCCTTATAAAAAGGCCTGCTTGGATGTCACATAGTATCCCTTCCATACACCATCAAGTGGCAAGAGTTAACAAGCCCACCCAGGTGTAAGGAGAGGGAACACACAGGGAGAGAACTCCATCTTGGTGGGAATAGTGTCAGTCACATTATTATAGAGAGCAAACTGGATATATGCTCAAGTTTTTTTCACCTTTCCAATCTAATGAGTTAAACATGGCATTTTATTTGTTTTTGCTATATTTATTTATTCGCGAGATGGAGTCTCACTCTGTTGCCCAGGCTGGAGTACAGTGGCGTGGTCTCGGCTCACTGTAACTTCCGCCTCCTGGGTTCAAGCGATTCTCCTGCCTCAGCCTCCCAAGTAGCTGGGATTACAGGTGCCTGCCACCATGCCTGGCTGCTTTTTTGTATGTTTACTAGAGATGGGGTTTCACCATGTTGGCCAGACTGGTCTTGAACTCCTGACCTCATGATCCACCCTCCTCGGCCTCCCAAAGTGCTGGGATTACAGGCATGGCCATCATGCCTGGCCTTGTTTGTTTTTAAAAATAAACTTCTTTTTGAAATATAATTGAATTGTACTTTCAGAATCATATTATACATATCAAAACCTGTGAATGCGGTGAGCATCTTTTTCAGAGTTTGCTTCCTCTGTAGCTAATTGTCTCCACAGCCTTTGCTCATTTTTCTATTGGTTTTTAGATCTTTCTCTGTAAGAAGAGTGTGTGTGTTGTGGGTGGGGCTGTGTGTGTGTGTGAGTGTAGAGAGAGAGGAAGAGAGAAAGGAAGTTAGTCTTTGTTTTCAATGTGAGCTATAAACGTTTTTTCCCATTTATTATCTACCTTTTAACTTTGCTTATGGTGATTTTGCCATGCCAAAAAAATTATTGTTGTGTAGTTAAATTTCTCTTTTAGTCTTCTGGCTTTCTTGTCATACTTGGAAAGGCCTCTCTCACTCTGAAATTATAACATTTTCCCCATGTTTTCTTCCATTCTGTTTGTGTGTGCTTGTGTGCACATATGAACACATGCATGTACATGTCTGTGGATTTTTTACATCTTTACCTTTGCTGTATTCAGTGTTAATTTTACTCTAAGGTATGAGGTAGGGGTGTAAGTATCCTTTTTCTTGATGGCTATCTAGTTGATTTGAAATGTTGCCTTTATTATGTAAGTTCCTGAGGTCAAGGTTTATAATTCCATTTCATTCATGTATGCAGGTCTCTGTGTGACAGTGCTACAATGTTGTAAGGATTGTAGCCGTGAGATGTATTGTCTGGTAGGGCTTCTTCCCTTTATTCATTTTTATAATTTTGTTAACTATTCTTTCTAGTTTTGTTTTTTAAATGAAAACAATTTCTTAAGTTAATTGCAGTGTGGTATTACTGGTCATGAAATGTGATTAGGACCAGCGAACTCGCTGGGGTGTTTCAGATTTTTCTGAATATAAAAAAAGGGAAATGAAAGGTTCTCTGGTATCCTAAATAGAAAGAAACCTGTCATTGAAAGGAAGAAGTTTCCATCTCAAATCTGCAGAATACTCTAGAGCCTTGATCTGAGCCATGATGATACTTAAAGAGAAATAACTTAAATTGATGGAGGGAAATTAATGAGGGAAAAAGCCCTAATTTTAATATGGTTATTTTCCTATATTAATAATTTAGATTTAATGCCAAATCTCCCAAGATAATGGAGTCTTCCTTTAATGATTAGGAATCACAAGTAACTTCCATTTGCTCATCTGTAGCACTATTTCTATATAATTTGCCGTTTTCCTAAAAGCATGGGAAAGGAGTATGAATGGGATTTGCTCCTTAGAGGTTTTATTCACCAATATTGTATTAGATTTTTCCCTATTTTTCAATAAACAAGTTATTTTGATGAGTATCTCCTAAAGCCACATTCTTGCTACTTTTCCACTTTCCTCCCAAGATTGTAAACACTCACATTTCTATGTTCTGACTAATGTACAACAATATTAAAGCACAGGGCTTGGCTCTTATTGAAACTTTCCTACTGAAGAGATCAAAGGCAGGTTGCTATTGTTCCTCCCATTCTCCTGGGATGCTCGGAGACCCTGCAGAGTCTCTCGAAGGACATGCTTTTACACTGCCTGGAATTTGCAGAGGTTTTGATATGATTCTTTAATAATGGGTCTCAGGATTTTAGTATTTCTATCAAGGGAAAATCCAAAGCTCAAAAGTTCAAGTTCAAAAAGCAAATAGAAACTGAAAATCTAAAGACCCCGTAGTGGGTTGACTTAGGCCCTCAAAAGATATGCTCAGTACCTGAGAATGTGACCTGACTTGAAAATAGGGTCTTTGCAGATATCATTAAGATAAGGTTCTTGAGATTAGCTCATTTTGCATTTAGAGTGGGCCCTAAATTCATGACTGGTGTCCTTGTAAGAAAAAGGAGTGGAAGATTTGACACTCAGAGACACACACGGAGGCAGAGATTGCAGTGCGTGTCTGCAAGCCGAGGAACAGCACAGCCGGCCAGGCACGCAGCCAGCCTCCACAAGCCAGGGAAGAGGCTTGGAAGGTGCTCGCCTTGAGTTTCCAGAAGGGACCCACCTTGCTGCCACTGTGTGCGCTTTAGACTTCTTGCTGTAGAATACATTTCTATTGCTTTAAGCCACCCACTTAGCAGGAATTTGTTATGGAAGCCCCAGGAAGCGAGTACAGGCCCTTTTACCCATCAGGGCTTTTGTTTTCAGAGTCCAGCAAAATTGTGAAGAAAGAGAAAACACTTTTCCAGAATCTCCCCCTGTGCTCCCCTCTATTCTCTCTCCTGTGTCTTACTGCCCACTGTGTCGCCCCTCAGCTAGATTTCTCCTTCCTGAATTTCCTCTCCTCCAAATGAAAAAAGTATCTTTCTCCTTCCTTATAATTTCCCACTGTACCAGGATTTTTAGGACGGATCAGCTTGCAACAGCTTATGAACGTGTTCACAGCATGGTGGAGACCAATCCTGGAGGGTGCTGACCCTCTCAGGAATATTCTTATTTTCAGAACAGTTGGAAAGGAATTCTCTCTACTGGGGGAATCTCTGGAATTGGCATGTGGTGAGATGGATAACTGCAGGGAGGCCTCTCTCAAGCCTCCCTGCCTTCTTCCCCTCACCTCCTCCTCAGGGACCCTGGTTTCTGTGGCTTTGTCAGAGAAAAAGTCCCCACCATCTGTATAGTCCCAGTACCCTATAGCAAGTGGGGCCCAGCTGACCAAGGCAGGTGAGCCTGGAGGTTAAGGCTGGTGGGGAGCTATAGAGAAACTGCTTTGAAGGAAGAGAGATTTTCTAGGATGGCCGTATGTGGACAGGATTGGCTACATAATAATTGCAGGGCCAGTTGCACTGAAAATATAGGGCCACCTGTTCAAAATTATTAAGAATTTCAAGATGGCAAGAGCAGCATGTATATACCCCAAAGGAAGGAAATCCATGTATCAAAGAGCTATCTGCACTCCTGTGTTTACGGTAGTACCATTCACAATAAACAAAGTTTGGAAGCCACCTAAGTGTCCATCAGCAGATGAATGGATAAAGTAAATGTGGTGCATATACACCATGGAGTGCTATTCAGCCATAGAAAGGAACGAGATCCTGTCATCTGCAACAATGTGGATGGAACTGGAAGTCATTGTGTTAAGTGAAATAAGCTAGCCACAGAAAGACAAACTTTGCATGCTCTCACTCATTTGTGAGAACTAAAAATTAAAATAATTGAACTCATGGAGATAGAGAATAGAATGATGGTTACCAGAGGCTGGGGAGGGCAGTGGGGAGGGGAGGGCAAGTGGATAAACTTAATGGTGCATAAATACAGTTAAATAGTATTTCATAGCATAACAGGGTGACCATAGTCAACAATAATTTATAGCACATTTAAAAATAACTGAAAGAGTATAATTGGAATGTTTGTAACAAAGAAATGATAAATGCTTAAGGTGAGGGAAACCCCATTTACCCTGTTGTAATTATGCATTGTACACCTGTATCAAAATATCTCATAGACCCCATAAATATATATAACTAATATGTACTCATAAAAATTAAAAATTAAAAAAAAGATGGCAATAACAGAGGATTAAATCACGGGCAGGACCATTCTAACCATGGGGCCTGTGCTGCCACAAAGGCTGCATACCCAGAAGCCAGCCCTGGGTGGAGTCCCCAAAAGCTTTGACTCTGAACTGGGGGGTGTGTTGCCTGGGGTCAGTGGGAGTCCATTTGTGGACTCAAGCTTATTTCAGAAATCCGTGTGACATAATGAGAAGCTGCCACCATCAAGGTTGTGGGCTCAGCGTGGCAAGGGGGACCTCCAGGGAGGCCACGTATGATTTATCTGGATGAGCTTGTGTAGGTAACCAAAAAAAAAAAAAAAAAAATTAAAAACCCAGGAAAATGATCAGGTAATTAAAATTCTTCCACCAGGGGTCTCCTGGAAGCTGGGAGAGCTCTTGTTTATGGCCCACAAAGTCATCTTGTCTCTGCAGGCGCAAGAACTAACTTACTTTGCATGAGAGAAGGGGTGAGGTGGTCGGGATGGGGAGTTTGGGATGAAGGGAAATGTTAGAATGTTGATGCAAAGGGAGCTTTCAGAACTGGGGAGATGGGGGGGGTGGGGAGAGATAGGTCTAGGGAGCTTTTCTAGAGGAGGCTCTGTGTGAGGTGAAGCCTGCGGGCCTCCATCCCCCTCCCTCCCAGCCTGCCCCACCACCTCCTCCACTTCTGCCCTGGCACATTTTCCATTAAAAATTTTGTTTTTCAGTAATCTTTACAGAATAAGTTTCCTTTGGGGGAACAAAGAAAAGTATTTAGTCCATGGTGAGAGAAGAGAATTGTGGGGTGATGGGGTGAGGGTTAGTATATCACAACCTTGTTGAAATGGAGGTTAAACCCCTGCAGAGCTCACTGGAATGAGGCAGGTAGTTTACAAAGCCTCAGAGAAATCACAAGACTTGCTTTCCACTTTAATTTAGTCCCTTCACTTGGAAATATCATGAAGAATAAAAGAAAGGCTGGTAGGCACAGCCTGGTTGGAGGTGACTGCAGTTACTGGACAGAGAGGGGGGTGTGTAAGACTGATGGCAGTGTAGTTCTGGGGGCGAGGTGGAAGTTGGGGAGGTAGAATTCAAGCCACAGGCTCCTGCCTGGCTGACAGCAGGTAAGGCCCTGAGAGTAGCCAGGCTAATGCCATGCCACTTACACTCCCCTCGCCTGTCTAGCTTTGGGCTTTTATCACAACCAGATTCAAAATGACAGCCCTGTGCCATTCCTTCTGGATCCTTGATATTCTGATGATAGGCATAACTTTATTGCTAGACAATAAACACTCATATTAATAATTGACATTTTGCATCTAGAAAGTACTATCTTGGCTAGGCATGGTGGTTCATGCCTGTAATCCCAGCAATTTGGGAGGCCGAGGCAGGCAGATCACCTGAGGTCGGGAGCTCAAGACCAGCCTGGCCAACATGGAGAAACCCCGTCTCTACTTAAAATACAAAATTACCTGGGTGTGGTGGTGCATGCCTGTAATCCTAGCTACTCGGAAGGCTGAGGCAGGAGAATCCCTTAAACCCGGGAGGTGGATGTTGCGGCCGAGATCATGCCATCGCACTTCAGCGTGGGCAACAGAGTGAGACTCCGTTTCAAAAAAAAAAAAACGCTATGTCTATTAACTGTGTTGGTGAGTTGTGAGTATTTATGGATATGGTCAAATTCACCTGTGGTCAAGTGGCCTGAAGCCAAACTGTGTGTCGTGGCAGCTGCCAATATGGGGAAGGGACACTAGGCATCTTTTGTTTACCTAGCATGCAGAAGTTTTTCTTTGTTCTAAGTGCAGGTTCTACAGATGAAATGCCTCAAGATACAATGTGTTTCCCCTAAAAGCCCAGAGAAAGTGTCCATTGATATTGTCCAATTTCTGTAAACCACACGGGTAGAAAAAAAAAGGGAGCACTGTGGCTGATGCATGGCATTCTTGTTGCAGGGTGGGGAGAGGCATTTTCTATTACCTGGTTCACCAGTGAGACATCTCGCCAGCCCTTCCTAGTCTTTCAGAATGCAGCCTTTGCTGACCTCAGCTCTGGGGAGATTCCCAGGCATAGTCCACTTGCATGTGACAAAGCAAAAAGCATTCGCTTCTAGCTGGTGGTTTCAGCTTCAGTCCTCAGGTGCACAATCAGTTCAGGCATAGCATCTTCTAAAGCAATGGCTTCAAATCTACTCTGCGTGAGATAGTCTCTGCTTATGGAACGGCTACTCATATTCATTAAAGCAGCCAAAATATTAATATTATAAAGTCCTAAAATGCCATTTTGTAGAGTGTTTTTTGTTTGTTTGTTTTTGAGATGGAGTCTTGCTCTGTTGCCCAGGCTGGAGTACAATGGCATGATCTCAGCTCACTGCAACCCCCACCTCATGGGTTCAGGCAAGTCTCCTGCTTCAGCCTCCAGAGTATCTGGGATTACTAGAGCCTGCCACCACACTTGGCTAATAATTTATATTTTTGGTAGAGACAGGGTTTCGCCATGTTGGTCAGTCTGGTCTTGAACTCCTGACC
>NW_022436941.1:61415928-61466683 GCF_009761245.1 Sapajus apella
TTTTTTTTTTTTTTTTTTTTTTTTTTTTTTTTGATAAAGAGTCTTGCTCTCTCACCCAGGCTGGAGTGCAGTGACATGATCTCGCTCACTGCAACCTCCACTTCCCAGGTTCAAGTGATTCTCCTGCCTCAGCCTCCCGAGTAGCTGGGACTACAGGCATGTGCCACCACACCCGGCTAATTTTTGTATTTTTATTAGAGATGGGGTTAACCAGGCCAGTCTCAAACTTCTAACCTCAGATGTTCCACCTGCCTTGGCCTCCCAAAGTGCTAGATTACAGGCATGAGCCACTGTGCCTGGTCGACTTTTTGTTTATTTATTTATTTTTTAAGTCATTTCCTTGTGCCACAAAAATATAGCAAGACTTGATTTTAGATGTCTGTATTGTAAGTTAGGGTTATATGTAGCACGTGTTCCCTGAAAAGGATATTTTCCAGTTTAAAGTAATCTTGTGTCTTTTCCATCCTTTAACACTCATCTTCCCATCCCAGACCTCCACACCTCCCTCACTCCCCAGGAGAGAAAGCCTGAAGGAGGCCAGTGGTTTCATTCCATTGTTTAAAGGACTGAGTGAAATCATCCACTGGGGATTCCATCCATCAAATCAAATGTTACGGATTTGGTTTGTTTGGTAGATGAAAAAGCCTAAATTGGCTGCCTCCCAGTTCATTCTACATACCATTGTGTGAAAGCTCAGACCACGGGCCCTTCCAAGAAACAACAGAAAGTGGATAATTCTGTGAAATAAGAAGCCAGCAGCTCTCAGCACTTCCCACCAAGCCCTGGACAAAGTCCAGCATATCTGCTGGTCCATAGTCTCAGAAGTGGAGAGCAAAGGAGCAGCCATTGCCGCCAGGTTCATTCATTCACTCATTCATTGCAACAAACATTTCCTGAGCACCTCCAAAGTGCCAGGTCCTGTTGTGGGTCCCGTTGCTATAGCCATGATCAAGACTGTGATGTGGAGGTAGCATGTTCAGTACACATTGGCCAGGCGCGGTGGCTCATGTCTGTAATCTCAGCACTCTAAGAGGCCGAGGTGGGTGGATCACCTGAGGTCAGGAGTTCGAGACCAGCCTGGCCAACATGGTGAAACCCCATCTCTACTAAAAATACAAAAATTAGTTGGGCGAGATGGCGCTCGCCTATAGTCCTAGCTACTTGGGAGGCTACAGCAGGAAAATCACCTGAACCTGGGAGGTAGAGGTTGCAGTGAGCCAAAATTGTGCCATTGCACTGCAGCCTGGGCAACAGAGTAAGACTCTACTCAAAAAAAAAAAAAAAAAAAAAAAGAATGTTCAGGCCACCCATAAATCATGCGATAGATATAGAGTCAACCCTGGAAATATATATGGTCACAGAACCTTCTGACAAGGACACGGTCACTGACTGCCTGCTTTCCACGCTCCATCCCACAGCCACCCCCACAAATGAATATCGCCAAGGGTAGAGAGCTCCTTGCTTCGGAAATAAGCTGTGCTACTTTCCACTGGTCTCTGTTTTGTCCACTAGAGCTACAGAGAACCTCTGTCTCCCTTCTGCTCCATGATCATCCTTCTAGTATTAGAATGCAGCTGCCATGTTTCTGTTATTCTTCTTCACAAAGAATATTGGGAACCAGGGCGTGGGAGGATAGCCCAGACTGAGTCCAAGCTAACATTCACAGCCAGGCATGGTGGCTCATGCCTATAATCTCAGCACTTTGGGAGGCTGAGGCAGGCAGATCATTTGAGTTCAGGAGTTTGAGACTAGCCTGGCCAACATGGTGAAGCGCATCTCCAATAAAAATACAAAAAAACTAGCTAGGTGTGATGGCGCATGCCTGTAATCCCAACTACTTGAAAGCCTGAGTCACAAGAATTGCTTGAACCTGGGAGATGGAAGTTGCAGTGAGCCGAGACCGTGCTATTGCACTCCAGCCTGGGTGATACAGTGAGACTCTGTCTCAAAATACATACATACATACATACAAAATAAAGTTCAGAAATGCCTGGGTTTTTCTGAAACTGCTAGGGGTTGTCTACCAGAAGTTTGAATGAGAGCCTGAGCGTCCTGTAAGGAATTAGCTTATCTAGAGAGAAGATAGCAACTGGGGTGAGCACCCTGAGCCATGTACCCAGCCTTGATCATCAGAGAAAGGGACAAGCCTGAGCAGAAATCAGGGGTACAAAACAGATTTTAAAATTCAGGTATATATACGACAAGAGTGAAACAAAATGTTAATTATTTTTCTAGGAGGTGATGTTGTAAGTGATTTAAACATTTTCTTATATGTTAACATTTTCTACAATTAATATATAAAACATAAATTGACTAAAACTTTTTTTTTTTAAACAGTGTCTCACTCTATCGCCCCAGGGTAGAGTGCTGTAGCGTGACCATAGCTCACAGCAGCCTCGAGTTCTTGGGCTCAAACAGTCCTTCCACCTTGACCTCTCAAAGTGTTGGAATTACAGGCATGAGCCAACTTGGGCTAGAAGTTTATTTTTCTTCTTATTGTTATTTTTTTGAGGTGGAGTTTCGCTCTTTTTATCCAGGCTAGAGTGCAATGGCACAATCTCAGCTCACTGCAGCCCCCACCTCCCGGGTTCAAGCAATTCTCCTGCCTCAGCCTCCTGAGTAGCTGGAATTACAGGCATGTGCCACCATGCCCAGCTAATTTTGTATTTTTAGTATAGATGGGGTTTCACCATGTTGGCCAGGCTGGTCTCAAAATCCTGACCTCAGGTGATCCACCCACCTTGGCCTCTCAGAGTGCTGGGATTACAGGAATGAGCCACGGTGCCTGGCCTAAAATTTTATTTTTAAGAAATCATTTAGAAATTGATTTTCTACAGTGAATTACCTATCTGCTCCATTTTACTGAAGAACAGAGTTCCTTTAGTTCATTCAGAAAAATGCTGTTTGCAAATGTGCATCATAAAACTGCTCACCATGTTGTTTCCTTGGAATTAGCCATTCCTCTTTTCTCTAAGTGTATGGAGGGAAAAAAAAAAAAAACAAAAAAACCTGCGGCCTGGTCCACAAGGATACTTTAAAATGGCTTAATTATGTCATTTAAATAAGCAAGCTGCACATCTTTATCAGTATCTGTGTAGTTTGAAAAGCGGAAAGTAACCACCAATAGAATTCATTTCCACTAAAGGACTGGAAAGAGTATTGCAGAGAGGGCCTGAGACAGAGAGCATTAGGACAGAATTTCTGGAGAAGTTAAACACTGCTTCTTAACACATAATCACATCCATTAAAACTGCTTTTCAGATGTTTGAGAGATCTACAGAACTGATAAAGACATCCACACATGTCAAAACTGTCTGTCATCTAGAGAACTTAGGTTATAGTTATGGGACTTAGGGAAATAATAACTGAATTTTATTTTGTGACCAGTGATTATTTAATGCATAAAATAAGATTTCTTATTCTTAAATATCTTTTTTCTTTTCTTTTTTTTTGAGACAGAGTCTTGCTCTGTCACCCAGGCTGGAGTGCAGTGGCACAATCTCGGCTTACTGTAACCCTTGCCTCCCAGGTTCAAGTGATTCTCACGCCTCAGCCTCAGCTCATGCTCTACAGGCATAAGCCACCACGCCGAGTGAATTTTTCTATTTTTATTAGAGATGGGGTTTCTCCATGTTGGCCAGGCTGGTCTCACACTCCTAACCTCAGGTGATCTGCCTGCCTCGGTCTCCCAAAGTGCTGGGATTATAGGCATGAACCACTGCGCCAGCCTAGATTTCCGATTCTTAAGTATCTTAATGTTTTCAAAACTATAAATTCTGCTTTTCTTAACTCTGTTGCCTGGGTGGTCATCAAAGTTTGTTTCTAATGTGCTAGAAATCATACAAACATACTGTTTTCCATCACATTGCAGGGTTTAAAGTTATGGGGTGAAAACCGTCACACTAAACCAATTTTAAAACTGGCTGACTTGAGACATGTGTTTCCAGATGGGCCCTGGAATGGGATGGGGTCTCCCAGAGACGGAAGGTGCTGAGGAGTCCTATGAGACAGGTTAGGAATATGCCCGACCCACAGGCAGCGACAGCCTTTGGTCTGGAGAGTGCTCTTTGATACAAATGAAATAAATATTTCAAAACCAAAGTAAGAAGGAGAGGATTGGAAGGATTTAATTTATAGCTCAGGATTATAATTTTATAATTTATGTGGTTTTTTCCTTCCCCAAACTCCAATTTAGTCTTTTATAATGATGACTCCTTTATAGTTCTTGCAGAAACAACTGATTTCAAAGTGAAACATTACTCAGGTGCAGTGGCTCATACCTGTAACCTCAGTACTTTGGGAAGACGAGATGGGAGGACTGCTTGAGCCTAGGAGTTTGAGACCAGCCTGGGCAATGTAGGGAGACCCTGTTTCTACAAAAGACAAAGCCAAAAACTAGCCAGGCATGGAGGACACACACCTGTGGTCCCAGCTCTACAGGAGGCTGGGGCAGGAGGATCCTTTGAGCCCAGCAGGTCAAAGTGGCAGTGAGCCATGTTCACGCCACTGTACTCCAGCCAGGGTGACAGAGCAAGACCCTGTCTCAAAAAAATAAAAATAAAAAAGACACATAGCAGTGACTCTCTTGTTCCGAGAAGGAAGTATATACTAGGGATCCCTCTCACCTCTAGAAGGAAGACAACTTTAGAAAAAATAAAACTTGGAATGATAGACTCTTTTAGCTTTATGATAAAATATTTGGGACCCTATAACTTTAAGTGGCATCCCATGTCTGTAGCGTAGCTCGTGACCCAATACTTAACACAAATATTCATTTAAAGTCAATACTGTAGTTTTAGACATAATTTCTTCTGTGTGGTTTGGGGTGTTCTTGCTAGCAGCACAGTTTACGGTTGAAAAGCTCAGACTGTGGCACCAGATTAGCGGGGTTCAAATCTGAGCCTCACCACTTACTAGTTGTATATCTTGAGCAGGTTGCTCAACCTCTCTCTGCTGTGTTTTCCACATCTGTAAAGAGGAAATGATAATAGCTACCTTATGCAATTAGTGTTGGGATTAAAAGAGTTAATATACATAAACCATGGAGAATAGTCTTGAGTCAGGGTTGTGGGGGTAGAAAAGAAAAGAGTATTGTTCGTGGTAAATGTTGTATAAATTCTTCCCTGTGTTACTATTTTGGAATTAGCACCCTGTCTCTAAAATGTATGAACAAATAAGAGTAACCACTGCTTTGATTGTAGCTATTTTTATTGTGACCCAAAAAAGTGAATATTCTTCCCAAGGTCTCTAATTTATTATCATATAGAAAATCTGGCATTAGAGAGAATGGAACTCCCTGTATCAAAATCAGAAAGGTATTTTTTCTATATGGGTATTAATTTTTCTCTTTTTTTGTGTGGTTACTTTTGAAATGTGACAGATATGACTTTTGAAAGGGAGGGGGCATTTGATGGTTCCTTTCATGGGAAGAGACTGAAAACTTGCCAGTTTTATTCAAGAAAATAAGGCAGTGACCCTAAATGAGATTTGAATGTAAATATTACATAGGAATAACAGCGCTTCCTATGAAACGGTTTTATCCTCCAGTCCCCAGCATCCTGTTTTCCTTTGCCCTGCAGCTGTGTGCTGGGTGCCGGCCCTGGGAAATCACCTACTTATAACAACCCCGTTGGCTTCTGATCTGCAGGAAGGTCATTCTCCCCTGTGACATATGAACACATTTTTCTTTTGTTATTTGTTTTTCTTTTCTTTCACTCACTTTTTCTTTCAGAACTTAGTTTCTTTCAGCTCTTCTAGAGTTTTCCTGTGATTCTTTCTTTTTGCTTTCGTTCCCTTCTTAATAATTGCTTGGCATGTCCTACTTGTGGGCTACACTTCCCGAATTTCCACACTCTGCAACTCTTTGCAAGGCCTGCTTTTACTCTTCCCGTCCAGGTCATCTGTGCAAATCATTAAAGTCATGGGGCTGGCACTAATGACTGGTCGACTCCATTAATGCAGCCTCCCCTCTGTGGAAGTTTGCTTTTCTGGGTCAATGTCTTTTACTGCGGAGCTTGTTAAGAGCCTTTATTGCTTGAAGAAGGTGCACGTTAGAACTTAAAGATTTCCTGTTTATACACAGGGCGAGGCCTGGCTCAGCACTGATGGTGTGGGCAGGCCCCTGAGCTTTGCCAAAGGGCTCTCAGTGGGACCCAAGAGGAGCTGATATGAGGATTTCCAAACAAGTGTCTGCTTAGCTGCCGCAGCTCTGTTAAGAAACTGTGACAAAGCACCCCGCAGAGCTGGAGAAAGATCTCGTACTGCCAGTGGAGAGGCCTGCACCAAGGTCAGGTCTCAGGGGGGCTGCTGTGGGCGCAAAGGCATCTTTGTGCTAGAGGGGGAAAGGGCACCCTCTCCTGGGTCCCCAGTCTGAGTGGATAAAAACCTAGGGCTGAGTCCCTGTAACTGTGACTACCAGATGACTGTTGTCTCTAGCTCCTGTCCATACAAATGGTATTTACAGGAAATGTGGCCTTCCCCAGTCCCTTCCGTGTCCACCAGGGCCTGGGGAGGGGTCACGATCTGCTCTGCTACAGTGTGACTCCAGCCACACATCTGAGCAGTTCTGCTGGGCCTTAGAGTTTTCTGCCTCGCCTGGGTTTCTAAGCCCCACCCCTTGTCAAATGCTGCCTCTCCAAACCCTTCCTGGGAATAATTGCGTCACTTAGGGCATCAGCAAACTGTGCCTCCAAGGAGGGGATCTCCTCTCCAGATGGGAAGTGAGGTGCTGAGGCTGAATTAATTCCTGGAAGCTGTTTGTTTGTTGAGTGTGGAATCTCAGCAGAGCGTCCTAGAGAGGGGCTGGGCACCCTGCCACAAGACACCCACAGGGTGTGGAGTTTCTGGGTCGGGAAGAACCTGATGAAGCACTGCTCATGTGGCCAAAAGTAGCAAATCCGAGGGGACGGTGTACATTTTCCACCATGAAGAGGGAAGGAAGCAAGGGGATTTCATCAACTCAGGGCCAACTTGAGGGGTTTCATCCAGGCTTGGAGGAGCCTGTGGTCCCCAGAATGCCCACCCTCGAGTGAAGTTCTCCCTGCCTAGCATGGCTCTGGATAAAGCTGGCCTTGTCTTGCTCCCCGTCCCTGCTTTCTGGGTTCTACACCACCCACACCCTGCCTGTCAGCACAGTCGTCCCTCAGGTCATAGATGAGACGACAGGTTTTTCCCAGCATAGTCTCTCCAAGATTAGAGCCCTGGACACCAAATCTGTTTTGGTTTTTTGTTTGTTTCTTTTGTTTGCTTTTTCATTTGTTTGTTTTGTTTTGTTTTGTTTGTTTTTGAGACAGGATCTTGCTCTGTTGCCCAGGCTAGAGTTCAATGGCACAATCTCAGCTCACTTCAATCTCAGCCTCCCAGGTAACTAGGACTACAGGTGTACACCACCATGGCCGACTAATTTTTTTAAATTCTTTGTAGAGACAGTCTCACTATGTTGCCCAGGCTGGTCTTAAACTCCTGGCCTCAAGCAATCCTCCCACCTCAGCCTCCCAGAGTGCTGGGACTGCAGGTGTGAGCCATTACAGCTGGCCCAAATCTAGTTTCAAAGTGGATTGATGCCCTGTTCACATGGGCATTTGGCTCCATGGGTAGCTGTTTTTGAGCTCTGGGAGGCAACCAAAATCCCAGGAAGCCTCAGGCTCCTGCAGTTACTCCCCAGGTAGGAACAACCTGAGGCAAAGGGCCATACTTGTGTCCCTCTGGCATTCTACATTGTGCTAAGTCTGTGGTTGGAGTTGGTGGGTGGCAGGGAATGGACTGTGCTACTTGTGGAAGCTTCCAAGAGCTGCAAAGGGAACATCCCTCAGGCTGGGTCAGTTACCAAGTCCGTCACAGTCTAATTCCAGCAGGAGCAGCCAGGCCCCATCAGACCTGGGTCTCCCTCTCCCCTGTGGAGCAAGGCTTATTTTAGGCTTCCTCCAGCTCTGTGATTCCACACCCTGGTTGAGCATCCACACTGTCTCCCCCTTGAAGAGCCAGGAGTTAAATGTCCTCTGGCCGTTTTAGTGCCTGCTTTTGGTGGTACCCACCCCTGTCCTTTGGGAGTCCTCCTTGACACTCCTATGGTGTTTTTCCATCTTCATAAATCCCCTCCCACATGTATGAGCCAGGGATGATTATCTTTGTTTTACAAAGGAGAAGACAGGTGTGGGCAGAAGATAGGATTTCTTTGTGGGCCCAAGGCTTGTGAGTGGCCAAGCTGGGACGTGAATCTGGATCACCAGACTCCAATTCAGTGCCTTCCCTACGTGTGTGTAAATGTCTCTTCAGCAAGAGCTGGTGCCAGGGGCAGGAACTCTATCAGAACTTCTCTTGAAACAGGTTTTCTCCCACCTCAGTAGGACAGCGGGCAGCATGGGGCTTCAGTAAATATTTGTTGAATTGATATTGCATAGGAAGGAAGATAGGGAACAGGGAGCTGGTGAGGGCAGGAGGCCAAGAAGGCAGCTACACACAGCAGCAAGCCCCTCCCTGCCCAGCCAGGCACTTCATGCGCATGTGTTAGGAGAGGGATTTGTTAGATGAGACCATTACCTTACTGGTTATGAAGTGGTGGTGTTCTTATTGTCCAGCTCCACCACTGGTATTCTTCCTTCTCCCCAGGTTCCAACTGTGCAACCGCAGAAAAGAGAAGGTCGACACTCCTGATCGCAATCATGTCTTCTTCCTGTTCAAAGTCATTTTCATTCTTACATATCTGCCTCATGGTATCTATCAGATAGCTCTTTCCTTAATAATCCTACATAACAAAATACCACAAAGCCTCAGTAACATATCTTGGTAAACATTTCTTTTGCTCACGTGTCTGGGGTGGTCATCGGGGCAGCTTTGTGGGGGTGTCCCTCACTGCTAAGAGTCAGCTGGCTGTCAGCAGGGTGACCGGGATGCCTCAGCTCAGCTCCTTCAGCAGACTGGCCCAGGCATGCTCTCATGGCATGCTAGAGGAACATAAGAGGAAGTAGGATCATGCAAGCACTTTGTGATCCTCTGTTTGGGAGCTGTTGTTAACATCCCATTTGCCAAAGCCTAGATTTGAAGAGTAGAGAAACTGACCGTCACTTTAGTGAGAGCATCTATAGAGTGACATGGCAAAGGTGTTGGATGCAAGGAATCTTGCAAATATGACATCATCCTGGTCCTTGCTGGCACTAGGCTCACTCCATAGAGAAGATAAACTCCTGTGCTAGCAACCCCAACTTAGTAATGACTTATAATCAGTAGAGTCACATCTTCATCCCCATAAAAGATCTACAGAAAGATCTCTGTGGCATATTTAAAACAAAAATAGGTTTATCATAAAAGTGTTTTTTATTTGCTTGGTTTTGGTTTTTTTTTTTTTTTTTTTTTGAGACAGAGTTTCGTTCTTGTTACCCAGGCTGGAGTGCAATGGCGCAATCTCGGCTCACCGCAACCTCCGCCTCCTGGGTTCAGGCAATTCTCCTGCCTCAGCCTCCTGAGTAGCTGGGATTACAGGCACGTACCACCATGCCCAGCTAATTTTTTGTATTTTTAGTAGAGACAGGGTTTCACCATGTTGACCAGGATGGTCTCGATCTCTTGACCTCGTGATCCACCCGCCTCGGCCTCCCAAAGTGCTGGGATTACAGGCTTGAGCTACCGCGCCCGGCCCGGTTTTGGTTTTTTAGGCAAGTGTTGAAAGATAATTCTCCAGGAGTCTCTCCTCTTTTTTCCATGCCTTATGAGCAGGGGCTTTAACTGTCACTTGTTCCTAGTTATATTTTCAAGTATTTTTGTATGATTCCCACAGGGAGCCTATTTCTATGACAGCATCTCCTGCTATCAACCCTGGTTTCTATCAAAGAAGGCCATCATCAGACTTCTCAGAGATGTCAGTGCCTCCCTCACTTGTACCCTTGCGACCCTACCAAAGGGAATATTCTTTCCGTCTTCCTGAGAAATAGAGTACATTGGTGGCTCCTATGCTTTTGCATAATTCTGCTCTAACATTCCCACATATCTTTGCTTTCTGAACCCTGCATGAATACTATGCTGAGGGAATTTCAGCATTTTCACCTTATTCCTTTGGGGCCATTGTTAGTAGAAACTTTTAGGAGCTATTCTAGCTGTCTATTCGGACAGACTTAAGTGTCCTTTCCCTGAGGTTAAACTTCAAGTCATGAGAGAGAGTGCTCCTATATCAAAAATTGCCCTCTAGCCTGTCTTATTTATATTCTTCTCTTGCCACAAATACACACTTGCCACCCCCCATACACACACACAGTCTTACTCCTTTAAGATTCACACTCCCATGTGATCCTTGGTTGCTACTGGGACACATTAACCAAGCCCGGCAATGTCGCTGGTATGTTAGATATTTACTGTTGGAGCGGGGAGCTGTGTTTCTCTGTTCAGACTGTGCTGAGACATAATCTTCATTATTGGTCTGAAGACAATAAAAGGAGGCAGGGTCATCTTGAAGAGTACAAATCAGGTGAGGCTTTGGCAGGGTTCCCAGGCAAGGGGCATCTGCTCCAGTCTGCAAGAGGAGAGAATTCAGAGAAGCATGAGAGTTTGCGTCTCAGGTTCGTGCATCCAAATATGCCTCAATCAAATCTCAGAGTCTTTCTTTTTCTGTCAGAGACCTGACTTTTACCATAAAAGACTTGTTGGCATTTCCACCCTTTTAGCAGCACCATGGTGGTTGGCAAGAACAAGCGCCTTACAAAGGCAGCCAAAAGGGAGCCCAGAAGAAAGTGCTTGATCCATTTTCTAAGAAAGATTGGTATCAGGTGAAAGCACCTGCTGTGTTCAATAGAGGAAGTACTGGAAAGACACTAGTCACCAGGACCAAGGAACCAAAACGGCATCTGATGGCCTCAAGGGTCATGTGTTTGAAGTGAGTCTTGCTGATTTGCAGAATAATTAAGTTGGATTTAGAAAATTTAGCTGATTACTAAAGATGTTTGGGCAAAAACTGCCTGACCAACTTTCATAGCATGGATCTTATCCATGACAAAATGTGCTCCATGGTCAAAAAATGGCAGACAATGAAGCTCATGTCAATGTCAAGACTACCAGTGGTTACTTGCTTTGTCTGTTCTGTGTTGTTTTCACTAAAAAACACAACAATCAGATACAGAAGACCTCTTACGCTCAGCACCAACAGGTCTGCCAAATCCAGAAGAAGATGATGGAAATCATGACTGAGAAGTGCAGAAAAATGACTTGAAAGAAGTGGTCAATAAATTGATTCCAGACAGCATTGGAAAAGACAGAAAAGGCTTGCCAGTCTATTTATCCTCTCCATGATGTCTTCATTAGAAAAGTAAAAATGCTGACGAAGCCTGAGTTTGAATTTGGAAAATTCATGGAGCTTTGTGGTGAAGGCAGTAGTTCTGGAAAAGCCACTGCAGGTGAGACAGGTGCTAAAGTTGAACAAGCTGATGGATATGAACCACTAGTCCAAGAATCTGTTTAAAGTTCAGACTTATAATAGTGACAAACAAAAAGTCCAATTTGTTAAAAGAAAAAAAAAAAAAGATCTGTTGAAGCCATGAGTTAACTGTCCTTTGCAGCTCTGTCATCCTTACAATCAGATCCTAGGACCGATTTTAACCACATTCTACCCTACAACGGCTAGAGGCCTCTGGTTTTCACAGCATACCTCAGTTGATACTTAGCTAACCTGAATCATTTGTTTGTCAAGACTTCCAAAGAGTTAATAAAATCTGACCAGTTCCCAAATCTTTGAATTTTATTGCCCCAATTTCATTCAGGTGTCAAAGTTGTCACATAACCTAATGTGCCACCTTCTACCTTTACCTGTGCAGGTGACAGTCTTGGTGATTGTGATGTTACTGCATGCCCAGCTTATCAGCACTGCACTCCAAAATCCCATCCTGAGAGTCTGATTTTTAAAACCACTGTTACCAACTCTCATAGCTTGGTTCTCTTGCAGGCCGAATCTGAGACAAAGGTCATATCAGGTAGTTTACTTGGGAGTGATACCAAGGAGCAAGAATGAGGAACCAGGGGAATAAGCCCAGGGAAGAGGGAAACCAGTAGAAGGGAACAATGTATAAGAAAGCTGGCCTCATCCCACTCCCAGTAAGACTATTATACATGATCTGGTTTTGATGTTTTAATACGTATGTCTTTCTTAGGAAATTTTGAATTTTAATTTTTAATGATGTTACAATATTTATCTCATGTTTAAAAATTTTTATTCCATTTGTGGGTTTTTTTTTCCTGTGCTTTGTTCATATTATTAAGATCCAGGGTTGGTTTTTTAAAAAATGTATCTTGGGCTGTGTATGGTAGCTCATGCCTGTAATCCTAGCATTCTGGGAGGACAGGGCGGGAGGATCACTTGAGCCCAGGAATTCAAGACCAGCCTGGCCAACACGGCAAACCCTGTCTTTATGAAAAATAAAACATTTAGCTGGGCCTGGTTGCATGCGTCTGTGGTCCTACCTACTCAAGGGGCTAAAGTGAGAGGATCGCTTTAACCTGGGAAGTCAAGTCTGCAGCAAGCAGTGACCACACCACCTCACTCCATCCTGGGCGAGAGGGTGAGATCCTGTCTCAAAAAAATAAATAAATAAAAGAATATATCTTTAAATATCCATTTTCATATATATATATTTATATATATTTTATAAATAATAAATATTTATAATCAAATTTTCATATATATATGAAAATGGCTGTTTTAAGATATATTTAAGATATATATGTGTATATATATATATATATATATATATATATGTAGAGAGAGACAAAGTCTTACTCTGTTGCCCAGGCTGGAGTGCAGTGGTGTGATCTCAGCTCACTGTAACCCCTGCCTCCTGGATTCCAGCAATTCTCCTGCCTCAGCCTCCTGAGTAGCTGGGACTAAAGGCGTGTAATACCATACCAGCTAATTTTTGTATTTTTTGGTAGAAACAGATTTCACCATGTTGCCAGATTGGTCTCAAACTCCTGGCCTCAAGTGATCTGCTTGCCTCGGCCTCCCAAAGTACTGGGATTACAGGCATGAGCCACTGTGCCTGGCCCCCAGTCATGATTCACTTATATTTACTTTATAGTTTATAATTTGATTATATTTACTTTCAATTTATAATTTGATTATATTTACTAGTGATTCCTTAATAAAGAGGTGGAAAAGAAAGAAAACCAGTATTTCCTGAACCATACTAAGACCTTCACATGGATTATGTCACTTAATCCTCCCAGTGCTCATATGCAGTAGGGTCTATTGTTATTCCCATTTTACAGATGAGGAATAAGAGGTTCAGAGAAATTAAGCAATCATTCAGAATAACATGCTAGTAAGTGGCAGAGCCGGATCAAACCCAGGCCTAGGATTCTGAACATTCTTTGCTCAGTTGCCCAGGCTGGTCTGAAGCCATTCTTCTGGCTCAGTCTCCCAAAGGACTGGGTTTACAGGTGTGGGCCACCAAGCCTGCAATAAAATGTATTTAACCATCCCTCCATTCACAGACAGTTAGGTGTTCAGTCTTTCCTATTAACAAACAGTGGGATAAAGAACAGCCCTATACATAGTTTATTTCACATGTGTACAAGAATATCTGTACTTTACATTCCTAAGAGCGAAATTTCTGGACCTAAGTGATGGAGCAATTAGAATTTGGATAGGTGTTTTCAAACTGCCTTCCAGAAACTTGGATATATTTACACTTCTACCAACAATAAGACAGTACCTGTCACTGGAGCCCCTATCCGATTTTTTATCTGTGCCACTTTAACAAGTGAAGATAGTATTTTATTATAGTTTCAATTTATATTTCTTATATTTTGTGTAAGGATGATCATGAGTTATTGATCTTTTTCTTAATGACTTGCAGGAGCTCTTTATACGTTAAAGGATTTTCCCCTTTACTTCAATTTGATTTGCACATTTTTTCCCAGTGTGTCGTTTTTCTTCTCTTTCTGTCTATGCAGAGGGTTTGCAATGCAGAAATTTTTTTCTTTTCATGTAATCAAGTTTGTCAGTCTTGTCTTTTATAGTTTCTGAGCCTTGTATCTCTATACTCCTAGATTACAAAAAAAAAAAAAGTGTCCTTTATTTCTTCTAGTAGCCTGGGCAACAGAGTGAAGAATGTTTAGGCAGTTTCATTGTAATCTATGACTATTTGTATTAATATATCAATATCACACAGTTTTTCTTATTATATTTTGATAATATGTTTTATTATCTGGTAAGGCTTATGCTCTAATCACTTTTCTTTTTCAAAATAGCGATATTTCAACTATCTAGAATTTATTTTTGTTCAGATGGTTACCCAGTTGTCTCAATATAATTTTTTAAATGAGAATTTTTTTCCCTACTGATTTGAAATGCCAACTGACTCTATACTGAATTTCTGTTTTATATTTAGCACTTTGGGAGACTGAGGCAGGAGGATCACTTCAAGGCAGCCTGGGCAACAGGGCAAAGAATGTTTAGGCTGTTTCATTATACTCTATGGCTATTTGTATCAATGTATCAATACCACACAGTATTTCTTATTATATTTTGATAATATGCTTTATATATTATCTGTTAAGGCTTATGCCCTGCTCATTTTTCTTTTTTAAAATGGCAACTTTGTTTATTTTTAATTTAATTGTGGTGCTGGGCCCATGCTTAAGGGAAAGACCTGGCTCTCCAACCTTGCTTATGTGGTCTTCCCCGGCCCCAGTGCCTAGGGTCAGGTTCTTTATGACCTTGTTCTCTGCACATTCAGGAGATGGTTTAGTAGAAATGTGAGCCCCTGGCCCAGCACAGTGGCTTGCTTCTGCAGTCCCAGCACTTTGGAAGGCTGAGGCAGGAGAATCTCTTGAGTTCAGGTGATCGAGACCAGCCTGGGCAAACATAATGAGACCTTGTCTCTACAAAAAAATGAACAAAATTAGCCAGGCATGGTGGTGTGCAACTGTAGTCCCAATTACTTGGGAGGCTGAAGCAGGAGGATCGCTTGAACCCAGGCCGTAAAGGCTGCAGTGAGCCAAGATCTCGCCACTGCACTGTAGCCTGGGCGACAGTGCAAGACCCTGTCTCAAAAAAAAAAAAAAAAAAAAAGAAAGAAAGAAAGAAAGAGAAAAGGAAATCTGAGCCCTCTTTATCCATTTCCCCTCACTGAGGGCTTCTTCTTAAAGGCCTTTACCAATAGTGTTTCTAAGTCCTAGGGGCTACCCTCCTCTGGACCAGGCACAGGGCTTCTTAAAGTACGTCTGTTGTTCCAGTTCTCAGAATAAGTTCTGAGGTTTGATGTTTTTCTCCAACTAATGTCAAATAGCAGGCCTGTAATTTTCCCAAATTTAAGAGTATTTTTCCCTGGCTTCCTGGCTGGCTCAGACTTGTGAAAATATTCTCAATTTCAACTTCACTTCCTTTAACATTGTGCAAGACAGTATGTGGCAAAGCCCTAAAATATAAAACATTTCTGACATTTTCACTCTGCAACTTGCCAGTTTCTCATTTGATTCTTTTTTCTTTTTATAAAGACAAATTAGAAAGCAATCACTCCATAACCCCTGGCTTTGTTATTTCTTTATCCTTTGTGCTACTGAGTCCTATTTCCCTATCTATCACTCTTCTCTATTGATCTTGGATGTTTGCCTTTCTGCTTTGCAAAGACAGCCATTGATTTTGAATAGATCTAGAAATGTTGGGAGCTTTTGGCGACATACCCAATCTTAGTGTTGCTACTAAAGGCATTAGACATTGCCTTGCAAGTGAATGTATTGTCTCAGCTTATGATTAGGGAAATAAAGACTGCTGACAGCTGTTGGCAAAGACCTTCAGAGTTATCATCTGCCTATTCATGACATGCCCTACTGATCCACTGATGACAAGTATGTCTTTAATTTCAACTCCAAAAAATTAGATATGGTGTAAAAGAAAGAGAACATTTGATAGAAAATCAGGATACCTGGCCAGGTATGGTGGCTCACGCCTGTAATCCCAGCACTTTGGGAGACCGAGGTAGGTGGACCACTTGAGGTCAGAAGTTCAAGACCAGCCTGGCCAACATGGAAAAACCTCATCTCTACTAAAAATACAAAAATTAGCTGGGCGTGGTGGTGGGCACCTGTAATCCCAACTACCCAGGAGGCTGAGGCAGGAGAATTTCTTGAACCAGGGAGGCAGAGGTTGCAGTGAGCTGAAATTTTGGCACTGCACTCCAGCCTGGGCAGTAGAGCGAGATGCCATCTCAAGAAAATAGAAAAATTGAAAAAGAAAAATCAGAGACCTGAATATAGTCTTGACGTGCTCTAGCTAGGTGGAATTCCTCACCAGGCTCTGGAGAGAAAAGCTGCTGAAGAACTCATGAATAGGAAGCTGTAGCATATAGACCATTCGAAATTATCTCTAGGCTGGGCGGGGTGGCTCATGCCTGTAATCCTAGCACTTTGGGAGGCCGGGGCAGGTGGACCACCTGAAGTCAGGAGTTTGAGACCAGCCTGGCCAACATGGTGAAACACCATCCCTACTAAAAAGACATAAATTAGCTGGGCACGGTGGCGTGTGCCTGTAATCCTAGCTACTTGGGGGGCTGAGGCAGGATAATTTTTGAACCTGGGAGATGGAGGCTGCAGTGAGCCGAGGTGGTGCCTCAGCATGGGCAACAGACCAAGATTCCATCAGAAAGAAAGAAAGAAAGAGAGAGAGAGAGAGAGAGAGAAAAGATTGTCTCTAAATGATAAAGGCCAGAGAGAATGTGACTAGCCAGGGCTATCTTACCCTTTTATGTTTCTTGCTCACAAATCATCCACTGGATTTTCACCCAGTCTCTGGAGTCAATCGTATGACAAATTAGGTGGCCAAAGAGCAAACAGTAGGAAAAAAAAGGAAGGAAAAATAAAAAGTAAGTCATTCCCAGGCTGGAGGACCAGATGTTCCACAGTTGCGATGTGCCTA
Organism: Sapajus apella; assembly: GCF_009761245.1. Classification (NCBI taxonomy): domain Eukaryota; kingdom Metazoa; phylum Chordata; class Mammalia; order Primates; family Cebidae; genus Sapajus; species Sapajus apella. Next base: position 61,432,820 of record NW_022436941.1, read on the forward strand.
TAAATATGTGGGAAGGCTGATGGGGAGGGGTCAGTTCCGCCAGCTTCCCAGCCCCAGAGACGGGGCCACGGGATGGGCATAAGGAAGCCTTTGCCCAGGAGATGTCTCAGGTGCCCCCTGTGGCCCACTTGAAGCCTGCCAGGCTTACCTGCATGGCTGTGTCTTCCCTTACTTAAGGCCACTCTTGTGGGTGGCCCTCCCTCTGGCGGAGTAAGGAGGTGTTCGGCCGTATAAAGCACTTACAAATTCATGGGCTCTGATGGTGCTCCAAGGGAGTATACCAAAATCAGAGGTGTTCCTGCTCTTTGACTCAGCAATTCCCAGGTAAAACTTGAGAGTGTTAATTTGAAACATTGGGGTTTTCATTTGCTTGGGCTCTAGGGCAAAATGAGGCATAGCTTCCATGTCCCCCTGAAACCATCCATAAATTCTGATTCTCAAGAAAAGTGATCATTTTAGTGACAACTAAGGAAGGAGTTCACCTATGTGGTAAGGGGTAAAGAAATGGGAGGCTCAAGAGTGAGAGCCAGGATGACGCTCAGGTTTGCAAGCTGATTCACCTGCCAGTCAAGCAAGACTGCCCAGGGCAAACCTTCCAAAGTGGAAGGAAAAGAATATCTCATGAACTCTCACCCATGTCGCCTAAGGCTAAGTCATCCATGGTTGATTATGATTCAGGTATGCCTTTTATCTTTCTGGATATTCAGGGAAAACAAGGGTCCTTTGTCCAGCTAGAAGCCAGACACTTTTTGAAACCATCTGATTCTTCCGTTGCATCTAACAGGCCATTCTCACAAAGGTGAGTCACTGTGTCTCAGGCTGGCCTTCCACCCTCATCCAGGTCTTCCTCAGCCAGAGTGGCCCCAACTCCTCCCTCACTGATTGCGTGCCTTCTGGGCACTGTTTGTGTGGTGGGTGTGGGCGTGACAGGGAGCAGGGGTTCTTTCGCCTGTGGCTGAGCTCATCTCCAGGCTGATGAGGAGAGATCCTGCCCACATCACACCCTAATGTACCTTACCCCACTCTCCTTATCTGTGAGATGACTCACATGTACTCTTGGTGGAGTATTTGGGATCCTACAATCTTATAAGGTTCCATGCAACTTGTTATCTTCCATAATTCTTACCTCACCCAGTCCTTGAGTGAAAGAATAAAGGAAATCTAACATCCTAACTGAGATGGGTACCATCTAAATCTAACTGAGATGGGTACCATCTCAGTTCAGGGAAAAAAAAAACAGTCTTCTTTCATCTGATAAAGGAAACTACCTAAATACTACTGAGAATGGATAAGTAATATATGACGGAATGTATTAACCAACAGTGACAATAAAGGAATTACAGCTACATGAGGTAAAATGGATAAATCTTAGAAACAATGCTGAGTGAAAGAAACTCAAGTCCTGGAATCTCTCTATATAAGAATATAGCAATTGTATAAAGATAAAATCTAGCTATGTGAATACTATAGATGTTTTGGTAATTTGTAGAAAACACTGTGTGTGTGTGTGTGTGTGTGTGTGTGTGTGTGTGTGTGTGTGTGTGTGTATTAGGTTCCTGTGGCTGCTGTAACAAATTACCACAAACTTGTTGGTTTAAAGCAACAGATTATTATGCTGTCACAGTTCTGTAGGCCAGAAGTCTGAAATCTGTTTCACTGGGCTAAAAATCAAGGCATTGGCAGTGCCGTGCTTCTTCCAGAGGCCCTGGGGAAGAATGTGTTCCTCCCTTCTTCCAGCTTCTTGTGGCTGCCAGCATTCCTTGGCCATATCCCTCCAGTGTCTGCCTTGTGGTCACATGGCCTTCTCTTCTGCAGTCGATCCTCCCTCTGCCTCAATTCATTAGGACACTTGTGATTGTATTTCAGGCCCACCTGGATAATACAGGATAATCTCCCCATCTCAGCCTTAACTGAATCACATCTGCGAAGTCTTTGCCATTCACTGTCACACTCCCAGGTTCCAGGGATCAGGATGTAGACATCTCAGGGGTCAGGGGTTCATTGTTCAGCCTATCATTCTGTGTGTGTGTGTGTGTGTGTGTGTGTGTGTGTGTGTGTGTGTGTACATCTTTTTCTTGGAATGATAAATACAAAGTTTAGCAACAGTGGTGCTGGAACAGGTTTGTACAGGCTTCCCACGGCCAACTCCACACATCTCTTCCAGCTCCGCACTCAGTTACTTTAGGCTGGTAGCTTGACATCAGTCACATTGGGAGTATTTACATGATAGAAATTGACAAGAACTGCAAATCAGTGATTTTTCCCAGAGAACTGGTTTATACTGCAAGTAGCATGGTTACCTTCTTAACGGGAACAGCACAGGGGTAGAATTGAGTTTGGTAATGCTTTAGTTTTTAAATCAGATGTTGTGTTACAAGTGTTTGTTTTACTATTATGCTTTGAATGTATATAGGTTTTTTGTTTTTTTTGAAATGGAGTCTTGCTTTGTCACCCAGGCTGGAGTAAAGTGGCTCCATCTCTGAGCACTGCAACCTTGGCCTCCCGGGTTCAAGCGATTCTCCTGCCTCAGCCTCCCGAGCAGCTGGGACTACAGGCATGTGCCACCACACCCAGCTAATTTTTGTATTTTTAGTAGAGGCAGGATTTCACCAAGTTGGCCAGGATGGTCTCAATCTCTTGACTCGTGATCTGCCCGCTTGGTCTCCTGAAGTGCTGGGATTATAGACATGAGGCACTGTGCCCGGCCTGCACCCTGCTTTTAAATCTCTGTCCAAAGCTGCCTTGATGCCCTTTGTCGTGGGCATTGACCACTGAGCAGAAGTTTAATAATATTTATTGACAAAAGCAGCCCACTGAATTGGATGTTTTCTCTATCTTGTTAATCATATTTGAATTTCCCTTAGCCAGATGGCTGATAATAATTCTATTTCTCTTCTTTTCCAATAAGTAAATTCCAGACTCAAGACTATCCCCTAAACAGGCCAGGAAATTCCAACTTTGGTAAACCAGAGGGTAGAGTTAATGGAGGAAGGACTTGCTGATCAGGGACTCTCGGTGTATTAGTCTGTTTTCACGCTGCTAATAAAGACATACCCAAGACTGGGTAATTTATACAGGAAAAAGGTTTAATGCACTCACAGTTCCACGTGGCTGGGGAGGCCTCACAATCACGGCAGCATGCAAGGAGGAGCAAGTCACATCTTACATGGATGGCAGCAGGCAAAGACAGAGCTTGTGCAGGGAACCTCCTGTTTTTTGTTTTTGTTTTTGCTTGTTGTTGTTATTGTTTTTGAGATGGAGTCTCACTCTGATGCCAGGCTGGAGTGCAGTGGCAGGATCTCAGCTCACTACAATGTCTGCCTCCCTGGTTCAAGCAATTCTCTTGCCTCAGCCTCCCAAGGAGCTGGGACTACATGTGTGTGCCACCACACCCATCTAATTTTTGTTTGTTTGTTTGTTTAGTAGAGACTGGTTTCACCATGTTGGCCAGGATGGTCTCCATCTCCTGACCTTGAGATCCGCTCACTTCAGCCTCCCAAAGTGCTGGGACTACAGGTGTTAGCCACCACGCCAGCTGGAAACTGCTGTTTTTAAAACCATCAGATCTTATCAGACTTATTCACTATCACAAGAACAGCGCAGGAAAGACCCACCCCCATGATTCAGTTATCTCCCACTGGGTTCCTCCCACAACACGTGAAAATTATGGGAGCTACAAGATGAGATTTGAGTGGGCACACAGAGCCAAACCATATCACTCAGTTATAACATACAGAATCACAGCCTCTGAGCAGAGGGGACCTTGCAGCCCCAAGTGCTACACTGGAGCTGGTGCCTGGGACTAGGGCAATTTCAGGCTATGGCCCCCCCTCCCACTATTCTTCCCTCTGTATTTCTGCAGATTCCTGCCAGGAACCAATGCCTACTAATGAGGTTTCCACTTCTAGCCTATGAGTTAACATTCTAGCCTATGAGTTAACATTTTTTAAATTAATTTTTTAATTTACATCCACTTCTAGCCTAACATCCACTTCTAGCCTATGAGTTAACATTTTGTAAAGTAATTTTTAAATATTTTATCTAAACAAAGATAAAGCTAAATTATATTTAAAGGCTCATGAAGGAGGACTGTATTCCTTTACTTCAAGCTTTAGTTTCATGCCTCAGAGGCAAAACTTTGAACTTCAGCTGTTTCTTCTGAATCTTTGCCATATATTTACACCGCCATTACAGACACATCAATTGTAGACATTATGTGTTGACTTTCTAACAAATGGCAGAATGGGGATTTAGCTCTTTCTCTACCATCCTCACTTTTCTTGTCTCAATATAGAATCACAACTTTTTAATTAAGTTAATATTTGGCTGGGTATGGTGGCTTATGCCTGTAATCCCAGCATTTTGGAAAGCTAAGGCTTGGGTGCAGGAGTTCAAGACTAGCCTGGCCAACATGGTGAAACCCCATCCCTACTAAAAATACAAAAATTGGCCAGGCATGGTGGCACGCACCTGTGGTCCCAGCTACTCAGGAGGCTGAGGCACCAGAATTGCTTGAACCTGGGAGGTGGAGGTTGCAGTGAGCTGAGATCACGCCCTGGCACTGCAGCCTGGGTGACACAGCGACACTCTGTCTCAAAAATTTTAAAAATAAAAATAAATAGATTGGTACTTAGTTTTTACATGTTATGTTCCCAGGCAAGTTAAGTGGTATAATTATATTTCCTCCATTTTACAGTTTTTTGCTTACCTGCAGTTATTATTTGCATTTCTTTTTTCTTTTATTCTTGTTCATGTGTCACTTAGTCTTTTTAGAATCTCTCACAAAATTATAAAATTCCTCTTAAAACAATTTTCTACATGGTAGAATGTATCAGATTATCTAATCAGTTTCCTTAATCTAGAGGTTACCTTTTCAGAGCCCAGAGCTCTTCTAGCCTAAGCAGGGTCGTTAAGACAGAGTTCAGAGTGCAAAAGATTTATGGAGGAGCAATCGCTCTGAAAGGAAAAGGGAATCAAGGATTCAACAGGGGAGCTGTCGCCCTAAGTTGCAAATCTGACAAAGATTCCACCAGCCCAACAAGGAGCACCAGTGCAAACACTGTCCTTTTGAGACACCCAGGTCCTTTCATCAACGTCTTGCTTAGTCATTGACTAATGGCTGCCCCAGGAAGAATGTGACCTTGGCTCAAAAGGCAGATCCCAAAGGAGCCACCAGCTAGAGGTTGTCAGCTAATCACACCCTTTTCAGTTGGGCAGCAAGAGCAACAAGTCATTTTCTGAAGGGAATCTGAGCAGTGCCTTTTATTTATTTATTCGTTTATTTTTTGAGACAGAGTTTTGTTCTTGTCGCCAAGGCTGGAGTGCAATGGCATGATCTCGGCTCACTGCAACCCCTGCCTTCCGGATTCAAGTGATTCTCCTGCCTCAGCCTCCCAAGTAGCTGGGATTACAGGCATGTGCTACCACACCCAGCTAATTTTTATGTTTTTCATAGCAACATGGTTTTGCCAGGTTGGTCAGGCTGGTCTCGAAGTCCTGGCCTCAGGTGATCCACTTTGCCTCCCAAAGTGCTGGGATTACAGGTGTGAGCCACCACACTTGGCCTTTAGCGTGCCTTTCTAGGCCTATACAGATCTCATTTTCTGAATCCCATGTGTTCTTCGTTCATGTTTTACACTCTCATTTTGGTAGAGCACATTTTCAGCAGTTGCTGAAATGTAAAGTTTTTGAAACATAGGATGTCTTAAAATGTCATTTTACCCTCATACTTGAAAGTTTGTTTGGGTATAGAATTTTATAACCCTTTGACTTATAATTTTGAAAGTGCTACTGTCTTTTAAGTTCTGATGTTGCTGTTGATAAAGATGATACCATTCTGTTTCCTACTCTAGATTCTCACTCTCCTCCCCGCCCCACTATTTTTCTTTCTCTGGAAACTTTTAGGATCTACTCTTTATTCTCAGTGTAATTTCCATCATAATTTAAAATAATGTGACGTAGTGAACCTTGTTAATTCATTAGGATGGGCACACAATTCTCATGTTCAATCTGGAGAATAATTTCATTAAATACTGAGAAACAGCTTTTATTATATATTTATTTTCTTCATTTTTTTTTCTGGTCTCTCTTTCTTGAACTTCTGTTAGTCAGATATAGAACTTTCTAGATTGACTCTAACTTTTTTGATATTTTCTCTCCTATTGCCTATCTTTTGTCTTTTTCATCAACTCTCTGGGAGATATTTTATCTTCCAATCTTTCTGTTAAATTTTTATTTCAGATATCAGGGGCATTTTCTCAATATTCAAATTGTTTTTTCATAACATCCTATTCTTGTTTCATGTTTTCTCCCATTTCTTTGAGGATATTAAATTCTTTTAAAATTCTACTCTCTGTAATATCTCTATTTCCTCCAGGTCCTTTTTTTCTTTTCTTGTATGTTTTGTTCTGTTTTTTTATCTTGGAGGTATCTGGTGATCCGTAATTGTCTGATCAAATTTAATAGTGACATATTATGGTGCTCACTGATAGTTGTTTAATGGTGGTCCTTGTTCTAGAGAGATCAAGTGGTAAACTATTCTTTAATTGGGAGTTCTAAAATGTCAGGGTTTGTAGACCTTTTCTCTGGAATCCACATTTCTTTCAAAGAAAAAGACTCCAGTCTTCCATGTATGCTACTTTACTGGCTGCCATTGTTCTGCCGTTGTTTTCCAATAGAGAAAGAGGCTGAGGGACTCTTAGTTTACTACTCAGACTTTTACCTAAGTTTTCAATTTTCAATGGAGCATCACCCTTGCACCCTCCCCTAAGATCTAAGATGTGCTGATGTCCCAGAATGGGGAGCTTCTTATGTTCACCTTTTCCAGAGAATAAGTGTGTAATTTCCAGACTGCGGGGGTGGGAGTGTTGGGGCGGGGGGTATGGAAAGAGTAGTTCCCTGCTGGGTAGGGGAGGAGAAAACATGGCATTATAAATTCTCTTTCCATAACTTTCAACCAGTCCTCTGTTTTATTTCCATAATTAGCCTGCATTTTCCAAAATACCTAACACTCTTAATTTCTGAGACTTCCTAGGTTTCTGTAGTGTGGACCGGCTTGCTTCTCACTGATGCCTCCCTTTGAAAGTTCTTAGATTTCAGCTTTCTCAGCTCTGATCTACAAGTCACTACTACATCCACTTTTTTCAAATATTTTATTTTACTTTATTTTTTGTGGAGACAGGGAGGGGTCTCACTATGTTGCCTAGACTGGTCTCAAACTCCTGGCTTCGAGTAATCTTCCCACTTTACGCTCCCAAAGTGCTGGAATTACAAGTGTGAGCCACTGTGCTAGCTTTAAAACTTTTATGCTTCTGAGTGGCTGCTGCCTCCTCTTCTTTGGACTATAATAACATACATATATATATATATTTTTTTTCATATGTCTTTACTAGTGGTCTTTTGGGCAGAAGAGATACAAATGCATGTAGTTAATATACAATTTTTATTTTTTTGAGACAGTCTTGCTCTGTCACCCAGTCTGGAGTGCAGTGATGAGATCTTGGCTTACAGCAACCTCCACCTCCTGGGTTCAAGATATTCTCATGTCTGAGGCTCCTGAGTAGCAGGAATTACAGGTGTGCGCCACCACATCCAGCTAATTTTTGTATTTTCAGTAGAGACGGGGTTTCACCATGTTGGCCAGGCTGGTCTCAAACTTCTGACCTCAGGTGATCCACCTGCCTCAGCCCCCCAAAGTGATGGGATTACAGGTGTGAGCCATCACAACTGGCCTAATGTACTATTTTTAATTTAAAATATCTGACATAAATTTTTAGTAGTGTTACAGTAAGTCCATACGATTTTCCCTTTACCTTTATTCCAATTCTTGCAAACCTTGGGGCATCTGTATGATGCGTATTAGAAAACTTACAGTTTCAGCACCCCATGACTCACAGATAATGCTGTTTCCTTAACTGTTCTAGAGGTAACAGAATTCTTTATGCAGTGGGTGTGTCCATCAAATTTTCTGTATGGTTATTTTCCCTGCTATTCTGGTATGTATTTTGCCATAACTTTGCTTTGGGATTCACCTTCCAAGCTTCGTTATTAAAGATAGAATAGGAGTTGAACATTGTGTAATGCCTTAACTTCCCAGTAGAAATCCAAATCATAAGACCTCAGATTTTTAAACTCAAAGGTTAAAGGCTGGCTGCATAGAGAGAGTAAATGTTTTCAGTAAAAGCAAAAGAACAATTTTTTACAAGTACAAAATTATGTTCCCTACCTCCTCTAAAAGCCATAAAATTGCTCAGGGTAAAAAGGACTTCAAATGTTTTCCTATCCAACCACTCAAGTGACGCTTAGACACCCCCCCACACCTCCTTACTAATCCCTTCCCAAGGGTGAGTGGAGACTGTGCTTGCACACCTGTGGTAATGGGAAATTTACTTCCACTTTAGGCAACCCCTTCACCTTTCTCAGCCTTGACTGTTCTTATTTTTATAATCTACCACAGATTGAGCTCTGATTATGTGCCCAGCACTCTGCTAAGAGCTTTACAAATATCTCATTAAATCCTTGCCACAGCCCTGCAAATGTTGTTATTCCCATTTTGCAATTGAGAACATGCAGGGAGCTTAACTGCTTGCCCAAGTTCCCACAGTGAGTGAGTGCAGGGCCAGCAGGTGAGCAGTGGTTGGTCTGGCTGTAACTCCTTGTTCTATCTGTTCTTGCTTTTGTCAAGCCCAAAATACCTCCTCTCAAGAGCTCCTATATACTCAGGAGCATGGGGCAAAAGCCAAACCTCTGTCACTCAGGATAGCAGGGGGAAAGGCCAATTTTCTCTTCCACATGAGCACTCTTCAGGTATTCCAAGATATGTATCTGATGTTCATTCTACTCCAAGCTAAAGTTCTCCTGAAAAAAGAAATTTAAAAAAGATCAATATCTGTTTTGAGAATATGAAATGTACTTCTCCCTTCAGTTTCTAAGCTTTTTTCCTACTTGAGGCACTGGCTCAGCCTCATAAGGAGGCATAGGCTGGGTGCACGTCTTCAGTGTGTGCTTGAAGCTGCTGTTCAGAGCACAGCTGTGACTCTGCCTTACCCCACCTCATGAAGGGCCACGATGGATCTGTACAAGCCAGGAGCTTCTTTAATCTTGTCCTAGCACACCCAGCACATCAGCCACTTTGAATGGAGCTCCTTTAGGAGGAGACTCAGCTGAGTCCCAGGGCAATAGTAATTGCTTCATAAAAGGATCTTAAAGAGGCTTTGTTGTGTGTCATTAAAGCAGCTTCAAATTACAGATTCAGATTGAGCAAATGCCCATATAAATTTCACCAAGTAGCCTGGTTCCTTGGTTATAAGCAGGTTTCTTTTCCTGTACTGTTAACCGAAATTCCCCTGATTATAATCCCTCATGAGCCTATTTAAACTGCAGAACCCTGCACCCCACAGACGAGTCCTGGACCTCCTAAGTCCAAATCTTCAGGGGAAGGACCTGCAGTTTGAATAAGCCTCTCCCAAGGGTTCTCATCATCTCTTAGTGTATTAGTCTGGTTTCACACTGCTATAAAGATACTACCTGAAACTGGGTAATTTATAAACAAACGAAATTTAATTGACTCACAGTTCCGCATGGCTGGGGAGGCCTCAGGAAACCTGCAATCAAAGCAGCTGTGATCACAACATCAGCTGTCTCTTGAGTCTCCCGCCTGATGGGTCAGGACCATCTTGGACTTGCAGTGAATGTGCAGGGGAAACCGCCATTTATAAAACCATCACATCCTGTGAGAACTCACTCAACTATCACAAGAACAGCGTGGGGGAAACCGCTCCCATGATCCAGTCACCTCCACTTGGTTCCTCCCTCAACACCTGGGGATTACAATTAAGATGAGATTTGAGTGGGGACACAGCCAAACCATATCACCCAGGCTTGGAAAGCATTGTTTTGAGGAGTTCTTTGCCAGAAATTCCATTCTTTGTCATTTATTTTTTATTTTTTGAGACGGAGTCTTGCTTTGTTGCCCAGGCTTGAGTGCAGTGGCGAGATCTCAGCTCACTGCAACCTCTGCCTCCCGGGCTCAGACAATTCTCCTGCCTCAGTCTTCCATGTGCATGTACACACACACACAAATGCATCCTGTTGGTTCCATTTCCTTGGAGAACCCTGATTAATACAAAGATCAAAACTTTTTTAAAGGTAGTAAATGAAGTAAGAGCGTCTTATTTATTTGTTTATTTATTTATTTTTTTGAGACGGAGTCTTGCTCTGTTGCCCGGGCTGGAGTGCAATGGGATGATCTCGGCTCACTGCAACCTCTACCTTGGGCTCAAGCGATTCTTCTGCCTCAGCCTCCTGAGTAGCTGGAATTACAGGCACGTGCCACCACACCCAGCTAAATTTTTTGGTATTTTTAGTAGAGATGGAGTTTCACCGTGTTGGTCAGCCTGGTCTCAAACTCCTGACCTTGTGATCTGCCCGCCTCAGCCTCCCAAAGTGCCGGGATTACAGGTATGAGCCACCATGCCTGGCTAAGCTTCTTGTCTTAAAAACCCTTTTTCTGGTGGCTGGCTGAAATTTTGAAAATGGGTTTTTTTTGGTGGTTTTTGTTTGTTTTGAGACAAGGTCTTGCTCCGTCACCCAGTCTGGAGTTCAATGGCATGATCTCTGCTCACTGCAATCTCTGCCTCCTGGGTTCAAGTGATTCTCGTGCCTCAGTCTCTAGAGTAGCTGGGACTACAAGCATGTGCCACCACGCCTGGCTACTTTTGTATTTTTAGTAGAGATGGGGTTTTGCCATGTCGTAGTATACTTCTGAAGACAGGAGAAAGGTCGAAAGGTACTTGTTGCTTTATGAGTCAACAAAAATACTGGAATAACCTTGCTCTAATTTTGCTGTAACAATAGCCCATGGTAGAATATTTAGAAAGCAACAGGGGTAGAGGCTGAGATCTATTCTTTTTTTTTTTAGTAGGGTCTCACTCTGTCACTCAGGCTGGCATGCAGTGATGCTATCGTGGCGCAGAGATGCTATCATGGCTCACTGAAGCCTCACTCTCCCTGAGCTCAGGTGATCTTCCTACCTTAGCCTCCCAAGTAGCTGTGACTAAGGTGCATGTCATCATGCCTGGCTAATTTTTTCTACGGATGAGGTTTCACCATGTTGCCCAGGACTGATCTCAAACTCCTGGGCTCAAGCGACCCTCCCACCCTGGCCTCCCAAAGTTCTGGAATTACAGGCATGAGCCACCACACCCAGCTGAGATCTATTCTTAATATTAGATTTGTTTTTAAGTCAGACTAACTGAAATATAGTCTACACATGAAAAAGCTCCCCTTTTCAATAGAAGGTTGGATGAGTTTTGGCAAATGTATGAACTCGCGTAACTACTAAAATAATTAATATATACAATATTTCCATCACCCCAAAGTTCCCTTGAACCCTCTTTTAAGTTTATCCCTCCTCCAGTCTCAGCCCGTGGCCACCAGTGACTTACTTTCTGTCAGTGTAATTTTAAATTCCATCTAAATGAAATCACACTGGATGTAGGTTTTTGGGTCCGGCTTCTTTTACTCAGCACAATGCTTTCGAGATTCATCCTTGTAATATATCAATAGTTTTCCCTTTGTATTGTTGAGTAGTATTCTATTGCATGGATGTATCACAGTGTTTATCAGTTCATCAGTTAGTAGACATTTGGGTTGTTTCCAGTTTGGAGCTATCATGAATAAAGCTACTATGAATATTCTGACTCACGTCTTGCTGCAGACATGTGTTTTCATTTATCTTGAATAAATACCCAGGAATGAGATTGCTGTGTCATATGCTAAGTGTTTGTGTGCTTATCTTTATCAATGTGTATGCTTACTCTTTATCAATCAAGAGATTGATCAGCTGTTTTCAAAGTGGCAGTATCATTTTGCAATTATACCAGCAATGTACTACTGAATTTTTTGAAAAGGACAATTCTTTGTACACAGATCTACAAAAGCTTTTACTTTGTCTCATCAGAACAGATGTAGAATTAGTTTTGTGTAAAGCACTTCTTAAGAGCCCTGGACTTGGAGTCCGATTGAGCTGGGTCCATTACTGTATTCAACAATACTGTATCCATGATTTTGGACAAGTCACTAGATCTCTCCAAATGTATTTCCCTTATTTGTAAAATAGAAATAACAATTCCTCTCTGCTTAGAGATGTCGTAAGGATTAAATTAGATAAAACTCATAGAGCACTTAATACATTACCTGATATATAATAGTCATGATTAATATAAGTTACCCTTATTATTTTCATTACCTTCTTTAAAATACTACGTGTTGCAGTAGGGTTTAACCATATGAGAACATGTACCATGAATTTTACTTCTTTAGGGCTTCTTTCGGGCAATAATTTAGAACTCAAGAAAACCTCAGGAAGCTGAAATAATAGGATGTTTTGTCATTGAAACAAAGTATTTGTAGTTATTTAGAATGAACAATCAGCAAGTCATTTTACATTCTTTCTAGGATTTCTAACTTCAGTTTTCTAATTTGTAAAACAGGGGTTGGGGGTGGCTGTGGAGGTAGCCATTCTTGCCCTGTCTCTCTCACCGTGTTGATGTGAAGATCAAAGGAAAAACAGAAATTGTCAAGTGTTATAGAAGTATTTGCCCAGCAAAAGTTTTAGAGGGTGAATTTTAATTAGAAAATAGAAATTATAATAATATCCTTTAATAATTTCCTTTTTCTAGTGTTACATAGGAAAAAAACTGATAGCTAGAAAAAATTGTGAAAAAAGTTATTAAAATAAATGATGTAAGAAATTTTTTAAATGCAATTAAAATAAACTATGTAAGCAATTGGTACCAAGAAGACCAAGCTACCACATAGATCCCAAACCAGTACTAATCTACCTCTAGCATAAAAAGGAACACACACACATACACACAGCACTTTTCACATTTCACAGTAGGTCAGCAAGCCAAATTCCACATGGTAATTTAGTAGCCACAAGAAAATAGTTAGTCTATGTTTGCATCCAAATGCCTGCTTTCTGTTGATTACTTACATGACACATGAGTTTGCACATGGCTCTTGAAATTCTTTTTGGGATTCTATTCATTGCATTTAAAAAGCTGTTTGCACAATGGAATTTTTGACAACACCGGGAAAGTTTTAATAGAAATATAAATTATTTAATTTTGAACTAGAACCATGTGAGAGAACAGAATATAAAGTACAAAGTTGCATTTGGGAACAGAGAGGTTATGTGTATTCAGAATGGAAAGGAATTCATTATGCCTTCCATAATTTATGAGCAATGCCAGACAACCGAAGCTTCTAGGTCATGTTTTCTTTCTCAGGACCTGGAAATTCAGGGATTGGTCCTGCCTGTCTCGTGGAGGAAGTCTAATTCATCCTCAACTGTTTCAGCAGAAGGATGTGAGAGAAGGGGACCTTTGACACAGGTGCCCCTCAGACTTGCCTAGTTAATGTGGATTCTCAAGTGTAGACACTTAGCATTTCCTATAGGAAATCACTTTTCTACTGAACAAAGTCAGAACATTTCTCATTCCTTGCTTTTAAAACTCAGAAATAAATGAATTAAGTTGTGTTTTTAATTTGGCGATTGATGAGTATATTCATGTATAATTTTTTAAATGTATTTTTAGTGTAGACACTTTGCTATTTACTAGATAGTCTAAAATTATGATGTGTGACTAGATGTACAGAACATATGTTTCACCCAGAACTCAACCGAAAATGTCATGATTCAGAAGCATTCAGAGTACCCACCCACCCCGTGACAGTCACTTTCACAAACATGATCATATAGTTCATTCTCATAATCATTCTATAAATGTCATTAAAATAAAGATGTAAGAAATTGGTACCAAGGCCAGGCGCGGTGGCTCACGCCTGTAATCCCAGCACTTTGGGAGGCCAAGACAGGTGGATCACGAGGTCAGGAGACCAAGACCATCCTGGCCAACATGATGAAACCCCGTTTCTACTAAAAATACAAAAATTAGGTGGGCATGGTGGCACGCGCCTGTAGTCCCAGCTACTCGGGAGGCTGAGGCAGGAGAATCCCTTGAACCAGGGAGTCGGAGGTAGCAGTGAGCCGAGATCGCACCACTGTACTCCAGCCTTTAGTCAGAGTGAGACTCTGTCTCAAAAAGAAAAGAAAAGGAAAGAAATTGGTACCAAGAAGATCAAGCTACCACATTGATCCCACACCAGCACTAATCTACCTCCGATGTGAAAAACAACACACACGGCACGTTTCACTTGTTACAGTAGGTCAAGAAGCTAAATTTAACACAGTAATTTAGTAGCTACAGGTGAATGGTTTGTCATTCTCCTTATAATAGTATGTATATATATATGTACATACCATTTAAGTAAATGCTATGTATATATACACCACATAATTTAAAATTTATATAGTATGTATATTCATACATTTTAAATTATATATATTATATATTTATATATTACATTTATATAAATACACACACACACACACACACACATGTATAGAGAGAGAGAGAGAGAGATGGAATCTTGCTCTGTCACCCACACTGGAGTGCAGTGGCACAATCTCAGCTCATTGCAACCTCTGTCTCCTGGGCTCAAGTGATTCTTCTGCCTCAGCCTCCCCAGTAGCTGGGATTACAGCGCCTGCTTTGTTAACCATGCCTTGTTAATTTCTATGTTTTTGGTAGAGATGGGGTTTCACCATGTTGGCTAGGTTGGTCTTGAACTCCTGACCTCAAGTGATGCACCTGCCTTGGCCTCCCAAAGTGCTAGGATTACAGGCTCGAGCCACTGTGCCTGGCCTATATATTTAAATTATATATAATGTAAATTAATAAATCATATAATTTAAATATGTATTTATATAAATAATAAATATATAAATAATATTTACATATTTGCCATATATACACTTTATTTCAAATTATATATATTTAAATTATATACATATATAAGTTAATTATATACATAATTTAAAATACATATATAGTATGTATATATGTGGTGAATATATAATGGTGATACATATATATATGTGTATATTTAATTTTACAAATGAGGAAACTGAAGCTCAAAAAGGTAAAGTAAATTACCCAACATTTCACAGCTAGTAAGCAGGAGAAATAGAATTGAAATTCCTGTCCTGCTACACAGCTGCTGCCATGCAACAGATGCATACCCCAAACAACTAAGGACATGAAAACCCTAGAAATACCATATTTCGATGTGACCCCAAGAAAAATTGCTGGAATATATCAATTATTCTCCCAGGAAATCAGCCTTAAAATGAGGCATGCATCTCAAATACCACCAGTTACCTTAATAACCTGATATAGGTCTATTATCCCTAAATTTAAAAATATTTCTTGAATGCATTTGTAGTTCCAATCTGCAATATCTATTGGGATAGTAATTACCTTAAGTTTATGGCTAGTTGTGTTATTGAGTCATTGCATTTCTATACAACTAAAACATCTTTCAAATTTCAATGGGCATTCCCCCATTTTGAATATCCTGAATATGAAGGTGTACATTCCTTCTTTATCCATCTTCTCAGGATTTCATACAATTTGCTCCTTTCTTCTTTCTTGAGAATACTTGATTTCTCAAGAAAGTCTGCATCTGTCCTCATTTGTAAGCCTCTTGATTACAGAAGATGACTCTAAACATTTGGCAGATGAAAGAAAAGATAAAACTTGCCCTACCTGGCCTCTTGCACAACCCTCTTCGGTATCTCCTTTCCCCCCCGGCCTGCAAGTCTGCCTTAGGACACCTGCTGCTCTCTCTCTTCCCACTCAAGAAACTGATGATCAATTAAACTTCAGGTCCTTTCTTGTCCTTCAGTATTTCTTTTTCTTTTTTCTTTTTTTTTGAAATGAAGTCTCACTCTGTCACCCAGGCTGGAGTGCAGTGGCACAATCTCAGCTCACTGCAACCTCTGCTTCCTGGGTTCAAGCAATTCTCCTGCCTCAGCCTCCCAAGTAGCTGGGACTACGGGTGCATATCACCGCGTCCAGCTGAATTTTTTTTGTATTTTTTTTAGTAGAGACAGGGTTTCAATGTGTTGGCCAGGCTGGTCTCAAACTCCCGAGCTCAGGTGATCCGCCCACCTCAGCCTCCCAAAGTGCTGGGATTACAGGCATGAGCCACTGCGCTGCCCTTTAGTATTTCACACTGTTAATAAGCCTGAATGTTCTGTACCTTTCTGTTGAGTGGTAATATTTTGGACTTAGAAAGTTGTTATATTAAGAAAAAAATTCTGAGCAGAATCAAGCAAAGGATGTGGCAGAATGAGAAAATGACCACTTTCTTTGGCAATCAGTAGGGCTATGGATTGCAAGTGTAGTGGACGTCAGAAACACCTGCAGATTCCTGAGCCCATGATCCCTCCCTCAGGCTCTCTGGAGTGGAGTCCAGATATACATGGTTTAACTGATTTCCCTGGGGTGATTCTGATGTAAGTGGTCAGAAACACCACAAGGGTATAATGTGTCAAACCAGTCTCTTCTGGAAAGAAGCAGTACAGCTTCTCTGAAGCGAATATTATTCATGACTTCCCACTTGCGATAGAAAGACTAGTTAAAACTGTGAGTAATCTTAGAGGCTCCTATTCTTCTGAATTGTCTAAAACAAGAAACAAAACAAAACCAACCAACGAACTACCCATCTAGTCAAATAAATGCTGCCTGAAAGAAGAGCAACAGCTGTTCTTTCTTCTTCTCCAGCGATTTGGAGAAAGCATCATAAGTTCTTCTGCATAAAGCAGTAGAAAAAGATGACATGATAAGAGATCCATGGACTTTTCCTCCAGAGAACAAATAGAAAACCTTTGGTTTTTGTCCTGACTGAGAAACAATTAAACATCTACATGCACAATCAGATAATCCCTAAAATGCCTTTCCCCTGGTCTAACTCAATTCAGATAACTATGTTTGTCTGTGAGAAACCCTCAGAGAAAATATTCAAGCCAAATGATCTCATGCCTGGATTTTGCAAAACAATATGTGCACAAGACCAGAATTTATATCATCGAATATGTGCCTTTTCCCAATCCCGCCCCAGGATGTTCTTCAACAACGTGGCTTCTTTGCCACGTCTGAGTCACTTCCTGGGCCTGGATCCAGGACAGCCTGCAGACCCCTGGCCACCACACAAGCCACATAAGGAAGCAGTTCTGTACTATTTCTAGGAATGGCATCTTATAAAATTATTTTACACTTATCTCACCCATTTTGGTATCCCAGATGGTTTTAAAGGGGAGTTAGCATGGCTGAAAGTGATATATTTTTTTCCTCAAAGTAATTAAATTTTCTGTTGGGCCCATTTGAGAGAAAAATCAAAGGCATGCAGTGGTGAAAATGCCTGACAATCCCTGGAGATGCTGAACTAGTCTCTTGTGGGAAAATTCTGGAGATCTGTTTGCTGCCCTGGGGGATTAGCTGCCTTTGCACCTCTGCAGGGGAGATTCAGGTTCTTTGTCTTCTTCAGGAAGGTCGAAGAAACAGGAAAAGTTGTTCTGGATTGAACTCTTGCCTCTGACCACAAACAATTGCTAGATTGAATCTCCCCTATCCAAAAAGTTTGGAACCAAAGTGTTTTGGATTTTTGATTTTTTCAGACTTTGGAATTTTTACATATACATAATGAGATATCTTGGAGAGGGGACCCAAGTCTAGCCATGAAATTCACTTATGTTTCATATATGCCTGATACATACAACCTGAATGTAAGTTTATACAATACTTTAAAATAGTTTTGTGCACGAAACAAAGTTTGTACACTCTGAACCATCAGAAAGCAAAGCATCATGTCAGCACTTTAAAAACTTTAGATTTTGGAGCTTTCCAGATTTCAGATTTCTGGATTAGGGATGCTCAACCTGTAACACTTCTTGGCACTTGTGTGTATTAGACTATGCCTTTGTGATTGAAAAGCTTTGACCCCATTTCCCTGGTTGTCGCTTCCAGAAGGGCTGCCCCGCTATGTGTGTATAATGGGATCTCTTATTGAGGGGAGGAATGAGGAGAGTTACTGTGTGCTCTGCTTCAGAAGAGGAGGCCACAGTTGTCAGGCCTACTCAGCAAAGTGTCCCAGAAGCTGGTCTGCAGTCCCTGCAAGAGGGCATATCTAACCTGGGGACTGCAGGAGGACACCTCTGGGCCCATACTACCCCACACACTGCTGCTCCAAGGACCTCTTTTGGGTTTAAGATCCGAAATGCCACCACTGGAAATTCATTTGAATTGGTAGATCTCTTTTTTTTTTTTTTTTTTTTTTGAGAAAGAGACAGAGTTTTGCTCTTGTTACCCAGGCTGGAGTGCAATGGCGCGATCTCGGCTCACCGCAACCTCCGCCTCCTGGGTACAGGCAATTCTCCTGCCTCAACCTCCTGAGTAGCTGGGATTACAGGCATGCGCCACCATGCCCAGCTAATTTTTTGTAGTTTTAGTAGAGACAGGGTTTCACCATGTTGACCAGGATGGTCTCGATCTCTTGACCTCGTGATCCACCCGCCTTGGCCTCCCAAAGTGCTGGGATTACAGGCGTGAGCCACCACGCCTGGTGGTAGATCTCTTTGAAAGATCAAATAAGAATGAATGGGACAGCCTAGAATGCTTTTCCTATAGCTCTTATTATCCTACTAAGCATGGTCCTATACAAAATCAGGCAATGCCTCCTGCAGAAAGCTTTTCCATTCTGGGATCATTGGCCCTCCTTCGACATAGCCTAGTGCTGTGCTGTCACTTCCTGCTTGAGGTTAGTATTCTCTGCTGGCCTCCCTGAAGGGAGGATCTGGGTATTGTTCATTCATCGTTGTGTTTCCACTGGACTTGACACCTGGTTTACTCTACAAATATTTGTTGAATGAGCCCCAGTATCTTTGATGATAAAATGATAAAGTTCAGCTATAAAATGATGATGGTAATGATGCCTTCCTCCAGGTATTTGTGAGCAGGAGATGAGAAAATCTACATCAAGTTGTTGGTAAACTATAAAGCTCTGTACAAGTGGAAGTCTTCAGGATAACTTGCCAGGAAGTGTGAGACAGGTTCCAGAAGAAGACACAGAAACCTCACCCACTTTCAGGGTTTTCCTGGGGCCCATTCTAAGCAGCTATATTTAGAACCGCACACACAGCCACACCCAAAAGGACTTTGCTCTATCAAGATCCTTTGCCCTGAAAGAACCTCACCCCAAAGACATTCCCAGAACTTGTCATTTTATAGAATGAATAACCAGAGGTTAGAATATTAGACACTAATTCTCACAGAATCTGTTTGACAAGTAGTTTGGCAGATAATTGCATTAATTATTACGATTAAGAGTCTAAGGCGATAAGGAACAAAATTGTGCTCATTACGCAGATAGACCAGAACAGAGTGGGAGATTGTAAGGAATTGTAGCAGAGAGGCCAGTTACTCCCCACCCACATCCCCTCAGCAGAGAGCCAGCCTCTCTTCCCCGCCTTGGCCATGCACAGTTATCTGCAACGGGATGGAAGGCGGTGGTTCAGGCCTTCTCACCTCAAAGAAGAAAACCCACAGCAGGGCCATGCTGTTTAGATTGTTAGAGTTTTGACAAAGACACTGAGAAAGTCTGCCTTGAAAACATGAGCCAGGGGACCACATTGAGTGAGGCCTGAAGAACCAGTGTACATCAAAGCAAAGAAAACCAGGCCCTCGAAAGACACTACAGTGAGGCCCCTTTGTCCCCACCCACCTTTTCACCAAGCCCTGTCTATGTGCCAAGCTCAACCCTCAGAAAGGATATTTTATGTAGGCCAGGACATTTTGGGAGGCTGAGGTGGGCAGATCTCTTGAGTTCAGGAGTTTGAGACCAGCCTGGCCAACATGGTGAAACCATGTCTAAACTAAAATACAAAAAATTAGCCAGGTGTAGTGGTGTGCACCTGTAGTCCCAGCTACTCGGGAGGCTGAGGCAGGAGAATTGCTTGAGCCCAGGAGGTGGAGACTGCAGTGAGCCAAGATCACGCCACTGCACTCCAGCCTAGACTTTATCTCAAAAATATAAAAAATAAAATAAACAAGGCAGGAACAAATAAACAGAAAACCTAATGGCGTTACTTATGGTGAATGCTAAAGAATACAGCAATGGACCAATAAGGGGCTTCCAAATCAGTAAAGAGGAAGGCAAACTGTCACTGTTTGCTGACGATATGATCATTTACCTTGAAAAGTCTAAGGACTCCTCCAGAAAGCTCCTAGAACTGATAAAAAAAAATTCATCAAAGTTTCTGGATACAAGATTCATGTACACGAATCAGTAGGTCTTCTATACATCAACAGTGACCAAGCACAGAATCAAATCAAGAACTCAATCCCTTTTATAAAAGCTGCAAAGAAAATAAAATAAAATACCTAACCAAGGAGCCGAAAACCTCTCTACAAGGAAAACTACAAAACACTGATGAAAGAAATCATAAATGACACAAATGGAAACACATCCCATGCTCATGATGGGTAGAATCAATATTGTGAAAATGACCATACTGCCAAAAGCTATCTACAAATTCAATGCAATTCCCAATAAAATACCACTACCATTCTTCACAGAATTAGAAAAGACAATTCTAAAATTCATATGAAACCAAAAAAGAACCTCATAGACAAAGCAAGACTAAGCAAAAAGAAACAATCTGGAGGCATCACACTACCTGATTTCAAACCATACTCTAAGGCCATAGTCACGAAAGGGCATGGTACTGGTACAAAAATAGGCACATAGACCAATGGAACAGGAATAAGAACCCTGAAATAAACCCAAATAATTACAGTCAACTGATCTTCAACGAAGCAAGCAAAAACATAAGGTAGGGAAAAGGACACCCTATTCAACAAATGGTGCTGGAATAATCGGCTAGCCACATGTAGAAGAATAAAACTGGATCCTCATCTCTCACCTTATACAAAAATCTACTCAAGATTCATCAAGGACTTAAATCTAAGGCCTGAGACTATAAAACTTCTAGATGATAACGTTGGAAAAGGCCTTCTAGTCATTGGCTTAGGCAAGGATTTCATGACCAAGAACCCAAAAGCCACAGGTGCGGTGACTCAAGCCTGTAATCCCAGCACTTTGGGAGGCCAAGGCGGGTGCATCACGAGGTCAAGAGATCGAGACCATCCTGGTCAACATGGTGAAACCCCGTCTCTACTAAAACTACAAAAAATTAGCTGGGCATGGTGGCGCATGCCTGTAATCCCAGCTACTCAGGAGGTTGAGGCAGGAGAATTGCCTGAACCCAGGAGGTGGAGGTTGCGGTGAGTCGAGATCGCACCATTGCACTCCAGCCTGGGTAACAAGAGTGAAACTCCGTCTCAAAAAAAAAAAACAAAAAAACGAAAAAAAAAAACAAAGATAAATAGCTGGGACCTAATTAAACTAAAGAGCTTTTGCATGGCAAAAGGCACAGTCAGCAGAATAAACAGACAAGCCACAGAGTGGGAAAAAATTGTCAAAATCTATACATCTGACAAAGGACTAGTATCCAGAATCTACAATGAACTTAACAAATCATTAAGAAAACAAACAATTCCATCAAAAAGTGGATTAAGGACATGAATAGACAATTCTCAAAAGAAGACACACAAATGGCCAACAAACATACGAAAAAATGCTCAACATCATTAATGATCAGGGAAACGCAAATCAAAACCACAATGCAATACCACCTCACTCCTGCCAAAATGGCCATAATTAAAAAATCAAAAGAATAGATGTTGGCATGGATGCGGTAAACAGGGAACACTTCTACACTGCTGGTGAGAATGTGAACTAGTATAGCCGCTGTGGAAAACAGTGTGGCTACTCCTTAAATAACTAAAAGTAGAACTACTATTTGATCCAGCAATCCCACTTCCCAGAGGAAAAGAAGTCATTATTCAACAAAGACACTCACACTTGCATGTTTATACCAGCATAATTCACAATTGCAAAATCATGAAACCAATCCAAATGCCTATCAATCAACAAGTGGATAAAGAAATTGTGATAGACAGACAGACAGACAGACAGATAGATAGATAGATAGATAGTTGATAGATACACCCAAACACACTATGGAATACTATGCAGCCATTAAAAGGAATGGATTAACAGCATTTGCAGTGACCTGGATGAGATTAGAGACTAATATCCTAAGGGAGGTAACTCATAAATGGAAAATCAAACATCATATGTTCTCCCTGACATGTAGGAGCTATGAGGACAAAAAGGCATAAGAATGATACAGTGGACTTTAGGGACTTGGGGGGAAGGGATAAAAAGGGAGCAAGCTATAAAAGAGCACAATTATGGTATAGTATATACTGCTCGGGTGATGGGTGCACCAAAATCTCACAAATCACCACTAAAGAACTTATTCGTGTAACCAAATACCACCTGTACCCCAATAACTTATGCAAAAATAAAAGTAAATTTAGAAAAAACAAGGCAGAAACAAACAGAAAAACTAACCACATTGCTTATGGTGATGGCTGGAGTATACAGCAATGGACCAATAGATTTTTGTGGTATTTCTGGAGGGATTTTCTAGGCTGGCTCAAGTTCTTTAGAGACTGATAATGCTGGTGTCTTATTATGCTTGGTAAGTTTATGCAAAAACTAAATTGTCAGAGGTAAAAATCAGTGTCCTTTGAATGGTGGGAAATGGAAATTTAAAAAGGACTTGTGCAGATGAAAATTGAGCAGGTGGTAGCCTGTTTGGCTGCTATCTAGAGTTGATGGAAAAGGGTTTTGATGGGGTAGGGGTCACTGGGTTGACTATGAACAACAGTTCACCTATGCACGACTTTCTAAGTGATAACCATAATTGGATTGTGCCTGTTTGTAGATAGTTTTTCTCCTCAAAATAAGGAAGAATTCATGGGAAACCTGTATCACTGGCACAATGTAAACATAAAACACCATGTTGCCCTCATAAGACTTAGATATAGCTTTACATTTCAAGACTTCCCAAAGACCCCTGCTCTGTGGTTACATTTTTATTATTTTGTTCAAATAGGGCTTCAAAGGCCCTCCTCTTAAGAAGCTCCTGAAACCCTTATTCTTACTGGTGCCTTCTTTTCCTTTGCTTTCCTTAATATATATATATTTTTCTAAATATCCTATTTCATATCTTTGCTTTAAAAAAACTTCCTTTTAGATTTTTTCCATTTTAAAAAACAGCTGAGGCTAGGCATCATGACTTACCGCTGTAATCCCAGCACTTTGGGAGGCCAAGGTGGGCGGATCACCTGAGGTCAGGAGTTCGAGACCAGCCTGACCAACATGGAGAAACCCTGTCTCTACTAAAAGTACAAAAAGCTACTCAGGAGGCTGAGGAAGGAGAACCTGGGAGGCAGAAATTGCTGTGAGCTGAGATTGCGCCATTGTACTCCAGCTTGGGCAACAAGAGCAAACTCAGTCTCAAAAAATGTTGAACAATTAGAACACATGAACACAGGGAGGGGAGCATCACATACTGCGGTCAGTTGCCGGGGACTAGGGAGGGATAACGTGGGGAGAAATACCAGATATAGGTGATCGGGGGAGGAAGCCAGCAAACCATGTATGTACCTATGCAACAATCCTGCATGATCTGCACATGTACCCCAGAACCTAAAGTGCAATTAAAAAAATCATAGAAAATAAAATAAAAGACAATCTGTCCTCATAAACTTGCAACCAGGTACTCCTCCTTCCTCGTGCATCTGCCTCACTTGCTTTTTTGGCACAGTCAGCAGACCATTGTGGTATTTCAGGCCCACCACATCTTACAGCATGAATGTGAAAAGTTTAAAAGAACAGTAACCCTGAGGCTATTTGCAAAGTGTTCATTCTGTAAGTACAAAGTTTAAGTGAGTTTGAATGTCAGCTTATCTCAGATTCCCATTTGTAGTTCATTTAAATGATGCATACACTCCATTTATTGCTCTAATCTGCAGGCAGAACTCTGGATCTGCCTGGACATTTCTGGCCCGTTTCCAAGCTTCCACATTCCCAGTGATCACCTCCTCGTATCTCTTCACTGTGATCCAAGGTTCTTCTCTGCTTGCCAAACTGCATAATATGTGGAGAGATTGGTGGTGCTAGGGGTTTTGTTTTTGGCTACTTCCTTACTTTCAAAAAAAAAAAAAAAAAAAGACATAGAGCAAGCAAGCTATGCAGTACTCTCGGGCAGTAGGTAATGAAATCCATCCACCCTTTTAAAAATCAAATGCTCAGTGAGTGCCTACTGTGAGCCAGGCACTGTGCTTGATCCTGGGGATGCAGCGACAACAGTCACAGAAATGATGACAATCGCAGCTGCTCTAGAGGTGCTCACAGTCTAGCAAAGGTGTCATAAAACATGAGAGTGAGTTATAGAGCTAAGATGTAGCCTTTGGAGGTTCAGTTTTACAGTCTCAAAGAAGAGGTTTACATTATTCAGAGATTTACATAGACAACATTTTATTACATCCTTCTGAGGGTCATTTTAACCTCACTGTTAAATTTAAGGCTATTTCCCGTTGTTCTCCGTGATGATGAAGGCTGTTTGCTCAGTGTCCTCCTGATGAGAACTCTGCAACTATTCCCGTAGACAGCCATTGAGCTGCCCTTTCTACTGTTCTATGAGCCCACGTACATCTTGAAGGTCTCGTTCTTCCGGAGGTCTTGTAGAGCCAGTAGACATTGCTAAGCATCTCACTTGTCCGAAGGGGCTTCCTTGATTCTAGAGAGAATAGAGCAGTACCATACATTCTGAATAATAGTGGGAAGGGCTTGAAAAAGAGATTTTTAATTTTCGGGGAGGAAAGATTATGTTGTGTAAATAAAATATGTGTGTATTTTCTTTTGGATAATGCATTTGCTCATTTGGGCTACTAGGTTCAAGGAGGAAAGAGGCCCTAAGTAATATGTTTTTCATCAGTAACTTTTTTTTTAACTGAGACTTTTTTTTTTTAACTCTTATTCTGTTGGCCAGGGTGGAGGGCAGTGGTGCAATCATAGCTCACTATAACTTTGAACTCCTGGGTTCAAGCACTTCTTCTGCCTCAGCCTCCTAAGTACATAGGGCTACAGGCGTGCATCACCACTCCCAGCTAATTTTTACAATTTTGTAGAGACAGGGGTCTTGTAAAGGCAGGGGTCTTGCTACATTGCCCAGGCTTGTCCCAAACTCCTGGCCTTAAGCAATCCTGTAGCCCTGCTTTGGCCTTCAAAAGTGCTGGGACAGGTATGAGCCACCAGTCCTGGTCCATCAGCAAATTCTGGAGCCCAAATTGTGCTATGTTTTGTGCTGTAACCAAAAAAGGTTAATATCTGACTCTATACAAATGAAATGTGTCATTATTTAAAGCAGTGCTGTTGTTACTAATGGCTGTTGTTTAGAGCGATGGCTGACTGAATGTTAAGCATCTATTAGGACCTGAAATCTGGCTGGGTGCAGTGGCTCACGCCTGTAATCTCAGCACTTTGGGAGGCCGAGGCGGGGAGATCACAAGGTCAAGGTTGTGACCATCCTAGCCAGTTTGGTGAAACCCCATCTCTACTAAAAAATACAAAAAATAGCTGGGTGTGGTGGTGCTCACTACAGCCTCTGCCTCCCAGCTATAGCCCTAACTACTCGGGAGGCTGAGGCAGGAGAATCACTTGAACCCAGGAGGCAGAGATTGCAGTGAGTTGAGATCACGCCACTGCACTCCAACCTGAGCAACAAAGAGAGACTCCATATCAAAGAAAAAGAAGAAAAGAAAAAAGAAAAAGAAATAAAGGACCTGGAATCCTGCAATGTCCTATCTTACCTCCCATGATCTAGTTGAATGCTTTCATACCATTGCTTCTTTTTCTTTTACTTTCTTCTTTTTCTTTCTTTTCTTTTTTTTTTTTTTTGAGACAAGGTCTTGCTCTGTTGCCCAGGCTGGGGTATGGTGGTGTCATCATGGCTCACTATAGCCTTGACATCCTGGGCTTGGGCAGTCCTCTCACTTCAGCCTCCCAAGTAGCTGGGACTACAGGCATGTGCCACCATGCCCAGCTAATTTTTGTGTTTTTTGTAGAAAGGGGGTTTTACCATGTTGTCCAGGCTGATCTTGAACTCCTGGGAGCTGAAGCAATCCACTCAGCTTGGCCTCCCAAAATGCTGGGATTACAAGCATGAGCCCCTGTGCCATTACTTCTTGA
The DNA here is from genome assembly GCF_009761245.1 of Sapajus apella. Classification (NCBI taxonomy): domain Eukaryota; kingdom Metazoa; phylum Chordata; class Mammalia; order Primates; family Cebidae; genus Sapajus; species Sapajus apella. The sequence goes on from NW_022436941.1 coordinate 61,458,953, forward strand.
AGAAGCTTACTGATACATACAATAAGCCTAGTTCTTCTACCTTTTGACAGCTTTCAAATTTTTGAAGGCAGCTGCTCTGCCATTAAAAATTCCCTGTTTCCTCAAGAGTTCCTTATATGAGATCCTGGCTGCCTCCTTCCCAATCCGATTGGACAGTAAGTCCAACATTTCTTCCTTTGCTGTATCTCATATACTGGTCCCTTCTTTCTTTCTGTTCCAGCAGCTTTACCTGCAATTCTATGAAAATGAACTATGTCACCATAGACATGATAAAATGGTGACAACCTTGGGAAGTGTAACATCAGACTGATGTTTGTGATTGTCTTTCACAGGACATGGGAACAAAACAGTGAGTATAATCACTGCCACTCATTCTGGGGCAGGATTCAATGGGAACTTCTAGCATTTAGTTTTAATTTTCCCTGCAATTTACAAAAGAGGCTGGAACTTTTGGATACAGGAAAGCAGTGTATCTCCTCCAAGTGTAAGGAAAGAGCTAATTCTAGGTGGAGCAAGTGCCTGTTACAGAAACACTTTCATATTCCTTAGATCTTTTCCCCTCCTCAAAAACCAATGAGGCCAGGCGCAGTGGCGCACCCATGTAACCCCAGCACTTTGGGAGGCCAAGGCAGGAGTTTGAGACCAGCCTGGGCAACATGGTGAAACCCTGTCTCTATAAAAATACAAAAAATTTAGCCAGGGATGGTGGTGCATGTTTGTAGTTCCAGGTATTCTGGAGGCTGAGGTAGGAGGATCACCTGAGCCCAGGGAGACTGAGGCTGCATGAAGCTGAGATCACACCACTGCACTCCAGCCTGGGAGATAGCGTGAGACCCTGTCTCAAAAAGAAGAAAAAAAAAAAACAAAAAACCAACCATTAATGGCTCTACTTTGCATAAAGTAGAGAATCCAAACTTCTGAGCTGCCTTTCAAGCACTAACTAATATGCCAGCCAAGCTAGTTTTTTCTTGCCCATCCTCCCCCATATAAATAAGCGTTGTACTTTCCTGCCTTTCTTCTTTGGATAAACCCGTTTCCACCATCAGAAACATCTTCCTTCCTACCCAAAACCAACAGTTGTCAACATTGACTGCCTAACTCAGTTATCTGTTGAACTTAAAAATGAAGATGTAGAAGAAGAAAGGGGACGAGAAGGAGGAGGGGGAGAATAAGGAGGATACAGAGAAGGAGGAGCAGGAAGAGTAGGAAGAGGAAGAAGAGGACGGGGGTGGGGGAAGGATAAGCAGCAGCTAGGTATCACATTTCTAGGGGTATGACCCCAGCATATATATTTCTTTAAAAATGGGTTGAGAACCTAAAATAAAATGCAATAAAATAAAACAAAATAGGTTGAGAACCACTGTGCTGCCTTTAATGGTCAATTCAAACCCCTGCCTTGTCTGGGCAGCCTTCCCTGAGCCGCCAGTGAATAATAGTCCTTCCTGGTTGCCATTATTTGTGCACTCAGTGGCACCTAATTTATAGCCTAGATGGCTCTGAGTCAGCTCAGAAGCTGTTTAATGACAAAGTCAAGTCTTTTTTTTTTTTTTTGGTGGCGGGGGCTGACACACTCTCTCTCTCTCACCCAGGCTGGAGTGCACTGGTACCATCTCGGCTCACTGTAGCCTCCGCCTCCTGGGCTTAAGCAATTCTCCTGCCTCAGCCTCCCAAGTAACTAGGACTACAGGCATGTGCCACCACACCTAGCTAATTTTTTTTATTTTTAGTAGAGACGGGGTTTCTCCATGTTGGCCAGGCTGGCCTCAAACTCCTGACCTCAGGTGATCCTCCCACCTCAGCCTCCCAAAGTGCTTGGGATTGCAGGTGTGAGCCACTGTGCCTGGCCCAAGCCAAGTCTTATAACCTGCCATTCTTGGTCCCCTGGTACAGTATTGCATCTATAGAAATCTTCACAAATATTGGCCATGTGCAGTGGCTCATGCCGATAATCCCAGCACTTTGAGAACCTGAGGAAAGAGGATTGCTTGAGTTCAGGAGTTTGAGACCAGCCTGGGCAACACAGCAAGACCCCATCTCTACAGAAAATTTTAAAATTAGCCAGGTGTGGTTATGTGCATCTGCAGCCCCAGCTCCTTGGGAGGCTAAGGCTAGAGAATTAGTTGAGCCTGGGAGGTCAAGGCTGCAGTAAGCTGTCATTGCACCACTGCACTCTAGCCTGGGCAATGAAGCAAGACCTCATCTTAAAAAGAAAAAAAAAGAAATCTTCATAATGATTTACCAGTTATTGGCTCCAGGCTGCAGGGGCAGGTGTAACCAAAAATGAATGTGGAGCATGTAATGGAGGAAAACCAATCTGGGATTTGCAAGACAGGACATAAGCACAGCAGTGAATTCTCTAACACCGTAGCATCCACAAGCAAACACAAGCTGCACAAGAGCCAGGCAGAACTGCAGAGGAGCCCACTGAGTCCAGATGCTGAGAGCAGAGTCCTTAGAAGTGAGGAGAGGTGGAGCCAAAGTCTGCAACAATGCAGAGGGGCCGTGAGTCACATTTCAGGGAGTCGAAGACATAGCTTTTATCTGAGGAGAGAGGCTGCTTTCCAGCCTAAGCAGATAACTTGGGTCCAAGAGTATTGAAGGAGAGCTCCCAGACTTGGACAGAGTGCCAGAAATGAGGTGAAACCCAGGAAAGGAGCTGCCCCAAGATAGAGTTGAGTGAGGCATAAAGAGATCGGAGGGGAAGGAAGCAGGCCTGCCTCACAGGACAGATGAGCTTCTTGAGTCATGTTTCAATGGTTCTTGAGTTATTTGAGTACCAGACTTACACATCAACTGACTTCCTTTATTCTGTCTTCTCATTCCCAAGGCACTCAGGCACTTTACAACAGCTAAGCTGGCTGAGCAACTTACTATGCTTCAGGGAAAGGGCAGGAGTGAGGCCGACTGCCAGGCACCCTGGCCAGCCAGGTGGGAGCCTCCCAGGAAGACTCTGCAAAGGAGCCCTCTGTTGGGAACTACCTGGGGTGCCTGTTTCATACAAACCTTTCCATTTCTGTGATTTCACAAGTGATAAATATATTTTTTGTAAACAGAGGAACCAGATCTTTCTGGTAAAACATTCATTGAAACATTCCCACCCTACCACAGCAGGAAAAGTCCTCTAGCCAGAACATGGATTAGAAATGAATTAGGAAAGCTCAGTCAGGTGGTCCCTCCAGCCTTGATGGGCCTTGGGGTAATGGGGATCCTTGGGGCCTCTCCACTTAGCAGCCCCTGGGCCCCAGCAGGGAAACATCCAAATGCCAGAACCTGTGCCTCCCTTCCTGCCTGGAAAATCCTTCATCCCCAAACCTCTCCCTTTAATTCGCCAAACACCTGCTCTGTGATGTGGAGTGTGGTGGGCTTGTGAAAGAAGCCTGAGATGTAACTATTTCCTGTGCGCCCACTGTGAGCAGGATTTGTAGCTGCTTTGCACAGAGCTCATTCCAATGCCAATTCTTACAGCACTCCCGTAAGACAGGTCTTACAATACCAATTTGGGGAGAAAATGGAAGTACTGAAGGTTACACAAGGTACCCACTGACATTCAGGGAAAAGTGGAAAGAGGAGCTTCCAACCCAGGGCTGCCTGATTCTCGTTAACAACCAGCATTTGTTACATGCCAAGCACTGTGAATAGACACTCTACACACATCCACTCAGCCACCCAACAAGGTAGGAACAACCATCATTTTCCTCCTTTCACTGATGAGGAAACTGAGGTGCAGAGATTAGGTACCTCGTCTGCGGTCCGAGTATTACACAGTATGGATGGATCTAAACCCACAGAAGTGGTCTCCATGTTTCTCCACAGTGAGTCTGGTTCATCTTACTCTACTTGGCTGGCCCGGCCTTCCTTCCCAGGCTGGCTGCAAAAGGCACCATTAAACAACATCACAGGACATGTAGTGTGATGATGGAAGATTGAGGTTTTAAATTTTAATTTATTATTATTATTATTATTATTTTTGAGATAGAGTCTCACCCTGTCACCCAGGCTGGAGTGCTGTGGTGTCATCTTGGCTCACGGCAACCTCTGTCTCCCAGGTCAAGCTATTCGCCTCCAGCCTCCCAAGTAGCTGCGATTACAGGCGTGTACCACCATCCCTGACTAATTTTGGTATTTTTAGTAGAAACAGCGTTTTACCATGTTGGCCAGTCTGGGCTCACATTCCTGACCTCAGGTGATCCACCCACCTCGATTGGGCCTCCCAAAGTGCTGGGATTACAGGTGTGAGCCACCACACCTGGCCCCATTGAGGTGTTTTTAAATGATTTTTGAAATTTGGGGGTCCTAACAGACATGTTTGAGAACCTTGAGGATTTTCTAGTGGAACCTGCACTCTGGGTTGTACTGGCAGGTACAGAAACAGGCCTTGATGGGGGCGGGGGAGGGATTTAAAATTGGAGCAGACAGAATTTTTATTAACATAAGGAAATTCTTAGATTATGGAATGACATGACAAAAGAAAGCTACAAAGCTATCTCTAGTATAATCTCAGTGATATAAAAAGATTCATTAAAATGATGGAATAAGCTAAATTACAGGGTTTTTTTTTTTAAAGAATTGTTCAATGTTTTGAGTCAAGCAACAATAAACAAAAATGTTTCTACTGGTGTATGTTTTTCCTAGTTTAGTAAAATTCAGAGATTTTTTGAGTACATCTTGTGCTGGTAAGTCAGCGTGACACAGGCATCCCAGCATTACCCTGGAGAAATCTGCATTCTGGCGGTGCAGGTCATCTGGGCTATAAAGTCTTCTATCACGAGTCCAGTCCTAGAAAAGCAGCCTTTACCCAGCCCAGCTTGAAAAACTTCTGTAGTAGGCAAAGATTTATGTCGTGCACTCTCCTACCATTTTCCTTTCACGCCCTGTATAACCATCCAGCCAAATTCCTGGCATATAGAAGAGAGCTTAACGTAATTGTCCATCAGCATCCATGGGGGATTGGTTCTAGGACTCCCTGAGTCCAAAATTTATGGATGCTCAAGTCCTTTATATAAAATGGTGTAGTATTTTCCTATAACCTACACACATCCTTTTATAGACTTTATTTTTTATTTGTTTATTTATTTTTGAGACAAGATCTCACTCTGCTGTCCAGGCTGGGGTATAGTCGCATGATCATGGCTCACTGCAGCCTTGACCTCCTGGGCTCAAGCAATGCTATTGCCTCAGCCTTCTGCGTAGCTAGGACTACAGATGTGTGTCACTACACCTGGCTATTTTTTAAATTTTTTTGTAGAGACAGGGTTTTGTTATGTTAACCAGGCTGGTCTTGAACTCTTGGCCTCAAGCGATCCTCCTGCCTCAGCCACCCAAAGTGCTAAGATTACAGGTATGAGCCAGCACACCCAGCATCCTCCTGTATACTTTAAATCATCTCTAGATTACTTATGTACCTAATACAATGTAACTGCTATATAAATAGTTATTCTATTTTATCATGTAGGGAATAATGACAAGGAGAAAAGTCTGCACATGTTCAGTACAGATGCAACTATCCATTTTATGGGGCAGAGGGGAATATTTTGATCCACAGTTGATTGGATACATGGATGCAAAACCCATGGATAGATAAAGGGTCAACTTTATTTATGGCACTCAACCTAAAAGATTCATCAAAGCTGAATAAGCCCATTGCTAATCATTAAGTAATATCTTAGACATAATATTTGCCCTTTTCCATTTTTTTCTTCAGAGCAATTCAGTGTTCTCTATCTACAAAGAAAAAAACTTTCACCACCTTTCAGCCTCACCCTTCCACTTTTGTAGTTTTGAAAGATAAACCAATAGATTTTAATGTCATAGAACATGAAAAGCTAATTGATTTGATTTTAGACTCCACTGTGTAACTAACCTTTAAAAAACTGCGTGGTGGCGCACGCCTGTAGTCCCAGCTACTCGGGAGGCTGAGGCAGGAGAATTGCTTGAACCTAGGGGGCGGAGGTTGCGGTGAGCCAAGATCGCGCCATTGCACTCCAGCCTGGGTAACAAGAGAGAAACTCCGTCTCAAAAAACAAACAAACAAACAAACAAAAAACTGTCACTTGTTGCCAGGTAATCCCAGAACTTGGAGAGGCTGAGGGGGGCGGATCATGAGGTCACGAGATCAAGATCCTCCTGGCTGACACGGTGAAACCCCCGCCTCTACTAAAAATACTAAAAAATTAGCCAGGCATGGTAGTGTGCCCCTGTAGTTCCAGCTACTCGGGAGGCGGAGGCAGGAAAATCTCTTGAACCCGGGAGGCAGAGGTTGCAGTGAGCCGAGATCACACCACTGTACTCTAGGCGACAGAGCAAGACTCCGTCTAAAAAAAAAAAAACAAACAAAAAAACTATCTCTTGTTGAATTTTGGTGTATCAAAGGTGAGCATCCACAATGATCTGGAAAGCCTATTAAAATCTTCTTTTTTCCAACTATGTATCTGTGGGAAGCTAGATTTTCTTCATAGGCTTCGACCAAAATACATTGTCACAGCTTTGAATGCAGAAGCAAATAAGTGCATCCAACTTTCTTCTGCTGAGTCATATGTGAAAGAGATTTTCAAAATTACAAAACCATGCCACTTTTCTCACTAATTGTCTTTGGTTTGGGAAAATATGGCTTTTAAATTGAGAGAAAAATTCACATATCATGAAACTCACAACTTAATCATATTTTATTATTAAAGATGTTTTCAACTTTTATTTTTGATTCAAGGGGTACATGTGCAGGTTTGTAACCTGATTATTACTGTGCGATGCTGAGGCTTGGAGTATGGAGGATCCCGTCCCCCAGGTACTGAGCATAGTACTCAACAGTTTTTCAACCCTTGCCCTCTCCCTTCCTCGCCAGCTAGTAGTCCCCAGTGTCTATTGTTGCCAACTTTATGTTTGTAAGTACCTGATATTTAGCTTATAAATGACAATTAACCGTATTTTGTTTTTATTTTATTTTATTTATTTATTTTTGAGATGAAGTCTCACTCTGTCACCCAGGTTGGAGTGCAATGGCGTGATCTCAGCTCACTGCAAGTGATTCTCCTGCCTCAGCCTCCCGAGTAGCTGGATTACAGGTAACTGCCAACATGCCCAGCTAATTTTTGTATTTTTAGTAGAGATGAGGTTTCTACATGTTGGTCAGGCCGGTCTTGATTTCCTGACCTCGTGATCTACCCAGCTTAGCCTCCCAAAGTGCTGGGATGATAGGCGTGAGCCACCGCACCCAGCCGAATTAACCATATGTTAAAGTTTACAACCCTATGGCTTCCAGTACAGTTGCAAGGTTATACAACCATCACCGTTACCTAATTTCAGAATGTTTTCATCACCCTAAAAAGAAAACCTGTAATCATTAAGCAGTCACTCCTCATTTCCCCATCCCCCCAGCCCCTAGTAACCACCAATCTGTCTCTACAAATTTGCCTGTTTTGGTCAGCTCATATCAATGCACTCATATACTATGTGGCTTTTTCGTCTCTGGCATCTTTTCATCTAGCATGACATTTTGAATGTCCATTTGTATTATAGTGTGTATCTGCACTTCATCCCTTTTGTTTTTTCTTTTTTTGAGATGGAGTCTTGCTCTGTAGCCCAGGCTGGAGTGCAGTGGCACCATCTCGGCTCATTGCAACCTCTGTGACCTGGGTTCAGGTGATTTTCCTGCCTCAGTCTCCCAAATAGCTGGGATTACAGGCATTCACCACCACGCCCAGCTAATTTTTGCTTTTTTTTTTTTTTTTTTTTTTT